>NC_133326.1:107167748-107479653 GCF_042186555.1 Aquarana catesbeiana
TTCAGAGAAATATATGTTTCTTTTTGCAGGTGCCTACGATATGAATGGGAAATATAGAAGGAGGGGGAGACATTTCTTCCCT
Source organism: Aquarana catesbeiana (assembly GCF_042186555.1). NCBI lineage: Eukaryota > Metazoa > Chordata > Amphibia > Anura > Ranidae > Aquarana > Aquarana catesbeiana. Next base: position 107,167,831 of record NC_133326.1, read on the forward strand.
GATAATTTATCATTTTCAGACTTATTCTTTTGTTATCACCAACGTGACCAAATTTTTCAAGCCAAATATTTATATCTAGGGCTTTTTTTCAGCAGGAACCCAGTTCCAGTACCTCTAGCACTTAATGTATGTAATGGCAAGGCATGCTGGGGTGTGCTGGAGGGTCTATTGATGCTGGCTGCAAGGAGATCTCTTGTTGTTGGGGTTGGGGTCTATTGCTGCTGGAGGTTCTATTCATGCTCGCTGCTTAGAGATCATTTGCTGCTTTCAGGGGTCTGTTGTTGCTGGGGTTGATCTATTGTTGCTGGACGATCTATTGTTGCCAGCTGCAGGGGATATATTTTACTAATTTTTCCTTTTATCATTACCACGTTCTATTCAAATTTCTTAGCACCACAAAATTATACTTTATTCTGTATTCTCTAGAAGGAATAGTATTGGGAGGTGGGTAGGGGGTGAAACCAAGGGAGGTGCTCGGAGGTAAGTAGGGGCAGAGATAAAGCATGACTAAGGGGGGTATCCTGCGCCTACTCTCTGAGAAAAAAAGCTTTGGTTATATACTTTAAAGTACGTGTCACACAGATTTTCTTTTTCACACTGTTTGTGGGTTCAGAGTATTTTCTTGTTTTCCTGTTTATTCTATGACCTTTATGTGGCAATTTGTAATCCTTTTTTTTATGCAGTTATGAGCGAATGCTCAGGGTTAAGTTGTTGGGACTGCTTACTTTGGGGGAATATTAACACAATAGCTGTACTTTTGGTATGACTTTCTGTGGCTCAGACAAAGTCAACTTTTTCTTTTGTACATAGTGCAGTCAGTGTAGTATATATAATACAGTGGAGAGTATATAGTGCAGTCAGTGTAGTATATATAATACAGTGGAGAGTATATAGTGCAGTCAGTGTAGTATATATAATACAGTGGAGAATATGCAGTATAGTGGAGTCAGTGTAGTATATATAATACAGTGCAGAGTATATAGTACAGTGCAGAGTATATAATACAGTGTATTTAAGGGAAACACTATGACAGAATTAGGAAAAGAAAATGGCATGAGGTCCCCCCAAAATCCATACCAGGCCCTTTGGGTCTGGCATAGATTTTAAGGTGAGCTCCCTGCCAATTTTTTTTTTTAAATGGCGTGGGGCCCCCCCAAAATCCATACCAGCCCCTTATCCGAGCATGCAGTCTGGCAGGCTGGGAAAGGGAGGGGACAAGCGAGTGCCCCCCCTCCTGAACCATACTAGGTCATTTGCTTTTCAACATGAGGAGTGTGCTTTGGGGTGCCATGTTGATGGGGACAAGGGCCTCTTCCCGACAACCCTGGCCGTTGGTTGTCAGGGTCTGCTGGTTTATTAGAATCTGGAAACCCCCTTTAACAAGGGGGCCCCAGATCCAGGTACCCCTTCCCATTCACCAAAAAAAGTGTTAAAAAGTAAAAACCACAAGAGACAGTTTTTGTCAATTCCTTTATTAAGAGAAAAAAAAGAAGTGCCCCGCGATATAAATCCATCTTCAATCGTGTCGCCTGACATCCTGAAAAATAGAAAAAATAAAAAAGCTCTGTCTCCATGGGAGGCCTCCCGGCGACTGCTGTCTCTTCGCTTTGACAGCTGTTATATAAGCAAGGGTGGGGCCACCGGATGACCACACCCCCTTCTGACATGTGATGTCATGTGACGTCAGAGGGGGCGGGGGCCATTCAGTTACCTCAGCGGGTGGCCCCGCCCTTGCCTATATAGGAGCTGTCAAAGCCAAGAGACAGCAGTTGGTGGGAGGAATCCCATGGTGGTGGATCATTTTTCATTTTTTCTATTTTCCGGGTCCATCGGGCGGCGTAATTGACGACGGATTTACATCGCGGGACACCAGCCAGGTTTGTCGGGAAGAGGCCCTTGTCCCCATCAACATGGGGATAAGGTGCTTTGGGGTGGGGGGCGCAGAGCCCCCCTGCCCCAAAGCACCCACCCCTCCATGTTGAGGGCATGTGGGCTTGTATGGTTCAGGAAGGGCGCTCATTTGTCCCCCCCCTATCCTGACCTGCCAGGCTGCATGCTCGGATAAGGGTCTGGTATGGATTATGGGGGGACCCCACGCTGTTTTAAAAAATAATTTTGGTGTGGAGTTCTCCATACCAGACCTGAAGGACCCCACGCCATTTTCTTTCATTTTTTTTCATCTATATTGTCTGGAGGCGGCAATACATTACAACCGCGAGCAAGTTTAAATGACATTTTTTCCTTTAGAAATGTCATTATTGCTGTGGCATGTTCTATACATTGCATAATATACGCCACTTTACAGTCAGACTAAGGGGACCCCCAGGCACAATATTTAAGGGAAAATTTCATTTTTATTGTTTCATTCATTAAAATCACTGCTCCTGAAAAAAACAATTGTTTTAAAAACTTTGTTTGCATTGATATATGTCCCCCAGGGAAGTCCCCAGGCCCCCATACACTTTTTATGGTAATAACTTGTATATAAGCCTTTAAAATGAGGACTTTTGATTTTTCATGTTTTCGTCCCATAGACTTTAATAGCGTTCGCATGTTCGCTCAACCTTTTTGCCTGTTGGAGGTGTTCTGGTGCGAACCAAACTGGGGGTGTTCGGCCCATCCCTACGCGACACCAGTCCTCAAGAAGGATATGCTGGAACTGGAAAGAGAAGGGCAACAAAGCTAATAAAGGGACTAGAGGATCTCAGCTATGGGGAAAGACTGCATGCGTTGAACTTATTCTCTCTGGAGAAGAGACGCTTGAGAGGGGACATGATAGCGATATACAAATACCTTACTGGTGTCCCTAGCATAGGAAAAAATTTTTTAGTGAAAGAGAGTTTAAGGACAGAAGGCCATTCACTGAAATTGGAAGAGAAGTGTTTTAACCTTAATCTGCATAGAGGGTTCTTTACTGTCAGAATGGTAAGTATGTGGAATTCTCTTCCACAAGCAGTGGTATCATCAGGGAACATCGATAGTTTAAAAAACTATTAGACAGTTAGACAGGCATCTTAACAATCACAACATACAGGGATACAGTATATGATTTACTATTGACATAAACACATGCGCGCACACACACACACACACACACACACACACACACACACACACGTTGAACTGGATGGACTGGTGTCTTTTTTCAGCCTTACCGACTATGTAACTATGTAACCTCCTTTACCGACCATGCTGTCGAGCAACAGTGACCATTGAAGGATTGAAAAAAAACATTTGACAGGGGTGCTCACAATAATCAGCTTTTACTCATTTATGTAAAACCTTTATCCCTGAAGCAAAAGAAAACATTGTGACTGCTTAAAAGGTGTTATCTGGAGTTTGGCTTGAATTTGTTGGTCCATATAACTCCCCAGTTTGATAATGCTGCTTTTGAAGTGTGGCTTTGTTGCTCATCCATCCAGACTGGAGACACCTTACGATAGAAAGTGTGTTGCTGGCTGGATCACCAGGTGATAAAAAAGGAAAAATGCCTAAAAATAGAAAACAAATGCAGCCATCACATCTAAGAATTGGTAAGCTGCAATATACAGTAAAACCTTGGTTTGAGAGTAACTTGGTTTGAGAGCATTTTGCAAGACAAGCAAAATGTTTTAATTAATTTTGACTTGATATGCAAGTAGTGTCATGTCACAACTGGGTATAAAAGAAAAGAGAGGCACCTCTAAGTGTAGCAATATAGTTACATTTAATGAAGGTACAACATTTAGCGACTCACATGGTTGATGATTAAAAGAGGTATATCTAAGTATGCAGGCATCTGGGGTAAAGCTGTCCACATAGACCATCCTCCGCACCACCATCAATATCATCCCTTCCACGCTGCACTCCACGAGTGGTTCAAGCCTCGCTTTTAAGGTAGTCTTCCCGGTCACGATTGCCGACTGACATCGGTGAGAGCCGGTGGTGTGGAGGATGGTCTATGTGGACATCTTTACCCGGATGCCTGCATACTTATGTAGATGTGGCTGTTTTAATCATCAATCATGTGAGTTGCTAAATGTTGTACCTTCATGAAAAGTAACCATATTGCTACACTTAGAGGTGCCTCTCTCCTCATATACTCTGTAGCTCCTGCTGGATTTTGCTTCTAATCCCCTTGTGTAGGCTTCCATTTGTGGATGGACATTTTATGGTTACACAACCTATCACATTGCTATAATCTTTTTATATGGACTATAAACTGAAAGACCAATGAATAAATGGTTGTGGAACAAATCATCTGAGTTTCCATTATTTCTTATGGGGAAATTTGCTTTGATATAAAAGTGCTTTGGATTACAAGCATGTTTCCAGAACAAATTATGCTCGCAATCCAAGGTGTTTACTGTGTTACATTTTTGTTTTTGGGTTTAATAACGTTTTAAGACTTAAACTTTATTTACAAATCAATCCTTGTAGAGGACATTTTTTAGGCCTTATGCACACAGGATGGCTTTTTTTTTAACTCTCCTAGAAGCCAGCAGCGTTTTAGCAGAAAAAATGCTTGATGCTTGTAAAAGTGTCCAAAGCTTTTACAAGCTTTTAGGAGCTTTTACAGGTGTCAAGCTCTTGGGAATTAATTCATTTCATTGGCCAGAATAAATATTTTATTGTGGCCATTGAAATTAATTAATGCTCAAGCACTGACTTTTAAGCTTGTTTAGCAGCTTTTAGCAGCTTGTAGTAGCGTCAAGCGATTTTCCTGCCCAAACTCTGCTGCTCCTGGACGCAATGGCAGTGGGGCTTTTTCCCTGCCTCAAAGCTCCTGCTACTAAACAATGCTAAAAGCCTATGTGTGCATTAACACATAGGCTAACATGGAGGGGCGTTTAAGGCAGGCGGGAAAGAAAAAACGTCAGATGTCCCTAGGAGCAGCTGTTGAAATGTCCAGTTTGCATGAGGCCTTAAAGTATTTTGCTTGGACTTTACTGGTGTGTCATCACCCATGTTTGCTTTGAATAGACTGTGAGTGACAGCAGGCAAGACTGGCCTGGAGCGGCACTGAGGAGGAGATTTACTGAAACTGGTGCACACAGAAAGAATGGTAGCCAATCAGCTTTTAACTTACTGTATATACTCGAGTATAGGTCGACCCGAGTATAAGTCGAGGCCCTAATTTACCACAAAAAAATGGGAAAAACTTATTGACCCGAGTATAAGACGAGGGTGAGAAATGCAGCAGCTACTGTAAGTGGAAAAAGAGGGTCAACAATGCCCATCTGCAGCTGTATACCTCCCTGTGTCCTGTGCATGTATCTCTGTGTCCTGTGCATGTGTCCTGTGTATGTGTGCATGTGTCTGTGTCCTGTGTATGTGTCCATCCTACCTGTGTCCTGTGCGTGTGCTATTATTATTCGGTGGCCATTCACTGTTCAAAAGCCGCACCTCCTCCTCGTCTGTGATAGCATACCACGGACGAGGATGGGAGAATGTCCGTGATAGGCTGTACACTGACTGCTGGGAAATGGAGTTTTCTGCCTATCACAGACGAGGAGGAGGTGCAGCTTTTGAACAGTAATTGGCCGCCGAATAGTAATAGCACATGCTGGCTGCCATCTGCCCGCATGACACGCTGATCATATAGACAGACAGCGGTGACTCGAGTATAAGTCGAGGGGGGCACTTTCAGCCCAAAAAAAAGGACTGAAAATCTTGACTTATACTCGAGTATATACGGTAACCTAGAAGCTGATTAGTTATTATGCTCACCTGCACCAGATTCTGTGTGCACCAGTTTTAGTAAATCTCCCCCTGTGACTGCACACATAAATATTTTCTTTACTTACTAAAAATGTTCTTAGTCAGGAAAATGAAAACGAATGCAGCCATCACATGTAAGATAAGCTGCAATATATTACTTTTTTGATCTTGGGTTTACTCATCTTTTAATAATGAAGCCTATAAAATAGACATAAAGGATAAGGCATACTAGCCCACATGCCTATGAGCACCCAGCAGGTAAAAGATCTTCCATGAAAAGCTGGGGCACCTCATTCAAAACAGTCTGGTATTGACAGGTACCAGATATTTCTGCACCTCTGTTGTTCAGTAGGTGGGCATTGGGGAAATTATGTACAACTTATCTACACTACCATGGGGTCAGATATGTTACGACCAAGAATTAATATAATGGATTTAAAATCATTTAATTAGTAATAACAAAAACTTTTTACTTTCCCAGGTCTCCCTCATAAAAAAAAATAACTTCAAAAAGGGTTAAGTTTGAGGGACATTCAGTAGTACTGAATCAGGGGACCATGGTGGATGTCATCAGTTTAGTCAGAGCTTGTTTTACATCTTGGTTCCTCAAACTATAGATGATGGGATTTAACATTGGAATGATTAATGTATAGAACACAGACACCACCCAGTCCTGCTCCACCGAGTAGGCAGAATTTGGACGTAGATAGGTGAAGAAAACTGGACAGTAAAACATTGCTACACAGGTAAAGTGAGAGGCACAGGTAGACAGAGGCTTGATTCTTTTAGAAGAGCCAATTCTGCATAGAGCACTTAAAATACAGATATATGATGTCATTATACAAAAGAAAGAGCCCACTTCAAGAGATCCAGCAACAACAAATGCCAACATTTGATTAACAAAGGTATCTTTACATGACAATTTTAAAATAGGATTGATATCGCAAAAGAAATGATTGATTCGATTCGACTTGCAGAATGGTAACGTAAATGCACAATATGTGTGTAATAATGCATTCACCAATGCTGCTGTATATATTGAGGAGAGGAGCTGAAAACAGGTTGCCCGGTTGATAAGTCTGGCATAATACAATGGCTTACATATAGCTACATAGCGATCATAGGCCATGACGGGTAGTAACATGACTTCAGAGCCTGCAAGATCTATGAAAAGAAACATTTGTGTGGCACATCCAGTGATGGTGATTGTCTTGTTTATAGAGAAGATATTGACCATAACATTTGGCGTAATAGCTGATGAATAAAATATATCTATAAGGGATAAGTTCATTAGGAAAGTGTACATTGGTGTTTGAAGAATAGGAGTCACATAAATTACCAAAACTAACATAAAGTTTCCAAGCAGAGTCACCATGTACACTGAGAAGCAGAGTAGAAAGAGAGGCAGCTGAAGGTTCGGGTCAGAGGAGAGACCAGAGAGGATAAATTCTGTCACATGTGTACTATTCCTGAGATTCATGTTTTTCAGCTACATCAACATTTTTGGATTTGGTGTGTATTTCTTGCCTTTTAAAAAATGATTTGACTGAGGGGTTACAGGTCCTGTCTATATAAAAGAGTAAATGTAATTTATCAATAGTATAAACAATTCTTAAAGATCCAATATTACTAAAAGCAGTGCTAAATAATATTTATGGTATGTAAAAAAAAATGACATATGGTAATACTGGTTAGGTGGCCTATTTAACATACCTTAGGGGAACTTAAAGTGGATGTAAACCCTCACTTATACCCAGTGAAGTGAACAGCCTCAGATGATACACAGAGATGAAACAAATCCTCCTACATACCTTTTACATGCATATCTGCTGTCTTCATCTTTATATACTGTTTAGAAAGTTCAGATCATGTTAGGAGATTTTCTCTTCCTGGTTAGCACTGCAGTGAAGCCTGGGCATACAGCCAAGACAGCTGATTGGAGGAAAGGCACACACCCCCTCTCCTCATAGGTAGAGACTTTTAGCTCTGTTTGTTGAATCGTTCAGCTCAGTGCTAATCTATTTATAGCATCCGCCCCAACACAAAACTCAGGCTGCTTTTATCATATGTGACGGAGAACTTGTCAGCAGTTATCAGGCTGATAACAGTAGAACAGAGCAGGAGACCGCTACGGGACATAGTGCTTTGAAGAGAGATAAGAATACACTGCAGATATATGTGCCCAGCTCAAATTTCATGAATCGGGTTTACATCCACTTTAATGCTTTTTGCAGAAATTGGTATATAAAATTACTATGTACAGTATGTTTATGTATTTTCTTGCCCTAATGAAATATCTCAGCTAGTACACATAAGTACAGTTCCCACTATTCATAGCACTCAAAAATCTCAAAATCACAAATCTTTACACAAGTATAAGGGTCTTTATTTTTAGCCATGTGACTGTAACGTTCAAATTTCACTGGACTCATTGGCTGAAAATAAAAGTCACTTTTGAAGATAAGAATCGTTCTTTTGGGGAAAATAATTATTAAGCTTAGTGAATGGAGACTAAACCCTCCAGATTCCACTAATATTTCTCATCTGTGGTAATTGATTGCAGGAGAAAGCAAAAACAAATTTACACTTATTTCATTCTATAATCTATAGACATGTGCACACTGAAACATTTTGTTTCGGAATTTCATTTTCGTCCGAAAAATACATTTATTTAGTTACTCCCGAAATTCATTTTTATTTATTTCACTTTTCGTTAAAAATTGCATTTGTGCAAAAATCCAAATTAATTAAGGTTGAATCTGTCATTGAAGGCTTATGGTGTCTGTCGAATGTTTTGCTGCTTTGTCGAATCTTCGTCGTTCATGTTGAATGTATATAGTTCAAACAGAAAATGGACTGGTGATAGTGATCACTGATCAGACAGGTAACAAGATTGAGATTCTATATAGATTCTATATACCCTATCTATAATATAGAATCTATAATAATAAATCCCCCCCAACACGGGCAGCCTCTGAGGCTATCACAACATTAGCAACACTAGTATCACTATCAAGTTCACAACACTAACACAATAGCAGCAGATTATTATGAAAAAGTTAAGTTGAACTGTAGCTTGCTTCACTATTGTTCTGCTGCTGTGCTTATGCTTCATTGCTAAATAATTCAGGTTCTCTGACAAATGGACCAGCTAAGATTGACTGTCTTCTGAAATGATTCAGTGTGTGTGTCTCTCTCTGCTAGCAAATCGTAAGTGAAAGTAAGTTGGCTGTACGTGTGTACTTAGTTCTAGCTATTTTACTGCCCCTCCTCTTTGGTTACAATCAGCCAATAACATTCATCATTATCATTATTTTTATTTTACTTCCCCCACCCAATTCCAGCAGCGATCTTTTCTCTCTATGTCAAATCTTTTCTCTCTATGTCGAATCTTTTCTCTCTATGTTGAATCTTTTCTCTCTATGTAGAATAATCTTGGACTAATAGAGCTAAGGTTAGGCACATTCGACCAGAGGTTCGATAGACACAGATTGTTATTGTCAGCATCATGTCGAATCTCCTATCTATATCGAACTGTTGTAGCAACGAAAACGAAAATAAAGCATTTGTTTATGTCGGATCTTTCGTTTTTCGGATTCTGCACTTCCGTTATCGTTTGTTAAAACGATAACGAAAATACCTGAAATTGGGACGAAAATGCATTCCGACGAAAACGAATGCACATGTCTAATAATCTACAGTGTTTTCCAGTGCTGACAGTGCAGGTAGGGTAACATACAAACTTTCCTCACCATCTTTGTATCACTAAACTAGCACATTTAGACCTTTCAGATTAATAAATTGAAGATTGTTCACATCTGAATGCAAGTAATAAATACAATGTATTGCTGATATAATATGCATCTAAATTGCTAATTGTACCCCAGGCATTATATAATAGCTACTTACTTTAGCATTGTGTCACTATTTGCAATGAATGTTATACATTTTTCGCACTCACATATATACCTCACAATGCTCAGAAAGGTTCAGTTTTCCCAGTATAGCATTATCACACTGTATTTATAAAGCAACCAATTAAGATAACAGTCCGTTGAGATATTATGTTAAGCAATTATAGAGTCGCACATGGATGTAGACTAGTGACTATTATGAAATTATCTTTTGTTGTCAAAGTGTAAACCTTTACTTATTTATTTTTTTATTAAAATTAAAAAAGGGGCTTATACTTACTTCCTCTGTGCAATACCATACAGTGGACACATCAGGTGACAGAACCCATCACTACATGGCACGAGGCGCACACCTGGAGGATGTCAGGATAACAGTGCTCCCGCTCGGCCATCATTTACAATAGGATGAGTGGGAAGTGGTTAATCACCACTAGGTTTTTTATTTTTCCTAACTAAAAGAAAAAATCCAAAAAAATTTGAAAAACTATTTTTTTTCTTAGTTTCTGTTATAAAAGTTTGAAAATAAATAATCATTCTTTATAAATTTAGGCCAGAATGTATTATGCTACATTTCTTTGGTAAAAATAACCCAAATCAGTATATGTTATTTAGTCTGTGTGAAAGTTATAGAGTCTAGAAACTATGGTACATACAGTGCCTTGAAAAAGTATTCATACCCCTTAAAATTTTCAACATTTTGTCATGTTACAACCAAAAACGTAAATGTATTTTATTGGGATTTTATGTGATAGACCAACACAAAGTGGCACATAATTATGAAGTGGAAGGAAAATGATAAATGGTTTTCAACATTTTTACAATAAATATGAGAAAAGTGCGGTGTGTATTTGTATTCAGCCTCACTGAGTCAATACTTTATAGAACCACTTTTTGGGCATGTCTTTTTGGGCATGTCTCTAAGAGCTTTGCACATCTAGAGAGTGACATGTTTGCCCATTCTTTTTTGCAAAATAGCTCAAGCTCTGTCGGATTGGATGGAGAATGTCTGCGAACAGCAATTTTCAAGTCTTGCTACAGATTCTCAATTAGATTTAGGTCTGGACTTTGACTGGGACATTCTAACACATGAATTTGCTTTGATCTAAACCAATTTCATTGTAGCTCAGGCTGCATGTTTAGGGTCATTGTCCTGCTGGAAGGTATACTTCTGCACCAGTCTCAAGTCTTTTGCATACAGGTTTTCCTCTAAGATTGCCCTGTATATGGCTCCATCCATTTTCCCATCAACTCTGACCAGCTTCTCTGTCCCTGCTGAAGAAAAGCATCCCCAAAACATGGTGCTGCCACCACCGTGTTTCACAGTGGGGATGGTGTGTTCAGAGGATGTGCAGTGTTAGTTTTCCACCACACATAGCATTTTTCTTTTAGGCCAAAAAGTTCAATTTTCGTTTCATCTGACCAGAGCACCACAACCTGTTTGCAGAGCACCACAACCCCCACATGGCTTCTCGCAAACTGCAAACAGGACTTCTTATGGCCTCCTTTCAACAATGGCTTTCTTCTTGCCACTCTTCCATAAAGCCAGATTTGTGGAGAGCACGACCTATAGTTGTCCTGTGGACAGATCCTCCCACCTGTGCTGTGGATCTCTGAAGCTCCTCCAGAGTTACCATGGGCCTCTTGGCTGCTTCTCTGATTAATGCACTCCTTGCCTGTCAGTTTAGGTGGACGGCTATTTCTTGGTAGGTTTGCAGTTGTGCCATACGCTTTCCATTTTCGGATGATGGATTGAACAGTGCTCCATGAGATTTTCAAAGCTTGGGATATTTTTTGATAACCCTGCTTTCTCCACAACTTTATCCCTGACCTGTTTGGTGTGCTCCTTGGCCTTCATGATGATGTTTGTTCACTAAGGTTCTCTAACAAACCACTGAGGGCTTCACAGAACAGCTGTATTTATACTGAGATTAAATTATATGGACTCTATTTACTAATTAGGTGACTTCTGAAGGCAATTGGTTCCACTAGATTTTAGTTAGGGGTATCAGAGTAAAGGGGGCTGAATACAAATGCATGTTACGCTTTAAGATAATTAGTTGTAAAAAATGTTGAAAACCATTTATTATTTTCCTTCCACTTCACAATTATGTGCCACTTTGTGTTGGTCTGTCACATAAAATCCCAATAAAATACATTTACGTTTTTGGTTGTAACATGACAAAATGTGTAAAGTTTCAAGTGGTATGAATACTTTTTCAAGGCACTGTATATATATGAAAATTTACCATTACAGATGTACCGACTGCCTACCTCATTCCTTGAGGCCCTAAGGCCCTAAAATACACTCCAAGGTATTCAATAAAAGGCATGGTGATTTTTTAAAGGTGTTGTCATTTCAACAAGTTATTTCTTGCACTATGCATAAATTTAAGGACACAAATAACATTTGTACACATTTTAGGGGGTGTTTAGGGTAAAGCACCACAATGGAGCTGACAAAATACATTGTTAAGTGACTAGGCTAGGTGTGTATGGGCCCAGGATAGCATGCTGGGGAGGTTAGTGAAGGCAAATATGCATGAAGGACAAAAAAGGAGCATTAAAAGCTTCCAGCATGCGTGAGGACACAGAGGACATTCACAGCATATTACAATCATGGTAATTAGGGAATGATGAAATAAATCCAATAGATTAGCAAACATTAAATACATAGTATGTGATGGTAAAGGATAAAACTTACCTTAATATAGCCCTTCTGTAGGACCTGAATGATGGCAGAACAGGTCTCTAGAATAATGATCCCAGAGCCTGGGGGGAAATGCCTGCCGATAACTTGATGTCCTGCAGACTTCTCCCTGTCACCAAGTACCGCACGGTGGCGACTAGCCTTTGTTCCGGAGTAGGGATGAGCCGAACACCCCCCGTTTCGGTTCGCACCAGAACCTGCAAACGGACTGAAAGTTTGCGCAAACTTTAGAACCCCGTTAAAGTCTTTGGGACTCGAATGTTCGAAATAAAAAGTGCTAATTTTAAAGGCTAATATGCAAGTTATTGTCCTAAAAAGGGCTTGAGGACCCAGGTCCTGCCCCAGGGGACATGTATCAATGCAAAAAAAAGTTTTAAAAACTGCCGTTTTTTCGGGAGCAGTGATTTTAATGATGCTTAAAGTGAAAAAAAAAATGAAATATTCCTTTAAATATCGTACCTGGGGGGTGTCTATGGTATGCCTGTAAAATGACATTTGTAAAGGAATATAAGTCATTTAAAACTGCTTGCGGCTTTAATGTAATGTCGGATCCCGGCAATATGGATGAAAATCAGTGAGACAAATGGCATGGGTACCCCCCCCCAATCCATTACCAGGCCCTTTGGGTCTTGTATGGATATTAAGGGGAACCCCGCACCCAAATTAAAAAAAGGAAAGGCGTGGGGCCCCCAGGCCCTATATACTCTGAACAGCAGTATACAGGCGGTGAAAACAAGACAGGGACTGTAGGTTTGTTGTCTATATTTAAGCTTTTTGGAAAATATACAGAAGGGTTATCAACCCTGTAACATTTGTTTTGCTGTCTGCGCACCTCTTCAGAAGATTTCACCTCACTTTCTGTCCCAATGACAAATGTTTTTTGAAAATTTGGGGTTTTTAGTGAAACAAGGATTGGTGATAAAGCATCAGTGGAGAGGAAACTCTTACAGGAGAGAATTTCCCTTCCTAGGGGTAGATTTCATCTCACTTCCTGTTGTCTCCTTCTGTTTGCAAGTAGGAGTGGTTTGTAAGTTGGATGTTTGAAAGTAGGGGCCTGCCCTATATACTCTGCAGAAATTGGGGCCTTAGGTGTTGGTGTTGCCACAACAATGTAAGCCCTCACAGTTACTCTTGGTGGGCTCAGGAATGGGCCCTGCTGTGAAATATTAGATCAAGAATTGTAATTACATGCCATTGTTGAACAGTGGTAGAAAAATTGGGCCTTTCGTGGTGGTGGTGGTGGTGCTGGTGCCACAACACTGTAAGTCCTCACAGTTACTCTTGGTGGGCGCGGGAACGGGCCCTGCTGTGAAATATTATATCAAGAATTGTAATTACATGCACCTGTTGAACAGGGGCAGAAAAATTGGACTTTTGGTGGTGGTGGTGTTGCCACAACACTGTAAGCCCTCACAGTTACTCTTGGTGGGAGCAGGAATGGGCCCTGCTGTGAAATATTAGATCAAGAATTGTAATTACATGTCCCTGTTGAACAGGGGCTGAAAAATTGGGCCTTGGGCACTGGTGCTGGTGCCACAACACTAAAACCCCTCACAGATACTCTAGTTGGAGCGCAGGAATGAGCCCTGCTGCAAAGTATTGCATCAAAAATTGTAATTATACGCCCTTGTTAAACAGGGGCAGAAAAATTGGGCCTTGGGCACTGGTGCTGGTGCCACAACACTGCAACCCCTCACAGATACTATAGTTGGAGCGCAGGAATGAGCTCTGCTGCAAAGTATTGCATCAAAAATTGTAATTACATGCCCCTGTTAAACAGGGGCAGAAAAATTGGGCCGTAGCCACTGGTGGCGGTGTCCAGAACCAAAAATGTTCTTAAAAGCTATCAGCATGAAAATTGAGGAGGAAGAGGATTATCACTCAGCATAACAGGATAGTCACGCAGGATAGTCACTCAGCATCAGCATAGACAGTCTTGTCTAAGTCTATGACAATCTCATATTAAAAAAAAAATATTTGGTTACATCAGCATCAGGTGCTTGGTAGCTGGTGATCCAAGACTGATTCATTTTTATGAAGGTCAGCCGATCGACCGATTCGGTGGACAGGCACCCCCTGTGATCGGTTACAAAGCCTCCAGCAGCACTGAATGTGTGTTCTGAAAGAACGCTGGATGCAGGACAGGCCAGTAGCTCAATTGCATACTGTGCAAGCTCTGGCCAGTGATCCATCCTCAAGACCCAGTAACCCAGAGGATTTTTGGTGGGAAAGGTGTCCAAGTCTGACCTTGCCCCTAGTCTGTCCAAGTCTGACCTTGCCCTTCCTGCACCTTGTGAATCAGACGCTGGCGATGGTTGCTGGAACCGATCATACCTTGGGGCTACGGACTAAAAAATTGTCTAAACGCATCGGTCAGACGGCCACCTTCTCCACCGCTCCTTCTGTGACTGACCGAAGCCTCAGCAACACGTTGTCCAGGAGGACCAGGAAGTTGTAAGCTCTCAGGCTCTGGAAACACGCCGCACAAACCTTTCTGCAAGGCCTCCAGAAGATGTTTCATCCTCTGCTCTCTCTGCGACCGCAAGATAAGGTCCACAACCTTACCCTTGTAACGTGGATCAAGGAGCGCTGCCAGCCAGTAATGATCCCCTCCCCTTGATACCACGAATACAAGGATCCTTTCGCAGGCTTTGCAGGATCAGGGAGGCCATGCAGCGTAGGGTTGCTGAGGCATTCGGTCCAGAGTCTTCTGGATGACATGATCCGCAGCCACCTCCTCCCAGCCAAGTACAAGTCCATGGGTTTTTTCATACTGTAAATGATCCCTTGAAGACATGGAGGTTCCTCCTCCATGATGACACAATCCTCCTCCTCTTCCTGTGTGATCGGCAGGAACACTGTCTGGATAAAGGGGGCCTTGAGAGGTAAGGAAGTCCTCCTCTTCCTCCCTTTGTTCTGCCTCAAGTGCCCTGTCCATTTTTTTACGCAGCGTGTGCTCCAACAGGTTGACAAGAGGGACAGTGTCACTGATGCATGCACTGTCACTGCTCACCATCCTCGTGGCCTCTTCAAATGGTGACAGGACAGTGCATGCATCCCTGATCATAGCCCACTGGCATGGGGAAAAAAACCAAGCTCCCTTGACCCTGTCCTGGTGCCATAGTCGCATAGGTACTCATTGTTGGCCCTCTGCTGCGTGTGCAGCCACTGCAGCATGGCCAACGCTGAGTTCCACCTGGTGGGCATGTCACAGATTGGGCAGGTTAAATTCCTTTTGGAGGTCAGCCAGCCAAGCACTGGCATTATATGACCTGCGGAAATGCACACAGACTTTCCTGGCCTGCCTCAGGACATCCTGTAAGCCCGGGTACCTGCCCAAGAACCGCTTCCCCACCAAGTTAAGGACGTGAGCCAAACAGGGCACATGGGTCAGTTGTCCCTGTCGGAGGGCGGAGAGGAGGTTGGTGCCATTGTCGCATAGCCATTCCTGGCTTAAGCTGGCGTGGCGTCAACCACCTCTGAACCTGCCCCTGCAGAACTAACAGAATCTCTGCCCCAGTGTGGCTCCTGTCCCCCAAGCACACCAGCTCAAGCACCGCATGGCATCCTTTTGCCTGCGTGCTTGTGTAGCCCTTTGAACGCCTACAGAGCACCGCTGCTTCTGAGGACAAATCAGCACAGGAAGAGGCCAAGGAGGAAGAAGAAGAGGAGGGGGTGGAGGGGAGAGGTGTGGCAGAATCACCACTAGTAGAGTTTTGGAGGTGTGGTGGCGGAACAACCTCCAACACTACTGCACCCTGTCCTGCATCCTTCCCAGCTGCCAGAAGAGTCACCCAGTGCGCAGTGAAAGATAGGTAACATCCCTGTCCATGCCTGCTGCACAATGAGTCAGCGGTAATATGCACCTTACCGCTGACCGCCCTGTCCAGTGAGGCCAAGACATTGCCTT
Organism: Aquarana catesbeiana; assembly: GCF_042186555.1. Taxonomy (NCBI): domain Eukaryota; kingdom Metazoa; phylum Chordata; class Amphibia; order Anura; family Ranidae; genus Aquarana; species Aquarana catesbeiana. The sequence continues at coordinate 107,184,062 of NC_133326.1, forward strand.
CAGAAAAAAACAAAATAACTTTGCGCTTACTCAGTTGTGCAAGCAGCTAACACTGCAAACTGAAATTTTGCTGTAGACTATAAATATAAAAAAGTGTAGCGCTAAAAATTATACATAAAGTGAATAACAAAATAATTTTCTAATATTTGTAAATGTCCATCATATACATTTATATAAAGTGAATAACAAAATAATTTTCTAATATTTGTAAATGTCCATCATACGCATTAGTGAATCATAGTCCATCATTCTGTGGAACCATTGTGGTCACCATGTGTATAAACAACTAATTAGTGACAATACCATCACCAAAAATGAATGGAGGTGTACCAGAAAGTTTGAACCCAAAATAGCATATATCCCAAAGGAGGACTCCACTGCTGCCATTTTTTTATACACAAGTGCTTTTTTACTTCAGAAATGTAAGTGTTTCTCTTTTAATAAAATTCATGTTGTTTAAGGTATTACACTATATGGCCCCTTCTTTATCCTATATGGGTTATGTTCGGGGACGTTTAAACATCTATATGGAGAAGACACTCCTGTGAAGACCCTTAGGACCTCATCTCCTGTTCGCCATCAGGGCTTCCCCTCCATTGTCGGTGGGCAATATAAGCTTGTTTGACCCATACAGCATATGCTTTTTGGGTCCCAACTTTCCGGTAAGCCTCCATTCACTTGGGTGGTGGTATCTGCACAATCCTTGGTTTATATATATTACACTCTTGAGAAGGCTTCCGCGACTATATTTTCGGCTGATCATCACAGTATCCCCACTCTTGCTGGTGGGCAATTAAGGCTTGTTTGACCCATATAGCATATGCTATTTTGGGTTCAAACTTTCTGGTACGCCTCCATTCATTTTTGGTGATGGTATTGTCACTAATTAGTTGTTTATACACATGGTGACCACAATGGTTCCACAGAATGATGGACTATGATTCACTAATGCATATGATGGACATTTACAAATATTAGAAAATTGTTTTGTTATTCACTTTATATAAATGTATATGATGGACATTTACCAATATTAGAAAATTATTTTGTTATTCACTTTATGCATAATTTTTAGCGCTACACTTTTTTATATTCAAGACATTGCCTTCCACATGCCGGTAGAGAGCCGGAATCGCCTTCCGTGAGAAAAAGTGGCGTTTGGGAACCTGCCACTGAGGAACCCCACATTCCACAAACTAACGGAAGGGGGCAGAGTCTACCAACTGAAAAGGCAGCAGTTGAAGTGCTAGCAATTTAGCCAAGCTAGCATTCAACCTCTGGGTATGTGGATGGCTGGGAGCGAACTTCTTTCGGTGGTGCAGCAGCTGGGGCAGGGAAATTTGCCTGGTACAATCTGACGTCAGTGTACCAATAGCAGATTGCCCACAAGTACTTGGCTGTGACACACCTAATTCTACACCTTCATTCTTCTCAGTGTAGGTTTCAGAGAGGACTGAAGGTATAGTGGGGTAGGACATGTCAGAAGGAGGGGGTTTGGGACTTTATATGAAACAAAACACTTGGGTGGATTAAATCAATCAATATAGTAAAAAATTATTATTTTAATGGCAGCATAGAAGGAGACAGTACAGTGGATGACATTAATAGTAAAACAATATATAATAAGTCCAATTAAAGGGCATGATAAAATCATAGCACAATACAATTCATGGTACAGTAGCATAGTTGCATATTAATAATGAACCATCAGTACACTCCAACGTAGCTATGCACTATTAGCCAAAAAATATTAGATTGATGATTTAAACAATTCAAACCCATAGTGGAATCATGGTTAATCTGGCATAACAACCAATAGTAAAAAGCTCGACGCGTTTCGTGGATCGTTTCCACTCATCAGGAGCAGCTATATATATGGGGTACCTACGATAGACAATAAATAAATAATCAATGGTAGTTGATTATAATAGGAAGAGAGGGAGCATATGTAATGGTCCTAACAACTCTTACCTAAGGGTTACATGAAGGTAATAAATGATGTTGAAGGTATATGGTAGAAGGCATATGGAGGTGAGAGATCATCCCCCCGGGAGCTGAGGTAACGCACAAGACCGGCGGCAGGCCAAGTGGGAGGGTAGCACGTGTAGGATAGGGTTCACCTTCCCAGAACTGGTGTAGTGGGGGTGAGCCCAGAAAAATGATGAGAAAAGACAGAAACAAAATAATGATTGAAGTGATATTGTTGGGATCTAGCGTAGAACAGGGCTAGATCGTGAAAGAAATGAAGAAGAAAAGTTGGATAAGTGAGGACCTGGGATAAACCCAAGATAGAACCCAGAAAGTGGAGGTGAAAAAAGGGGGAGAATTAATATAGTGACACCAAGGTGAACTACCAAAAGTACCAACAGTTGGGGTGAGATACTGGGAATAGGAAATTACCTGAAACTACATAGAATTGTGTAGTGAAGGAGTGACATAGGTGATGAAACCACAATGGAGTGAAGACAAGTGAGGATTGCCAGGAGGGATGGTGGTGAAGGCGGCCTGCAACACTGTCGAATGAGTCCACCAACGTCACGCTGAAGAGTGCGCAGCTGAGGGGGAAGAGAGCAGCCACGTCCGAGCGACTGGCGCTCATATGTAGGCGCCCGGCATCCCACGCTGTGCGTAGTTGGACAGAGCAAACACGTGGGCGTACGGCGTCACTAATAACGCCGGACGTCAAACGTGTGGGCGTGGCGCCGACGCACAGTGGGAGCGAGCCGCCAACCCCATGATCAATCGGCCAGGGGATTGGAGGATAGCCCCGGTGTGCATCGCAGCTCCCGGAAATGGACGGGGTCCCACCCCCCTAAGTGTATTGGTCCCAATAAAAAATTAGAAAATATACATATAGAGGTGACCACAGGAATATTGCCAATATAGCATAACCTAAACTGGCTGCATGGAATGATATAACAACAGTAAACCAAGGGGTAAGGTAAAGTAGATAAGTGTGTTGTTTCCATCCCTGTTATACTTGAAAATGAAATAAAATCGAAGTGGGACTTTATATGAGCCGTGACCATCCAGTACACAGGACTCCATCCCTAATTATTACATGTCAGAAGGAGGGGGTTTGGGACTTTATATGAAACAAAACACTTGGGTGGATTAAATCAATCAATATAGTAAAAAATTATTATTTTAATGGCAGCATAGAAGGAGACAGTACAGTGGATGACATTAATAGTAAAACAATATATAATAAGTCCAATAAAAGGGCATGATAAAATCATAGCACAATACAATTCATGGTACAGTAGCATAGTTGCATATTAATAATGAACCATCAGTACACTCCAACGTAGCTATGCACTATTAGCCAAAAAATATTAGATTGATGATTTAAACAATTCAAACCCATAGTGGAATCATGGTTAATCTGGCATAACAACCAATAGTAAAAATCTTGACGCGTTTCGTGGATCGTTTCCACTCATCAGGAGCAGCTATATATATGGGGTACCTACGATAGACAATAAATAAATAATCAATGGTAGTTGATTATAATAGGAAGAGAGGGAGCATATGTAATGGTCCTAACAACTCTTACCTAAGGGTTACATGAAGGTAATAAATGATGTTTAAGGTATATGGTAGAAGGCATATGGAGGTGAGAGATCATCCCCCCGGGAGCTGAGGTAACGCACAAGACCGGCGGCAGGCCAAGTGGGAGGGTAGCACGTGTAGGATATCGTAGGTACCCCATATATATAGCTGCTCCTGATGAGTGGAAACGATCCACGAAACGCGTCAAGCTTTTTACTATTGGTTGTTATGCCAGATTAACCATGATTCCACTATGGGTTTGAATTGTTTAAATCATCAATCTAATATTTTTTGGCTAATAGTGCATAGATACGTTGGAGTGTACTGATGGTTCATTATTAATATGCAACTATGCTACTGTACCATGAATTGTATTGTGCTATGATTTTATCATGCCCTTTTATTGGACTTATTATATATTGTTTTACTATTAATGTCATCCACTGTACTGTCTCCTTCTATGCTGCCATTAAAATAATAATTTTTTACTATATTGATTGATTTAATCCACCCAAGTGTTTTGTTTCATATAAAGTCCCAAACCCCCTCCTTCTGACATGTAATAATTAGGGATGGAGTCCTGTGTACTGGATGGTCACGGCTCATATAAAGTCCCACTTCGATTTTATTTCATTTTCATAGTGGGGTAGGAGATCCCAGCTGATGAGGAGCAAGGAGAGGTCCGCTTTGTTCTTTGGTGTGGGTCTTTTAGGTACGCTTGCCAACTAACTGCATGGCAGGTCGACATATGTCTGTCAAGCATGTGGTGCCCAAGAGGGATACGCTTGAGACATATGTTGCAAATAGCAGCGGTGCGATCTGATGCACTCATCTCAAAAAAGGCCCACACCAAAGAACTTTTGGAATTACGCGCAGAGACAGCAGCGCCCTGCACATGCGGAGCTCTGCGGTGTGATGCAGTCGATGTGCTGCCCTTAAGCTGGCCTCTGGAGGGCATCCTGCCTCGTTGGAGATGTGCCTCCTCCTCTGCCTCCTCCTCCTCTCTCCTATCAGGCACCCACGTGGAGTCGGTGACTTCCTCATCATCCTCTCCCTCTTCATCAGTGCAGCAAAGCTGGCAGTATGCTGCAGCTGGGGGAACATGACTGCCAGATTGCTGTCCTTCTTGGGCACCCTCTCTCTCTCTGGGCTCACGTTACTGCCTTCCTCTAGCTGGGTACCATCATCGGAGCCTTCAAAGCGCTGGGCATCCTCCTGGAGCATTTACCCAACACTGTGGTCAAACAGTTCGGGGGACTCCTCAGGAGAACATGGTGGGGCTAGGGAAGGAGTGACTGATGCCAGTGAGCCGAGGGAAGAGGCCGCGTTGGCAGCTGCTTTGCCAGACAAAGTACCCTGAGCCTGGGTGAGAGAGGATGAGGAGGATGAGGACGGCTTGGTCATCCACTCTACCAAGTCTTCGGCATGTTGCGGATCAACAAGGCCAGCTGCCGAAAAAAAGGACAAGCATGTCCCACGGCCACGTGCTGATAAGGATGCACTGTGTCCACGACCAGCACTGTTGCCTCTAGACACAGAGCCTGCTTGTCCTCTTTTATTGGCTTGTGACTGTCTGCCTCTCCTTGTTGGCCTTCCAGACATACTAATGGCCTGCAGTGAGATGTAGCTGCACAAAGCTGGGATGTATATATATATACTGATTATACTGCAGCTAGCAGAATCAACTGCCTGCCTGTAGTATTATTAGTATGAGAACACCAGCAATTGTCTTCAGGTAGCTTTAGGTGCACACTATGCAGAGGACACAGTACACTAACTGTAAATACTGCAGCTGCCTGCCTGGCTTTGGCCAATTACGGCTCTCTGTACAGACAGCGCTGTGATTGGCCAAGCATGCGGGTCATGGTGCATGCTTGGCCAATCATCAGCCAGCAATGCACTGCGATGCCGCACCACTCGAATTTGGCGCGAACGGCCCGTAACGTTCGCTATCCGACGAACTATCAAACAGGCGATGTTCGAGTCGAACATGGGTTTGACTCGAACTCGAAGCGCATCCCTATTCCAGAGTGATGGCTTGCCGCATGCAGGTGTCCTGCTTGGTAATATAGGGGGACAGCAAAGCCAACAGACAGTGAAAAACGGGGTCCGTCATCCGGAGATAATTCCTGAAATCATCAGGATTATTCTCCTGGATCTCATGCAACAAAGGCATGTGCGAGAATTGGTCACGCTGGAGCAACCAATTCTTGGTCCATGAACTTCTCCTCCCCCTGTTCATGGACTGAGCTTGGGTCAAAGTAAGAACCCCAACACCAAGCCCCTGCATAGCATGAACTCTATGATGAGTACATAACCGCAACATGGCTTCAAAACGGTCGCTGGTCAGAACAAACTAACGCACTGAAAATCAGAAAGGCCTGAGAAGAGCGAGCTGAGAAACGAGTAGACACGAACGCACTGAAAAAACAGATGCAAACTGACTACACGCACTGAAAAACAAATACAAACCCACAAGCACAAACTGAAGAGCAGTAACAAACTGAAAAGCACGAGGCTGAATAGCGCGAATCGTCTCTCACCAAACTTCTGCTAACACAAGATTAGCAGAAGGAGCCCAAAGGGTGGGGCACTGGCTATTGAACTTCCTTTTTCTAGTCCCGTCGTACGTGTTGTACGTCAGCGCGTTCTTGCCGATCGGAATTTCCGAAAACATATGTGCGACCGTGTGTATGCAAGACAAGTTTCAGCCAACATCCGTCGGAAATAAATCCACGGTTTGGTTGTCGGAAATTCCAATTGTGTGTACCTGGCATTAGCATTACACTCCAAAATACATTCAGCTTCTCCTTTCAAGTATGGCCATTCCACATGTGTGAGACTTCTTCACAGCCCAGCCACATAGATGGAGCCTAGCCCAACATCCACATCGGGTGTTCCAGGGGCATAAATTTCACATATAATTTCTTAATTACTTATCATAGTTTTGGAGGCCCTCGAGCACCAGGATAGTAGAAACATCCACAAAAATGACCACATTTTGAAAGCAAACACCCCATCATATTTTTTAAGAGGCATAATGAGTTTTTTGAAAATGTAATTTTTTTGTCACAAGTTTTTGGAAAATGTGGAAAGAAAATGAAACAATCTATAAGTTAGAATCTTAGAGTCTTAGAATTATGCCCCAAAATAATTCTGCTACTCCTTCTAAGTATGGGGATACCACATGTGTAAGAGTATGTATGTACCCAACATTGCAACCTGTGTAACACAAAAATCAACTGACACAGTATAGGAAACAATGCATTGTATTGGTCGCCTTTGTACGACTGGTCAATGAATATTGCATAGTGTAGCTTTACCTACAGCAGTGGCTGTTCTTAAAAGCCAAGAAAGCCTAGCCTACTGGTACGTGGCTGCCTCCATAACATAATGCTTTGGTCACTGTCTGGGAAGTACAGGGGGTGTCCACAGAGGATGAGTTGGCTGGTGTCTTGCAGGAGCATAGCCAGAGTAATGTGCAGATGCGTCAGTACTTGGGCCAAGCAGAGATGTGTTCAGCAAACAGGCAAAGCATTGGTCCAGGCAGCAGGCAGAGATGTGGTCAGAAACAGCCAAACGAGTCATCCAGGCAGCAGGCAGAAACATGGTCAGCACAGCCAAAGAATTGGTCCAGGCAGCAGGCAGGAACATGGTCCAAAAACAGGCCTGGGTCAGTAAAGGGAGCAGGCTGACATCCAGGCAGTAGGCAGGAACATGGTCCATAAACAGTCCAGGGTCAGTATAGGCAGTAAGCAGAAACATGGTCATCAAATAGCCAATGTATTGATCCAGGCAGCAAGCAGGAACATAGTCCATAAACAGGCCAGAGTCAGTACAGGCAGCAGGCAGGGGCACGATCAATAAACAGGCCAAGGTCAATTCAGGTGGCAGGCAAGGTCGATAAACAGGCCAGAGTCAGATGTGGTCAGCAACTATCCAAAGGATTGGTCCAGGCGGTAGGCAGAAACATCAGGCTTAGGGTCTTGGTCAGGTAAGACCTGGACACATGCTTCTTCCCACCCAAAGCTCTTTGAAGACTCCAGACCTTCATCTGGGAAGTACAAAACCTGGAGAAAACCAAAAGTTTTTTTCCACTCATAGATACTACTCTGGAGCCCCTCACATATGTGAGACCCCCGTGTTTTTTTAAATCCCACTACTACTATGGCACAAAAAAAGATAAGCCCAGGCGGTAGGCCAAAAAAATGGTTGATTAGCAGGCCAAGGTCATTTCAGGTGAAAGTCAGAAATTTGGTTGATTAAACAGGCCAGGGTCAACAGGCAAATGGTCAGCACAGAGAACATTAGATATGGGGACATGGTAGGTCATCAGAAATACGTTCACCATAGTCCACTAACATGGCAGTGAAATATGTTAATGACGGAAGCAGTCTCCTTTGCATAGGCCTGGTTGGGAGGGACATTGGGGACAATAGTAACAGGTGTCACATCTTACTCCACCTCTGGTGCAAAACCAACTTTTGTGTGTTTTTTGTCCTGTTTCTGTGGGAGGGATTATATATGGGAAATGTTGTTTGTGCAGTACGCTCACTGCATCAGAGTGAATGTTTTCTGCTGGAGGGCCTTCCTGTACACAAAGGCAGTGAGAAAATCCTCTTGATATTTAAGAAAGGATCCAAGTTGTTCAGTGGACTTACAATAGATGATATAGGAATTATAAATTTGGCAAATGGAAGAGGTAAATGGAAACCTTTTTATATATAGACAGGATCTTCTGGTTATTAGATAGGGCTGTACCATTTGATCATTAAATTCAACACCCCATGAATTGATTGTACCTATGTACACTCGGTTTTCTTTACTGGGCCATGTCTTTCGTGAATTTCTACTGAGGTGTTGTTGTGGATAAAGGAAAGCATATTTACAGCTCACTTATCCATGGGCATCCACAGAACTTTTTTCAGGCGGGGGGGCATCATTTTAAGGTCACTAATGCTCCCCCCCCTTTTCAATAATGTCATGAAAGGGAGGGGCTTAGTCATTATCACATAAAGCGTGATAACCCTCCCCCTTCCACTGCCACATTTGGCACATTTTGTTTCTGCAATAATAATCCCCAATATTGGTGTGAGTTTCTGCAATAATAATCCCCAGTATTGGTGCCAGTTTCTGCAATAATAATCCTCAATATTGGTGTCAGTTTCTGCAATAATAATCCCCAGTATTGGTGTCAGTTTCTGCAATAATAATCCCCAGCATTGGTGCAGTAGCTGCAATATTAGCCCCAGCATAGATGGTCAGTGGTGATATGCTAATTTAAAACCATGCAGCATGAAGGAGCTAATTAACATTGACATTGGCCACTAATTCAGCTCAAGGGGTTAATGAACACTGCTATTGATTACTAATGCAGTAGCAGCCAGTGGCAGTGTTAATTACCCCTTTGTATTGCAGCAGGAACACTGACACTGGCCACAAGGGGTTAACTGCTACTGGCCACTAATGCATTAGAGATCAATGGCAGTGTTCATAAACGCCTTGTGATTTTGTGGCCAGTGTCAGTACATTAACCCCTTCATACTGCATATTACTGGCTAATGGCTTAATTAACCCCCAATCACAAAACCCACCACAGCTCCCAAGACATTAACCAGTCCAGTGCACTGGAAAAGCGTCACTGCAACATTACACTGTTAAGCAACATATATTCCCCTCTGTCTGCCATTGCTCACTTACTTATTGAATCACTTATCTAATTCCAGCAACATGCACGCTCCCTCGCGGTGCCTCTCTCTCTTCCTGTCCCAGCCTCTGAATGACATCATGTCAGAGGCGGGGACTAGAAATGATCTGTGGGGCGGAGTTCACTCCTCCTGACAGAGAAGTGTAACTGATGTCTTCTCAGCTGAGTGTAGGAGTGCAGGGAGCGTTCCAGCACTCGGCACCCCGCTGCAGCTCTGCAAGGACACTTTAGGTCTGACTTGGGTAGTGATCTGTGACTGCGTACTGATGTGCATGTTCATCTGCCATCAAGCACAGTTTAGCCGGCACTGCCCGCACTGTCACTTTGCCAATTCCAGGGGGGGGGGCACTTGACCCCCCTTGCCCCCTGCTGCGGACGCCCATGCACTTATCTCTCCATTACAGGACCAAAACCTATTTGTTATGCAAACTCACTGACTCTCCTCTTTGTAGCTTTGTATTCACCATCCTTTGTGGCAAGCCCTTCCTATTTGCTCTCACTGTGCCACATGCTAAAGTTTACTTCAAATAAAGATGTTGGAAAAGGGGCAGGCTGGTGTAATAGTTGTCTGGGTAGAAGTGATACCCCTTATTGAATAGTGGTGTTACAAGGTCCCACACAACTTTTCCACTGTTCTCCATATAGGTTGGGCAATCAGGGGGCTCCAGCTGGGTGTCCTTTCCTTTATACATGCGGAAGGCATACGTCTACCCTGTGGCCCTTTCACAGAATTTGTACAGCTTTACCCCATATTTGGCCCCTTTACTGGGGATGCAAAACACCAGCACATAATTTTGTAAGCCATCTTCAATTTTTTCCTCCTCTCTCTTTTGGAGCACCACAGTGTTATGACCACTTCTCAACGTATGCTATGTCCACAGCATTCAGCTTCTGTCAACAAGTCTACTTTTCTTTTATAGATCTACCCAGCTAGACAAGCTCCCCGATTACACATTCATACCCAGGTGTACTGGTACTCAATTCAGAAGACACTTAGCTTGGCCTAAAAGGCCCTTTGCATCCGGCTCACAGTCCATGTCAGACTGTAAAGGAGTCAGGACCACTACAGCTGGTCCTTCTGGGTGTTCAACTACCTCTTTCAGAATTTCAGCCCCATGAAGGGCCCTTTGCAGTAGATGACTACATCTGAATCGCTCTGGGGTGTTTGGGTCCCATGCCCCAACTCACACGACTCTTAGCATCCTGGCATTTATATCGGCACTAACTCCATCCACTACATCACTACAGGAAGGTTTCCTCCTAAAGGGACCAAACACCCAATTACATAATTCCCTTTACCATACTATTTTGGGGTAGAACCACCTGGTGGCAGACTAGCTAGCTGCACCTGCTAACAAAAGTACCCAGAAAAACCCACACAAGTGAACAAGAGAACATGCAACTCTATGTAGACAGTGTCCTTTCCAGGACTCAAATCAAGGCAGAAGTGCTGACCACAAAGCCACTGTGGAACCCTGCAATCAATATAACAAACAGCAGCACGCTGATGATGACACACCAAGAAAAATGATCTTTATTCTAGGTCTGTCTGCTAGCAGTCCCCAGCCCTAGCCTATGTTTTGCCCTAACTGGGCCTAATCATAGAATTTAGCAGACAGACCTTGAATAGAATAATTTTTCTTGAAGTGACATTATCAGTGTGGCTGTTTGTTATATTGTTTTGTTTATTACAGACACCCATGGCCACCACCTGCTACCACCTCAAACCAAGGGGGAACAGAGGAGTTGACAGCAGGGGAATTTTGTTATGCTAGGGAACCGCTATATAACTAAAGTTAATCTGAAGTTTCAGGCAGTGTAGCAGTTATTGGTTCTCAGATATACTGTACATTTAGCTGTTAATAAACAACCAGTGGTATACTCTATATGGTGATGTATACATAAAATGGTAAGCTATTCTACTCATAGAGAAAAAAAATAGGTGCTTCTATATTAAACACACTGTGGTAAGTAGAACACTTCTGATCATTAGTCACTTCTTGCTAATAGCGTTAATTGTGTAAGACTGTGAATTATCAGGAGAGGTAAACACAGGGGGCTTTAAAATGTTTAAATAATTTAGCTGTCATAATATGCAGTGCTTTGCATTGCCACTGCCATGTCATTGGAGGTAATTTGTAACATTATTTTGTGTTGTCTTAGGATCTAAGTCAGGGGTAGGCAACCGTTTGAGCACAGTGTGCCGAAAAATGTTTTCAAAGAAATTGAGGGTGCCGATCTTGTAACAAAAAAAATGTCAACTTCACACTCTTAATCACAAAAAGGATTTTTTTATAAAGTAAATGCTGTAAACTACTTGAGTAATAGTGACAAAGTAACATCATGCACTCTCACATCTCACATCAGCCCCAATTCCTGCATCTCCACACTTCAGATAAGCCCCAATTCCTGCAACTCCACACTTCAGATAAGCCCCAATTCCTGCAACTCCACACTTCAGATCAGCCCCAATTCCTGCACCTTCACACCTCCGATCACTGCACCCCCTGCTCATCTGCCCCATCACTGTAACCCCCTGCACATCTGCCCCACCACTGTACTACCCTGCACATCTGCCCCACCACTGTACTACCCTGCACATCTGCCCCACCACTGTACTACCCTGCTCATCTGTCACACCACTGTAACCCCCTGTATATCTGCCCCACCAATGTTCCCCCTTTCTCATCTGCCCCACCACAGTACTACCCTGCACACCTGCCCCACCACTGTACTACTCTGCACATCTGCCCCACCACTATATTACCCTGGTCAGTAGCAATTGTAATAAACCTAGCCTGAGCTAATAGCTACCTCCTAAATGCTTTACCAAGACAGCCTAGTCATAAAGTCCAGAAGTATCTAAACAATAATAACTATTCTTGGATAGATCCCGTAGTTGCCTATAGCACGGTAGTAATTCTTTGGCTCAAGGTAATCTTATCACAAAGGTTATATTGTTACTTCACTCAATGTATAAAAGCCAACATTTATGTATAGCTAATCACCTTGATTTATTGGTCACTTGGTCAAATTAAGCCTTTAGCTGGGAGTAAGGACACTGTATCTTTCAGGAAGAATAATTTAGACAATGTCACTTTAAGAAATCAGCAGTGGACGGTAACTTCAACATGGTCAATCACTTATAAGGGGGCAGTATGAAGGCCGCCATTTTCCTGACGAGGCTACGCTAGATCCATTAGCGAAACACATTGACACCATCAGTTCGTCAGGTAACGTCACCTTGGCAACGCCCCTCAACAAGAGCCCAAGCTGTAGCGGGACTTTGTGATCTAACTTGTCAGGCATGGTCAGCATGCATGAAGGATACAAGCAACAGAGGGAGGCACTTTGAAGGAGGCAAATAGGAGGCATGGAATGCACTGGTTAAGTGTGGTAACGCACCCAGAAGAATAGGGACATCTAAAATACTGAGTGGCATGCTCAATACAGTATGTTGATGACGGTGAATTCCCGCACAGCCTGTCCATTTACAAGTTCTTACAAAGCTGAGAGGAGACCTACAGTCATGTTGGATAGAGCTGTGAAGCAAAGATAGGTCTTTCACAATAGACACTACCATTTGAGACTGAGACCGCTTCACAATAATCCATTCGCTTGCAATGCTATTGGCCTGTTTGATTACCTTTTCATGCTTGCACTGTATGCATTAATTTATCAGAAGTCTTTGCTTTGCTTACTTTGATCATTCATTAGAAGTTCACCTGATAATTGATCGGTACTCCATGGTTTGGCAAAGTTAGGTATGTTTGCCATGTTGGCTTATAGGAGGTAGCTATTAGCTCAGGCTAGAATTATTACAATTGCTACTGACCACAGGATTGCACTGAATAAGTAAAATTGCTTGAGTTTCTTTTGGGTAAACACACAGCAATTCCTGTCTATTTTGCTTGATTATATTAGGTTATTGTACTTGGACAGACTATTTGTCTGTGTCTGTGAACTGCTGTGCGTGTATCATTTGACATCCGTACGTTTGTGATTGTGTATAACAGCACAATGTTTTGTTTTGTTTGGTATGCACCCTATGTATGTTACACTGTAGTGATCAACGCACTGGGAGGGATTTTTGAGTACTAGCAGCATTTTTGTAATTTTGTACTGCTTTTTGATACAATCTATTTAACTGTCATTTTGAACTAGTTTGAAGCCACGTTTAAGTAAGCGCTACTTACCCCGTATTTAGCTTTCTTTTCCTGATACAGGGTTTTTCTTTTGTCTATATGCTTTTGGTTACAAAGACATCACTTAATCAGTGAGTGGGCTCAACATGTGAATTTTGCATATTTTATACACCCTCTTCTTCTTTTTGTTTTTAAGTGTATCTGTATCCATTACTTATCCATTGTTTTGAATAGCCAACAGTCACGGTGGATTTTTATATAGGATAACTGTGTGAGAAGACTCAAATTACAACTGCCATACTATAAAAGTACAGAGGACAAGTAAAACATAACATATGCAGAATCACAGTAGGTGACATCACTGATCTGGAAATGGTAGTCCGGGTGTCAAAGGATAGCAGCTTTAAGGCTCCTCACAGCTGTATTTTGCCTTGTGGCAGGTTAGCTTCTAATAGTCTTGGCTGCACATAAAGCGTGAACAAGATCTGGAACTTAAAAGGCCACCAATCACTGCACAAATCATTGCGGTAGCTCATGAATGAATCATGATCTGTGACCAAAAGCAATTTTTTTGCTGTCAACTTGACTATTGAAGAAAATAACAAATGGCCACGTAGTCAGAATGTTCCATAATCAGCTGTGCAAAATAGCGGTTAGTTAAAGAGATGTAGTTCAATAAATAACCTAATAGGAATTTTTCTTTTATTTATATAACAGATGATTCAGTCTTCAGTATTAAAAGGCACTGGGAACTACTCAAAGCCTACTGCCTTTCTCCTTTTGGGTCTCACTAATGATCCGCACCTTCAGCTGGTGCTTTTTAATGTGTTTCTTATCATGTATTTGGTGACACTGATGGGAAATGTTGGTATCATTTTAGTCATTCATTTCACATCTAGCTTCCATACACCTATGTACATTTTCCTGAGCCATTTAGCATTCACTGACATCTGTTATGCTTCTGCTGTGGTACCTAACACCATGGTCCATCTTATCACACAAAACAGATATATATCAGGGTCTGGCTGTGCAATTCAACTCTTCATGTTTTCGTCATTTGGGTCTACTGAGTGTCTTCTCTTTGGTGTGATGGCATATGACCGATATGTGGCAATCTGCAATCCTTTGTATTATGGAACAATTATGACAATAAGAACATGCAACCTACTTTTTGCCACTTCCTATATATTTGCTACAGTTCAAGCTGCCATCCAAACCGGATTCACATTTAGTTTATACTTCTGTGGCTCGAATGTTATTGACCATTTTATCTGTGATGCTCTTCCACTGCTAAGATTGTCATGTTCTAAAACAACAATAAATGAGATCATTATCTCCCTATCTGCTGCTATCATTGGTGGAGGTTCACTTTTCATTATTGTAACATCTTATCTTTGGATTGCAACCACAGTCATAAAAATCCCATCATCTCAAGGAAAAAAAAAGGCCTTCTCCACATGTGCCTCCCACTTGGCTTGTGTCACTTTATTTTATGGCACTGTGTTATTCAATTACCTTCACCCAAGTGGTGGTGTAAACATGCGTCAAGACGTAGTGGCTTCCATATTCTATACAATGGTTATACCAATGCTGAATCCACTCATTTACAGTTTAAGAAACACAGAGGTCAGAAGGATATGTCACCAATTTGTTACTCGAAGAATTACCTTTCATCTTTTTTCTGTCCAAAATCAGAGCTGAACAAGCCATTCTACATGTTTTCTTAAAACATTTTTTTAAATAATTTGCTTCCAAGTACGGCATAAGGAATAGGAAGTTTATTCCACAAGGCCCACACAATGAATCAAAAAGAAATATTCCTTTGAGAAGAGCTTACTAGATGAACTAACATATCAACAAGGGAGAATAGTTACTGACAACATGATGAACAAATGCAAGGAACATATAGCATTCATAGAAAGGAATATATGGAAATGCTACTTGTTATGAAAAATATTAATGTACCATTCGTCCTATTACTAATTAGAAATTAGCACAGTTGTGGAGGCAACATGGACTCTGTGGTACGATATAAACTTACAACAGTCAATTTACAAAAATATATAAATTTATTATACACAAATACGCACATTATAAAAAGCCTTCAATAGCAGATAAATTACTTTAGATGCTGCTAATCATGGAGAATCCGCTTGTCTGACACAAATTGGAAGAACTTAGATATATATAATAATGATCCCGTGCTGATACACACAGAGATTTGTTCTTCCAGTTACACACTCTACATGCTTCGGGGTTACCCCCTTCTTCAGGAGTGATTTAGGTCAGAAAATGATCTACAAGAAGCATATAAATCAAATATACAGTATTAGAATCAAAAACACATAACTAATAACTAACCTTCATGGTATATTGTCATGCATCTTAAATTAATAAACATAGAGTCTACTATGCCCCTCAGTATATCCCTCAATATTAAGCATCAAGTCCATGTGAAATGGTTGATTTTGGAGCAAAAAAGGAAAATCACCCACATAGCCGGCACTAGCATTTTGGGCGTCACAAGGCCAAAAATTGGCAATCTCCCGGGCGAGTGCTGGAACCAGGAATAGTTAGGTCACAAAGAGACTGTTGCATAAAAAAGAAAATACTTTAAAAATAAAAAACTGATATTTAAAAAAATCATAGGGTGGAGAAATCTATCTCAGAGCCATCATAATTCAGATAATTAAATTCAAAGAATACAATCAAAGCATTTCAATTGGTGATACACACCTATGAAGTCTTCACTAAACAGTGCGTGTAATTGGGCAGGGAGAGAGTGTGTTATCCAAATGGATATTGAAGTCAGGTCTAGCTGGAAATAGTCCAAGGAACCACCCAAAGCCACATATAGATTCTATGTAATATATAAAGAGCATTAACCTCCCTGACGGTATTCCCGAGTGTGGCTCGGGGTGGATTTTCAGCACCAAAAGCGGTTACCCCGAGCCACACTCGGGGTTGCATCGCAGGATACAGCTACAGCAAACTTACCTTGTCCCCAGGATCCTGCGATGTTTCCCCGCTGTGTGTGGGAGCCGTCCTCCACTCGATTCATCACAGCGCCGAGATCCATTCCCTGCGAGCGTTGCAACGCACGGGGACGGAGAACGGCGCCAAATTCAAAAAGTAGAAAACACAATACATATACAGTACACTGTAATCTTACAAATTACATTGCTGTATCAATTTATTTCACATCCCTTTTGTCCCTAGTGGTCTGTCCAGTGGCCTGCATGCAGTTTTATATTATAAATTCTGTTCTTTCTGCCTGGAAACTGGAGATTGTCCATAGCAACCAAAACCGTCTCTTTACATCAAAAGTGGTTTTAGACCAACTAGAAAACAGCGAAAATAAATTAGAATCACTCGCAGAATTGAGTGATAGTGATTTGTGGGGAAATCCGTCATCAAACATTGAAAGTAATGACAGCGACAATTCTGCAACTGAGCAAATTTCAGTGTCTTTGATTTGATTACATTATTGAATAATTTTTATTATTATTATATTATTAGTTAATTATTTATAGTTATTATATTATAATTTATGATTTTGTGTTTACTTTATCATACCCGGGATGTCTACTAGACTTTTGTTTGGACAGATTTAAGTGAGTTATTCCTAAGAATTACAGGCCTACAATATAAAACGCCAAATTTCCGCTTTCAGCATCAAAAATCTGAAATAATCATACTGCCAGGGAGGTTAAAGAAACTTATTGTTAGAATGGTTGAAACATCTTAGCAATGATCTAATCCTAATGAGAGTAATCAAAAGAAACATCAACCTATCTGAGAGATTTAGGTATAATGTCAGAATCACATCAAGCGGATTGAATATACTCAATAGGGATCCAAGCTTCAAAGAATGTTCACAATGAAATATTACACAGGATCTCAGACAAACACCAGATCCACCAGGATCTGTGGACAAACATATCATTAGAAGTAGTTCATACAGGAACACAACATAAGGGTCATACCAGTGCCATATAACAAGACACATACCAGTCGATCGACTCCACAGAGTGTCTCTCCACCGCCATGCAAACTGCCACCGGGAACATCTGAAAAATCAGTTCCCCTTAAATACCATAAGATACACCTGATCCCTATCCGTTGAGACATCATTAGCGTGCGCCGAGGCGCCGCAATATGACATCAACGGCTACGACTCCAGACTGTGCATGTGGACATCAGCTTATGATGCTGGAGATTAAACTTTTAATTGTCATGTGGCCAAAAAACAAACATTTGATACCTGCCACCATTACCAGTTTCTGCCACCTCTTCTGGCCTATTCTGGTGCTCTGTCACTGTAATAGTGGCACACAATGTTTCCATACCTCAACCTCAGCTACAAAATTTAAAATGCTTGCTGCAGAATGAGTACATTCTGCATTGCAAATTTTGCAGCCTATTTAGGCGCCCAGGCACGCAAAAATAAATATTTGTAGCTATTGTCTCTTAGATCAGTGGTCATCAACCCTGTCCTCAGGGCCCACTAACAGGCCAGGTTTGCAGGATAACTGAAAGACATCACAGGTGATATCATATCTCAGTGATTGCAGTATTCTAGTCTGCATCTCCCCAAGGTAATACATATGAAGCCCTCCCAGAACTGACCGTCCACGCTGTAGCCATCATTTGCTATAGCATGGTCAGCAAGTAGTTAAACCACCACCAAACTAAGCTGCTTACATACTGTTCAGTCACTCTTAACACAGTATTAAACCCAAAATCAATGATGTAATATATTGCAGCTTACCAATCATTAGATGTGGTGGGTGTATTTGTTTTATTTTTTTAGACTTTTTTTCTTATGTTTTCACCTGGTGACCTGGCCAGTTACACACCTGCTGTGCCCCCACTCTGGATGAAAGGGCACAGGGGCAACTTTCAACAGCAGCATTGTTAGTCTGGGGGGAGGGCAGTGTTGTATGTACGAGCATATTTAAATAAACTATCAAATTGAAGCCGAACATAGTTACAGCAAACAGTGTTTCCTTTTTATGATAAATGTAAAAAATATATAGAAGGTGATCATTTTAAGCCAGTGTTAAATGGTTTATCTCATCTCTGTAACTGATACTTTCTGCTAGAGAGCTTGTTATTTTGAAAAACAACAGACTTACTGGCTGGATCACCAAATGAAAATAAAGGCACAACAACCTTAAAAAGAAAACGAATGCAGACACCATATCCAAGAATTGGTAAACTGCAATATAATAAATGTTTGATTTGGGCTTAAAGAGGAAGTAAACCCTCTCTTTAAAAAAAAAAAAAAACACCCTGCAGGACAAAGGCATAATGAGCTAGTATGCATACTAGCTCATTATGAATTACTTACCTGAGATCGAAGCCCCCGAAGCGACCCTTATTCACCTCCTCCGTCGCTGACATGTTGACTCGGCGTGTCTTCTGGGTATCGCTGCTCCGGCGCTGTGACTGGCATGCGTGCTGGTGCCGCCACTACTGGCATGATCGCCGTTAGAAACGCCATGCTCAGTGCGCCTGCGCCCGATGTCTACGGCTGCTATTTCTGCAAATATCTCCTAAACCTTTGGGGGATTAGGTTTGGGGGATATTTCTTGCACCTACAGGTAAGCCTTAATCTAGGCTTACCTGTAGGTTAAAGTGGTTGTAATGGATTTACCACTTTAATGCCACTTTAAATGTTCTTGGCCATTATCTCTGGGATAATACACCCTATTTTCTATTTCAAGGTACAATTTGCTTCTCCCTCTTAAAGCGGGAGTCCGGCGAAAATTTTTTTTTAGATGTCAGCAGCTGCAAATAATGCAGCTGCTGACTTAAAATAAGGTCACTCACCTGTCCCGGGGTCCAGCGATGTTGGCACCCGAGACTGAACCGTCCCTTGATCCTCGGGTGCTGCCGCCACCATTCTGAGTGAGGGAATCAGGAAGTGAAGCGTTGCGGCTTCACTTCCCGGTTCCCTACTGCGCATGCGCGAGTCGCGCTGCGCGTTCTCAATGGTCCCCGCTATCTCCTGGGACCTGTGTCTTTCCCAGGAGACAGCGGGGGAGTGCGGGAGGGGTGTGACTCCCGCGGGAATCTATTCCCGGAAGTGGGTGCAGATACCTGTATTATACAGGTATCTGCACCCCCCTCCCCTCTGAAAGGTGCCAATTGTGACACCGGAGGGGGGGAGGAATCCGATGAGCAGAAGTTCCACTTTTGGGTGGAACTCCGCTTTAAAATGAGATGTAACTAAGCTGCTTACATGCTGTCCACCCACTATAAAATATTTTGGGCTATTGTCTCCCACATAATACACTCTACCCTTTATTGCAAAATAAAACCTGCCTTGTCTCTTTCTACAGTGCCTTGAAAAAGTATTCATACCCCTTAAAATTTTCCACATTTTGTCATACAGCCAAAAACGTAAATGTATTTTATTAGAATTTTATGTGATAGACCAACACAAACACATAATTGTGAAGTGGAAGGAAAATGCTAAATGGATTTTCAAATGTTTTACAGATACATATCTGAAAAATGTGGTGTGCATTTCTATTCTAACTAAAATCTAGTGGAACCAATTGCCTTTAGAAGTCACCAAATTACTAAATAGAGTCCACCTGTGTGTAATTTAATCTCAGTATAAATACAGCTGTTCTGTGAAGCCCTCAGAGGTTTTGTTAGAGAACCTTAGTAACCAAACAGCATCATGAAGGCCAAGGAACACACCAGACAGGTCAGGGATAAAGTTGTGGAGAACTTTAAAGCAGGGTTAGGTTATAAAAAAAATATCCCAAGCTTTGAACATCTCATGGAGCACTGTTCAATCCATCATCCGAAAATGGAAAGAGTATGGCCCAACTGCAAACCTAACAAGACATGGCCGTCCACCTAAACTGACAGGCCGGGCAAGGAGAACATTAATCAGAGAAGCAGCCAAGAGGCCCATGGTAACTCTGGAGGAGCTGCAGAGATCCACAGCTCAGGAGGGAGAATCTCTCCACAGGACAGCTATTAGTTGTGCACTCCACAAATCTGGCCTTTAGGGAAGAGTGGCAAGAAGAAAGCCATTGTTGAAAGAAAGCCATAAGAAGTCCAGTTTGCAGTTTAAGAGAAGCTATGTGGAGGACACAGCAAAAATGAGGAAGAAGGTGCTCTTGTCAGATGAGAACAAAATGTAACTTTTTGGCCTAAAAGCAAAACGCTATGTGTGGTGGAAAACTAACACTGCACATCACCCTGAACACACCATCCCCACTGTGAAACATGGTGGTGGCAGCATCATGTTGTGGGGATGCTTTTCTTCAGCAGGGACAGGGAAGCTGGTCAGAGTTGAGGGAAGATGAATGGAGCCAAATACAGGGCAATCTTAGAAGAAAACCTGTTAGAGTCTGCAAAAGACTTGAGACTGGGGCGGAGGTTCACCTTCCAGCTAGACAACGACCCTAAACATACAGCCAGAGTTACAATGGAATGGTTTAGATCAAAGCATATTCATGTGTTAGAATGGCCCAGTCAAAGTCCAGACCTAAATCCAACTGAGAATCTGTGGCAAGGCTTGAAAATTGTTGTTTACAGACACTCTCCATCCAATCTGACAGAGCTTGAGCTATTTTGCAAAGAAGAATGGGCAAAAATGTCACTCTAGATGTGCAAACCTTGTAGAGACATCCCCAAAAAGACTCACAGCTGTAATTGCAGCGATAGGTGGTGCTACAAAGTATTGACTTGGGGGCTGAATACAAATGCACCCCACCTGTTTCACAAATGTATTTGTAAAAAATGTTGAAAACCATTTATCATTTTCCTTTCACTTCACAATTATGTGACACTTTGTGTTGGTCTATCACCTAAAATCCTAATAAAATAAATTTACGTTTTTGGTTGTAACATGACAAAATGTGGAAAATTTCAAGGGGTATGAATACTTTTTCAAGGCACTGTATTTGCTGCTCATGTACTGTACTGATGTTGGCCAAAATATTTATTTATCTATTATTAGTAGGTAAAGAGTGCTGACAATTTATGCAGCGCTTAACAAACTGTACATTCAAATTTAACCAAGCACATTTATTTTGCATATACAGTATATATTTTGGGAATCATTGGGAATACAGGGATGAGAGGGTGTTCAGTGATTTGGGTGTAAGGAACCAGCAGCAGGGATTACCAAATCTGTATAGCTACAGTAGGAAACTGAGACCAGACTATATATAATTAAAGTGAGATTTATTTACAGTGAAACCAAAATCCATCCAAACACCAGCAAACAGCAAACATGAAAGATATAAATGAACCCAAAACACAGTGACAAAATACCTAACTAAACAACTTAGCAGAGTAACAGAAGGCCTGACTAGCAAACTAACTATATAAAATATATACAAATGGAAACACAGAAAATCAGGGTACAACTGGAGGTGCAGGGACAATATAGGGAGGGGGAATGAAAACTGGGTACCCCACCTCTGGAGTTCAAATTCTGGTATGCTGGCTGGATGCTCTGCTGGTCAGATACCTGAGGAGGCGTAACACTAGGATTCCTGCAATATACAGTATGTCCTTGCTGGGATTCCAAAGGCGTCATGGAGGAATAACACCGGAGTCCTTGATTTAAACAGGTACCCTAGGTTTCAGGTTGTCCTATCACAACTGGACTATCTAGGTTACTAGGGGCTGCTCCATTTTTTAAATTTCCACTTAGGTCTGCCCAAGGCATAGGTTACCCAACCCGGATCCCCTAATGCACCTGGGATCGCAAAGATACCGCTTAGGTCAGGACAAGATTCCCATGGATCGCTGCCCTTCTCTAGAAGACCTCTAGCACTGGGTCTATATAAAAGGGGGTGCAGCTCTAATATATAAAGTGTGTTTTACTTATTACCTCCCGGGCCTTGGTACAACAGGAGGAGATGGTTGCAAAGAAAATTTGGGACAAGCAACAATGGGGATCTTAACCCAAACAGGTAACCCATGCAAGCCACATGACAACAATGGAAACTCCGAAGCTTCAGACCCATCAGCAGAAGGGAGCTTAACCCTGTTAACAGATTCCAGCTGGGCACCAGGTATGGAATCAGCAAAGTCGGGCTGGGCAGCTGGCAGCAGATCACAAGCAGCTTTGGCAGAAGACAGCAGATCACCAGAGGCAGGCATGGCAGCGGATCACCAGAGGCAGGCTTGGCAGTGGACAGCAGATCACCAGAGGCAGGTTTGGTGGCAGACCGAACCCCATCAGCAAGCATTTAGGCAGATTGAACCCCATTAGCAGGCACTGAGGTGGACTGAACCCCATCAGCAGGTATTGAGGAGATCTGGACCATAAACAGGCAGCATGGAAGCTTACAATTCCTGCAACATATGTCCCAATGCTGGGATTCCGAAAGCAGTATGAAGGATTAACACAGGACAGCAGATCACCAGAGGTAGGCTTGACAGCAGATCACCAGAGGCAGGTTTGGCAACGGACAGGGGATTATCAGAGGCAGGCTTGGCAGCGAATCACCAGAGGCAGGTTTGGCGGCAGACTGAACCCCATCAGCAAGCATTTAGGCAGATTGACCCCCATCAGCAGGCATTGAGGTGGACTGAACCCCATCAGCAGGCACTAAGGTGGACTGAACCCCATCAGCAGGTATTAAGGTAGGACTGGACCATCAGCAGGCAGCATGGAAGCTTAAATTTCTGCAACATATGTCCCAATGCTGAGATTCCAAAGTCAACATGAAGGATTAACCTTCATTAACCTTCGAGTCCTTAATTCAAACAGGTACCCTGGGTTTCAGGGTGTCCAATCATAACTGGACTATCTAGGTTGCTAGAGACTGATCCACTTTTTAATTGCCACCCGAGTCTACCCAAGGCATAGGTTACCTAACCTGGATCCCCTAATGCACCAAAAATACCACCTAGGTCAGGACAAGCTTCAAATGGATTACTGGCCTTCTCTAGAAGAACTCTACTACTGGGGCTATAATAGCAAGTGCAGCTCTCACATTCAAAGTGGGTATTAGAACCTCCCGGGCCTTGGTGCAACAGAAGGAGATAGTTGCAAAGAAAATTTAGGACAAGCAGCAATTGGGATCCTAATCCAAACAGCTAACCCATGCAAGCCACATGAGAACAATAGAAACTCAGAAGCTTCAGACCTATCAGCAGATGGTAGCTTAACCCTGTTACCAGATCACCAGAGGGAGGCTTGGTGGCAGATTGAACCCCATCAGCAGGCATTGAGGCGGACTGAACCCCGTCAGCAGGCACTGAGGTGGACTGAACTCCATCAGCAGGTATTGAGGAGGACTGGACCATCGGCAGCCAGCATGGAAGCTTACAATTCCTGCAAATTATGTCCCAATGCTGGGATTCCGAAGTCAATACGAAGGATTAACATCGGACAGCAGATCACCAGAGGCAGGCTTGGCAGTGGATCACCAGAGGCAGCGTTAATATCGGAAGAGCTGGGGCTTCTTCTCCCGGCCAAACAGGAAGTGGGTCCCGAGACCCAATTGGCCAGGAGTCCTAAGAGGCCGGGAGGAGAATCAGGAAAACAATAGTGAATATTAATTAACTGGGTGGGCTCAGGGCGCAGTGCTTTGCACCCCAAGCCCACTCTTTTTTGAAGCCAGTCTGGGAGACAGACTGACCTGGGGGGATTACACTTGGAGACAGAATGACCTGGGAAGGATTATACTGGGAGACAGACTGACTTGGGGGAATTATAATGGGGGGAAGAAACTGGGAGACTGGGTGGGAGGGAGTCCCTTCTAATCACCCCCATGAGCCTCTAAAATACTCAGCTCTCAGAATATTGCCCCTGGGCATTAGTACAGAGTCCTCCCTGCCCCTTTCACACCAACCTCTGTTAGGATTATCTGACTTGGGGGATGTACCGGGGACAGACTAACCTGGGAAGGATTATACTGGAAGACACACTGACCTGGGGGATTTTACTGGGGGACAAACTGACCTGGGAGGATTACACTGGGGGAAAGACTGACCTGAGAGGATTACACTGGGAGACAGACTGACCTGGGAAAGATTATACTGGGAGACAGACTGACCTAGGGGGATTGTACTGGGGGAAAGACTGACCTGGGGGGATTACAATGGGAAACAGACTGGCCTGGAAAGGATTATACTGGAAGACAGACTGACCTGGGGGGATAACACAGGGGACAGACTGACCTGGGAAGGATTATACTTGGAGACAGACTGACTTGGGGGGGGATAATACCGAAAACAAACTGATTTGAGGGGAAGTACTGGGCAACAGACTGAGCTGGTGGGGGGGGGGGGATTATACTGGGAGACAGACTGACCTGGGGGGATTACACAGACAGACAGAATGACCTGGGAAGGATTATAATGGGAGACAGACTGACTTGGGGGGATTATACTAGGGGACAAACTGACCTGGGGGGGTTATACTGGGGGACAGACTGACCTAGGAAGAATTATACTGGGAGACAGACTGACCTGGGGGGTTTTACTGGGAGACAGACTGACCTTGGGGGATTATACTGGGGGACAGACTGACCTGGGGGGGATTATATTGGGGGACAGATTGACCTGGGGGGGATTACACAGGAGACAGATTGACCTGGGGGAATAATAATGGGAAACAGACTGATTTGAGGGCATGTACTGGGCGACAGACTGATCTGGTGGGATTATACTGGGGGACAGACTGGCCTAGGGGATTATACTGGGAACTGGCTGACCTGGGAGAATTATACTGGGGGACAGACTGACCTGGGGGGGATTTCACTAGGAGACAGACTGACTTGGGAAGGATTATACTGGGAGATAGACTGACCTGGGGGGGATTTTAGTTGGGTACAGACTGGCCTGGGGGGATTATACTGGGGGACAGACAGACCTGGGGGGAATGTACTGGGGTACAGACTGACCTGGGGGGGATAATACTGGGAAACACACTGATTTGAGGGCATGTACTGGATGACAGATTAACCTGGGGGGGGGGGGGGGAATTATACTGGGGGACGGCCTAACCTTTTGGCCATACAAACTGTTCATCACAGCACCGCATTACTGCTCTTCTTGGGGTACCCAAAGGTGTCCCAAGTCTTTAGGGTATTCTGCAAAAAATTTTTAGAAACTTGCTGTGCACCGCTAAAGTGTTCGGGTTTGGCCTAATGAAAAGTTGGCAACCCTAGGAGAGGTATACACAGGGGTTTTGAAAACGTTTACATAATGCAGCGTTCATAACGTGTTACTGTGCACCGTCATGATGCCAGAGGTCATTTATAACAGTAGTTTGTGCTGTCTTAAGATCTATGTTATGTTTGAAAGACTAAAAATGTTATGTATAAAATAACATTTTGCAGTTGTAAATGTATGTACTGTATCTCTGCAGAGTAATGAATATCTATGTTACTGATGTAGTGCACTACTCCCTTGGGAGCTGCTGGATGAGATCATATCTTTCTGTTAACTGATTCCGTTCTTCCACCCCTGCACGAATCACATCAGCAGACAGTTTGATAACTTTAAAAAAGAACTTTCTTCTTTTAGTTGCTGTATGTTCCATAATCTTCTCAGGAAGTATGAGTTACCTCTTAGTCTTTAGTTCCTTAGAGTAGCTTTCCCTTAGTGAACTGACTGATGCTCCTCTGAAAAGTATAGTGGTATGTGGATGCTGGTAGCCCCAGGCCTCACCTGCCTATCTTGACTCCTGCAGTCCTCCCACGTCAGTTCAGGAAAGTCCGGATAACATCCCCGGTCTACTCCATCCTATTAGCAGCTACTTCCCGCTCCGCATGGCTCGAATCATCCCAGCCGGAATGTCTGGTCCATTTCTCCTGGAGTTTCTTTTAGTAGATTCAGTGTTGTTGAACCATCCAGCACTGAGGTCTCTGAACCCTCAGGTCTTCAGGTTTAGTTCCTGCTATCCAGCGCTGGAGGCCCCTGCACCTCCAGGCCTTCAAGCCTGCACCTTGCTGGTTACATCTTTCCTTTCTCTCTATCCAAACTTCCCATCCAGAACCACCCAGGAGCATGTGACCCTCAGTTTATATATGTGTCCCGCCCCTGTCCACTCAAATTAATGATTGGTCCAGGGCTGTGCATACAAACTGCCTGTACCCTGCTCCAGCCCACCTTCCTTCCAGAGCTTTTCACTGGACAGGGGTGGCACGAGAAAATTGAAGGAATAGATTTTGCATTGGGAGGGGAAATTTGGGGGGGGGGGGGGGTGTCAGGGATAAGAATTGTTCTAGGAGGGGAAATTTGGGGAGGTGAGCTAGGAATGGTGATTTGCGAGAAATTTGTGTTGAAGGGGGGATGGGTGAAGGGGATTTGTGCTAGGAGGGGGATTTATGCTAGTAGGGATGATTGGGGGGTATTTTGTGTTTGGAAGGGAAATTTAAGGGGCAGAGGATTTATGCTAGGAGGGGGAAGGAGGGGGGGGGGGCATATGGGGAGAGAGGATTTGAGGTGAGGGGATGGGGGGGGCAAAAATTTGTGCCAGGAGGGGGGAATTCAGCAGGGGGGTGGAATTGTACTGGGAGGAAGGGGCATTTATGCTGGGAGGGGGGAGTAAGCAGATAAGTGTGCGTTTTTTTGTTTTTGTTTTTGGTGGGGGCATTTTTTCTGACACAATCATACATCTTGGGGGGGGGGGGGGGGTGCTTGACATATTCGCCCTGGGCTCTAGGTAACCTTGTCCCGGCACTGGGTCTAACATGTGTGGAACTCATCATGCTTATTTACAATGTACTATTTCTGCACCTTATAAAAGCCTCAAACTGAATGTGCAAATAATGTTCACATATGTCACATTTCAAACTAGAAAAAAAGGCAAAGGTAGCAGTAGATCAACCATTTAATTAGACCCTCGGGTTCTTAGGAATAAGCAAAGCAGTTCTGCAGTCAAATTCTCAGTAGATCCTCTGAGCTGAGAAATAATGTATAGGAGCTGGTAATTAGTGCAATGAAGGAAGTATGCCCAAAGGTATATAATCATGTAAACGTAATTTAAGTCAGGGGGCCGTATAGTCACCAAAAACTGTTGAATGATTCATTTTCATTTCATTCTTGCCTATTCAGAAATAATGTATTAATCTCAAATGGCACATGTAGATGTTAATATACAGATGGCTGAAACTGTTAATCCTAATTATTAGGAGCAGTGATTTAATGAGTTTTTAAGCAGCTGCCTGCTGAGTTAAACATTTGGTTTTAATTACAGCAAACACCAATAAAGCAAATTATTCAATGCAAATGGAAAGCAAGTTAGCGTCTGTAGTTCAACAGGTAGCATCTTCATACTGACTCACACGCATACTACTATACACCCTTATATATTTCTAGCAAGCTTTTGCATAAAAACATGGATTTTTTAAATGCAAAATGTTCAACACCTCCATAGAAAATGGCTGCATGACCTAGTAGTGTCATAGAACATTAAATTTTGAATAAAGCTGAAAGAGCGGTGCTCCATTCCCTTTTCCTGTTAGGCTCGGTTCACATAAATGCAAATAGGATGCATTTTGAGCCACATCCGATTCGCATGACATTTGCATTAAACCAGCTTTCTATGAAGCTGGTTCACATATGTCCGGTGCCACGGCAGAGCAAATTCACTGTGGATTTAAAAAGAGTCCTGTGGGTTTTTTAAGCACTGCAGTGCGGGTTCAGATGCAAATTCCAGGCTATTGCCTTCTATGGGAACGCAATTGAATCATACATCGGATCAGTTATGAACACAAATTTGATCTGAAAAAAAAATAACCAGCGTGGCCCCAGTCCATACTAGGCCCTTTTGAGTCAGATTTTAAGGAAACCCCACACCAAAATGTAAAAATAAAATGGCGTGGGGTCCCCCGCAAAATCCATACCAGACCCTTACCTGAGCATACAGCCTGGCTGGCCAGGAAAGAGGGGTGGGGGGTGGTGAGCGATATAAGGGAAGCTTCAGAATGGCAAAGATGTTTTTATTACAAATTATGTGAGCAGACTGCAGTTCCTCTTTTTTGCATTCTCTGCATTAAGGTAAAAAATGTCCCAGTAGCTGTATCGTGCCCTCACCTCCTATATACTTAAGTCCTCTCTTGATTCAGTGCTGTGCCCGTCTGCAGCAGCACCGGGGTGCTGGACGCATGGATTCCAGTGGGTTGTTTTTTTTAAGATTAGAGCCTGAGGCTCTAATTGACTTCAAAAAAGGGTGGTTTGCGGCGCAGAACAGGAAGGAGACAAAGCTTCCTAGATGGCATAAGTGCGGGGCTGGTGGGGGGGGGGATGAGCGAGCGACCGGGGGGGGGGCGGGGGGTATCACACTGAGCGGCCGACTGGGGGGAACGGGTGCCGTGTCCCCCCCCAAAATATACTGCGCCAGCCGCCACTGCTCTCTCTCTCCTCACAGGAAAGAAAGGCAGCAGGGGGAGCCGTTGGCTCCTGCTGTTGTCAATCAAATCCTGTAAGAGCGGGGGTAGATCCCAGGAAATAAACTGTTTGGTGTTTTAGTGGTATTTCATAAAATGTGTATATTATTTCAATTATACTATATCTAAATCAAATGAACTGGGTTAGCGGATACTAGGTACCCATAGCAGCCAGTAAAATTTCAGTTTTGGTTTGCTTCGAGCAGCTAGTAAAATTAGATACGATTGTTTGGTTACTTTCGGTATCTGCACTTGATGCTTTGCTTATTAATGCACTGTTTTTTGCCAGTAATACTAAGAAAGTTTCCATAAGAACAAATGATTTACATGCTGCTGGGACATAGATTTCTGATTCTAACATCACAGCCTGACAGAGCTGTACATACATGCAGTTTGACAGGTGACAGAAACTGTAGAACTCATCCATAAAGATCAATGTAAATTTATACAATTAAAAAAAAAGTAAACAAAAGCAAAAAAAAAAACAGGCCTCCGGAGGAGTGGCAGTAGCACCTTCTGAACACCTGCCAACTGCTAGTTTAGCACCCTCTAAAAAGCGATCAACTGCGTATCTGGGGACAGTTATTTAGTCTATACCAATACATAAGTGGCTCTATCTGATGGCCAAAAAGATTCAGATCCTTCTGGAAGCTTGATGTGAAAACACTTTATATCTAATTGCTTTAAATCCTCCTAAAATAATTATTTTAAATATTACAAGTCTTAGGATTGAATTGAATTAGTTAGCCCTGTTTACTGTGTGGCAAATGCATAGTGAATAGTTATAAACTGTTATTCATCCCAATGGTGAGAGCATGTGTCAGAAATGATATTTTAAAGCACTTTAAAATACACAACACATAAAAGTGTGTATGCTGAATCCATGTACACTCTGCCATTTAAAAATACAATAACCCCAACAAGAACACAGTTCATGGTGACTGTGCGGCAATATAACAATCCGAAATGATTTGCGAGATTATAAAAATGTGCACCAGCAGATGGCGCTATAAATACATTGCTCTCTGGGTTTGTGTACATGGGCGTTTATAAAGAGCATTTGAAGCACAATTTCTTTTTCTGCTGAAAAACACACTATTGCTAATTTAAATTAAATCTTAAAATGTACATTAGTGTACATGTTGCATTTGAATTTGCCTGACTTATTCAAGTATATTCTGTACTTGTTTGCAATAAACATTGTTGGTAAATTGGACCTGTGCTTTTTAACCTTCACTTAATCACCCCTCACAGTCCACTGCTTATACTTACCTTTTACTCCCCTGACACTTTATTCACCTGGAATTAAAAAAAAAAAAAAAAAAAAAAATCGGAAAGCTACTGGTAGTAAAATAGGTATACAAAAATTATATTAAACAAATTTCAACTCTAATCAGTGAACAAGTGGAAAATCAATAAACCAAGTGACCAACCTACATGCTGTGCAAAAAAAAAAGGATATAGACATACATAATGTATCTCATATAATGATATACAAACTAGACAAAAAATGTGTTAACCACTTCAGCCCCGGAAGGATTTACCCCCTTCCTGACCAGAGCACTTTTTGCGATTCGGCACTGCGTCGCTTTAACTGACAATTGCGCGGTCATGTGACGTTGCACCCAAACAAAATTGACGTCCTTTTTTTTCCCACAAATAGAGCTTTCTTTTGGTGGTATTTGATCACCTCTGCGTTTTTTATTTTCTGTGCTATAAACAAAAAAGAGCAGCAATTTTGAAAAGAAAGCAATATTTTTTACTTTTTGCTATAATAAATATCCCCCAAAAATATTTAAAAAAAAACAAATTTCTTTCTCAGTTTAGGCCGATATGTATTCTTCTACACATTTTTTGTAAAAGAAATCGCAATAAGCGTATATTGAATGGTTTGCACAAAAGTTATAGAGTCTACAAGATAGGGGATAGATTTATGGCATTTTTACTATTATTTTTTTTTTATTAGTAATGGCGGCGATCTGCATTTTTTATCATGACTGCGACATTATGGCGGACACATCGGACACTTTTGACACTATTTTGGGACCATTGTCATTTATACAGCGATCAGTGCTATAAAAATGCACTGATTACTGTGTAAATGACACTGGCAGGGAAGGTGTTAAACACTAGGGGGCAATGAAGGGGTTAAGTGTGTCCTAGGGAGTGATTCTAGCTGTGGGGGGGGATTGTCTCACTAGAACATGACAGAGATCACTGCTCCCGATGACAGGGAGCAGTAGATTTCTGTCATGTTGCTAGGCAGAAATAGGGAAATGCCTTGTTTACATAGGCATCTCCCTGTTCTGCCGCTCCATGACATGATTGCGGGCCCCCGGCGGACATCAAGTCCGTGGGACCCACTGGCACGGTCACAGAGTATGTGGCGCGTGCGCCAACAATGCCGCAATTTAAAGGGGACGTACCTGTACACCCATTTGCCTAGCTGTGCCATTGTGCCTACGTACATCGTCATGCGCTGGTCGGCATGTAGTTAATCTGGACAAGTCCACATCAAACAGTGCTGTAAAGGTGCTTTGTGTTAAATTCCAAACAAGAGAAATGTTTCGTGCAAACATTACTGCAAATTAATCTTGTGCCACACCTCATGTCCCTAAAATAGTATAATCCCTTGGTGACCTCTACATCCACTCGCACTCACCAGATACTTTTCACCACTTGCGAAAGTAAGTAGGTCAAAATTCACTTTGTAACACTCCTTAGATGGATACTTCAGGCACCACAGTTGGTCTCTCCAACTCCTATCCCCCTGGATACTCAATCATGAGGGGAGAAGTGCCAAAAAGAGAGAAAAAAAAGAGAGCCTCCATAGGGTAATACTGTTTATTTAAAAGCATAAAATGCAAACCAACTGTGGCATCTGGGGTATCCATCTAAGGAGAGTTACAAAGACTGACTAACATGTATAGGATGTCAAAAGTATCTGGTGAGTGCGGGTGGATGTCGAGGTCACCAAGGGACTATGCTATCTCACATACATGAGGTGTGGCACAAGATTGATTTGCAGTGAAGTTTGCACAACAGATTTCTCTTGTTAACACAAAGCACTTTTAACCACTTAAGGACCGGAAGATTTTCCCCCTCAATGACCAGGCCATTTTTTGCGATATGGCACTGCGTCGCTTTAACTGACAACTGCGCGGTGTGCGACGCTGTACCCAAACAATATTGACATCCTGTTTTTCCCACAAATAGAGCTTTCTTTTGGTGGTATTTGATCACCTCTGCGGTTTTTATTTTTTGCGCTATAAAAAATAAAAGCGACAATTTGAAAAAAAAAAACAATATTTTTTACTTTTTGCTATAATAAATATCCCCAAAAAATATATAAAAAATGAATTTCTTCCTCAGTTTAGGCCGATGTATATTCTTATACATATTTTTGGTAAAAAAAATTGCAATAAACCTATTAATTGGTTTGCGCAAAAGTTATAGCGTCTACAAAATAGGAAAAAGATTTATGGCATTTTTATTATTATTTTTTTTTTTTACTGGTAATGGTGGTGATCTGCAACATTTAGCGGGACTGCGACATTGTGGCGGACAGATCGGATACCTAACTGACATTTTTTACACTTTTTGGGGAACCAGTGACATTATTACAGTAATCACTGCTAATATGCGCTGTTATTGTACTAATGACACGGGCAGGGAAAGGGTTAACATCAGGGGCGATCAAGGGGTTAAATGTGTTCCCTGCAGGTGTGTTCTAACTGTACGGGGGCTGGGCTGCCTGGGACAACAAAGAGATCGCTGCCTGGGCTAACACACAGATCTGTCTTCCTGCATAGCAGAAAGACAGGATCTGTGTGCTCTCCCCGTAAGAACGGAGATTTGCCTTGTTTACACAGGCATATCCCTGTTCTGTCACTGCAGGGAACGATCGCGGGTGGCCGGCGGACATCGAGTCCGCCCTACCCACTGATTGGCTCCTCCGCTGGCCAGTGTGCCCCCACAAACTACAGTTCCCGAGCCGACGTACAATAAAGGCATTTCGCGGGAACGTGCCGACCTGCCCCAGTACAATGACAGCGGCTGGTCAGCAAGTAGTTAAAGCACTGTTGGATATGGACTTGTAGGCAGGTGAAGTCTATTGTCTCCTCTGCAGATGGTGCTCGTCTGCAGTAGCACTGCAGATGGGAAAGGAGGTCGAGAGGAACTTGGTTCCTCTATGTGCAAACTTCACTGCAAATCAATCTTGTGCCACAGCTATTCTACTGGAAGTTGCCACCCCATGTGACTTTGGTGGCCATCTTGGGTCAGGAATTTAAGGCCCTGGCCTCTGGGTTTGGCGCACATTTTTCGAGTGGTCAGAGCAAAGACAGGTCACTCATCTGTCAGGGACAGTGTCAGGGACACACCATCTTTCACGGAAGCCTACCCATGTGGGTACAGTCTGCTGTCACATTGCCGGTAAAACTTGTAAGTGCTTCCAGTCAGGTTGCCTCCCGGATGGATCTGCCTGTATTGCTGGACTTCTGTTACAATATATTCCTGTTACTGCACTTGGACTCTTTGTGTTTTCTGCCCTTTTCTGCGTTTGACTAATAGCATCTACTGTGCCCCACTTCTGAGGAAGCATTAAGTGAAATGCATTGAGATTTGGCCTTATCCATAATTATTATACATATACAGTGGTACCTTGGATTATGAGCATAATTTGTTCCAGAAGAAGCACTCGTATATCAAAGCGAGTTTCCCCATAAAAGTCAATGGATACTCAGATAATTCGTTCCACAGTGACTTCTATTGTATGCAGTACCACATGTGGCCAGAGGTGGGGAGGCGCCGAAGACACTCGGAAACACTCAAAACTGCTTGGAGTCGTTCGGGTGCACTCGGAAACACTCGGAGAGGCTCGGAAACACTCGGAGAGGCTTGGAAGCGGAGTGTTTCTGAGTGTTTCCGAGTGTTTCCTGAGTGGCTCTGAGTGCATCCGAGCGACTCCGAGTGTCACTGGCGCCCCCGCACCTCTGGCCAAATACAGTACTGCACACTGCAGAGGTTGGAATCCTGCTCGTTTCGCGAGACAATGCTCGCAAACCGAGTCAGGATTTAAAAAAAATAATAGCTTGTATTGTGAAACACTCGTTAACCGCGTTACTCACAATCTGAGGTATTACTGTATACTGTATTTCAAGTCACTAGGTGTGGTCTATGTTACTCTGCCCTTCAAAATGCAGTTATGGATTGGCCATTAGGGGGTGCCAGTATGATTATATGGGAAGGGTGCCACCTGATGCCTAAAATAGTCTGTACTTTTTGCGCTCCAGTCTGTAAAAAAAATGAATAAATAAAAGTCAGCAGCTACAAATCCTTTAGCCCCTGATTTTTAATATAAGGACACTTACCTGTCCAGGGATGGTTTTCTACTGCGCATGCGCAAGCTGCGCTGTGCGTTCTGAATGATCCCGCTGTCTTCGTGTGTGTCCCAGAAGGCAGCAGGAGGAAGGAGGAGGGGCTGGAAATTTCGTAAATCGCTGATGGCAATCTTACCCGGAAGTGGAAGTAGGTATCTGTCAAAAACAGGTACTCCTTCCTCCCCCTTTAAAAAGTGCCAAATGTGACAGTGAAGGGTGCAAACAAGTGGAGCGCCCCCTTTTGGGTGGAGCGCCGATTTCATTTAGCCTAGTGGTACAATTTATCCTTAACTATTTCATTCAAACATAACAAGTAGGACAAAACGGGGGAAGGGGGAACCAAAATGGCACCCCATCACAATTGTTTAAAGTGGATGTAAACCCAATGTCATCCTTTCTAAACTACTGCCATAGGGGTTATCTATAAGGATATACACGCCTCCTGCATGTATCTTTACCTGTCAAATGTCTCCCCTCTGTCTGTTATGAGAGCTGAAAAACTGCAGATTCTGTGGGTGTGTCTTGTCTGGAGCTCGGTGGGTGGAGTCATGATGTCAGACTCCCCGCCCACCTCTACACTCCCCTTGTCAATATGTATTTTCTCCTGTGTATTTCTTACACCGAACTTCTGCTGTGATCTCTAACATCCAGTGAAAAGACAGGAAAGTAACCACATGACGTCAGCATGCCAAATCATGCTGAGGGGTGGAACATCCAATCCTTGCAGAGCTGTTGAAGAAAGGAGTGGGGGAGGGAATTAAAAAATAATGCATGTCTTCGGCTAGTGCACGAGATATGTAAATCACCTGTCACTCACAGCAAGGGGGAGGATTTGACAAAGTTTTTCTCAGTTTGTCAAGATTTATCTTACTGAACAATAAAAGAGGATTGCTCAGAGCTGGATTAACTCTTTGTGGCAAGACTGGGCTCAAATGATAGGGAATCTTATACTCTACATTATGACATCAACAAAAAAAAAAATTTCGGGTTTACATCCACTTTAAGTTTTCCACAATTTTCATTTTTGTTTTGGACATAACTATGTAATAACAAAATGTATTTTAATTTTATTTTACATATTGTAATATTAGTACAAAAAAAAATACACATAATATATTCTATTCCCAAGAATAAAGGTAAAAGAAGAACAAAGGGATTCAAACATAAATGATTAGGCTGTGTATATTTTTGTTTTCCAAAGCTACAGTAATTACTATAATGAATCCATTGAGATGTTCTCTGATTTACATCAATTAGCATTATACAAACTCTGTTTGACACATACACACTAAACCCTTTTGGCTGTCCCCCCAAGGACAACACTGCTGCTGGCAAAGAGATATCCTAATTTGTCACCAAGAGATTTATTAAATTACGTGTCCTTTGAGTGAATCAAGATACACTGTAGATTCTATAACATCGCTGAAAACAACATGTCACAGACTAGATGTAACAAGGGGATTTTTACCAGCAAAGCTAATTTAATGATCGTTGACAAGAAACAGGATTTACTAAATTATAGGTGGGGGAAGAATCCTCCATGAAGTATTCTGTTAAAAAGAAAATGGATAGTTTGCCAAACAAAGGAGATCACATATAATTTACAATTTGTCTGCCATCGTAAATAGCCGGAATTCTAGGTAATACTGTGCAATTAGTCTGAAGCATGATAACATTTTATGGGGCATCTTGAGGTTGGTTCTTCTATGAAAAGTTCAGATCAGATTCCACCAATGGGGGTGCAGCATACAGGTGTTACATTATTTCTAATACCTTGGTCAATGTTCTCCAGCAACAAGTCAAAGATATAAACCTCTATAGTAAAGATTTGCCCATGAGCATTATAGGTTTAAGGGTGGACACAAAGCCTTATGGACTCCAGATCTATATTTGAGATATGACATCGGAACTGATTTGCAAACAATTGCATTATATATATACACACACACACTATATTGTCAAAAGTATTGGGACGCCTGCCTTTACACGCACGTGAACTTTAATGGCATCTTAGTCTGTAGGGTTCAATATTGAGTTGGCTCACCCTTTGCAGCTATAACAGCTTAAACTCTTCTGAGAAGTCTGTCCACAAGGTTTAGGAGTGTGCCTAAGAGAATGTTTGACCATTCTTCCAGAAGCGCATGTGAGGTCAGGCACTGATGTTGGATGAGAAGGCTTGGCTCGCAGTCTCCTCTCTAATTCACCCCAAAGGTGTTCTATAGAGTTGAGGTCAGGACTCTGTGCAGGCCAGTAAAGTTCTTCCACCCCAAACTCGCTCACCCATGTCTTTATGGACCTTGATTTGTGCACCGGTCCGAATCATTTGGTGGAGGGGGGATTATGGTGTGGGGTTGCTTTTCAGGGGTTGGGCTTGGCCCCCGAGTTCCAGTGAAGTGATCTCTTAAGGAGTCAGCATACCAAGACATTTTGGACAATTTTATGCTCCCAACTGTTTGGGAATGGCCCATTCCTGTTCCAACATGAGTTTGCACCAGAAAACAGAGGCGTCCACGTAAAAGGGACCTAACTGAACAATCTAAGTTAGAAGCTAATTGGCTACCATACACAGCTACACCAGATTGTGCACTCTCCAGTTTTAGTAAATCAACCCCATTGTGTCCCTGCTGCAATTATGTGACAGCAAGTTTACATGACAGTCACTTAAGGAAGCTACAGCTAATCGCCCCCATGTTGAGATGTCCTCAGCAGTATCACACACCTGTCTCAAAATCTCCCATCAAAGGCTTATCTTAAAATAATCAAGCATTTGCATGTTTGTGCAATAATCTTTTAATCATACCTACTGTTATATAGTAGGTGAGGTTGAAAAAAGACACAAGTCCATCAAGTCCAACCTATGTGTGTGATTATATGTCAGTATTACATTGTATATCCCTGTATGTTGTGGTCATTCAGGTGCTTATCTAATAGTTTTTTTTAACTATCGATGCCCCCCGCTGAGACCACCGCCTGTGGAAGGGAATTCCACATCCTTGCCGCTCTTACAGTAAAGAACCCTCTACGTAGTTTAAGGTTAAACCTCTTTTCTTCTAATTTTAATGAGTGTCCACGTGTCTTATTAAACTCCCTTCCGCTGAAAAGTTTTATCCCTATTGTGGGATCACCAGTATGGTATTTGTAAATTGAAATCATATCCCCTCTCAAGTGTCTCTTCTCCAGAGAGAATAAGTTCAGTGCTCGCAACCTTTCCTCATAACTAAGATCCTCCAGACCCTTTATTAGTTTTGTTGCTCGCTCCATTTCCAGTACATCTGCTCCAATTCCAGTACATCCTTCCTGAGGACTGGTGCCCAGAACTGGATAGCATACTCCAGGTGCAGCCGGACCAGAGTCTTGTGGAGCGGGAGAACTATTGCTTTATCTCTGGCGTTGATCCCCTTTTTAATGCATGCCAATATTCTGTTTGCTTTGTTAGCAGTGGCTTGGCATTGCATGCCATTGCTGAGCCTATCATCTACTAGGACCCCCAGGTCCTTTTCCATCCTAGATTCCCCCAGAGGTTCTCCCCCCAGTGTATAGATTGCATTCATATTTTTGCCACCTAAATGCATTACTTTTCCACATTGAACCTCATTTGCCATGTAGTTGCCCACCCCATTCATTTGTTCAGATCTTTTTGCAAGGTTTCCACATCCTGCGGAGAAGTTATTGCCCTGCTTAGCTTAGTATCGTCCGCAAATACCGAGATTGAACTGTTT
The DNA here is from genome assembly GCF_042186555.1 of Aquarana catesbeiana. Lineage (NCBI taxonomy): Eukaryota > Metazoa > Chordata > Amphibia > Anura > Ranidae > Aquarana > Aquarana catesbeiana. The sequence continues at coordinate 107,221,952 of NC_133326.1, forward strand.
ATCCCATACTCCAGGTTGTTTATAAACAAATTAAATAGGATTGTCCCAGCACAGAACCCTGGGGAACCCCACTACCCACCCCTGACCATTCTGAGTACTCACCATTTATCACCACCCTCTGAACTCGCCCTTGTAGCCAGTTTTCAATCCATGTACTCACCCTATGGTCCATGCCAATGGACCTTATTTTGTACAGTAAATGTTTATGGAGAACTGTGTCAAAATCCAGATACACCACGTCTACAGTCCTTCCTTTATCTAGCTGGCAACTCACCTCCTCATAGAAGATTAATAGATTGGTTTGGCAAGAACGATTCTTAATGAATCCATGCTGATTACTGCTAATGATACCGTTCTTATTACTAAAATCTTGTATATCCTGTCTCAACAGAAGATTATTTATATCAGCTGCATCAGTTATAATTACCAAAGGTTATGAGAGTGATATTCTAATCAAGGGCATTGATCAGAGCAATGCCAGTGCTTTATCTTCTTTTTCTCTAGTCAAAATTGTGGTAGATGTGAGAATGTGAACTTAAACCTTTTTGGCTATGCAACTGTGTATGTAATGGGTCATAAATAAGGGAAATGCTTTAAGGAAACCTCAGAGAAACATACAGGTTGACCTTCAGAAAATGCTAAGTGCCAGGCTGTCTTTCATCTTAATACTTTCTAAATCTCCAACTCACAACTCAGAACAAGTATGCCAAAAGTAAAGTCAAATTTGGTCTGACAAACATTTGTTCAATACTTTCCATGGCTGGTCACTTTCTGGGAAAGTATTGAAACCATTGGATCAGCATTATGTCAGCCAACTAGCATTTTCAAAAGTAAACATTATCAAAAGTAGCTTCCATAAAACAATCAGTAAGGCATTTCTTTAAGTGAGAAGCAGGAGATTTGCTAGGTGACAAAAAGACCAGGGGCTGCAGCCCGAAGCACAAGGTCGGCACGGGGGGAGGGGGGGTGGGGGATCGGTGCGGGGGGGGGGGGGGGCGGCGGCGGTAGTGGCGCAGGGTTTTTTGGCTGGGTGGTGGGGTTGTGTGGCGGGGCTAAGCACACTTGCTGGTTGCTGCCTGGCTTACCAGTGCCCACCAATGCTGACCATTAAACTCACCTGCCTGACACACTGACCTACCTACCTGACATACACACACTGACCTACCTACCTGACATACACACACTGACCTACCTACCTGACATACACACACTGACCTACCTACCTGACATACACACACTGACCTACCTACCTGAACTACACTGACCTACCTACCTGATATACACTGACCTACCTACCTGACATACACACACTGACCTACCTACCTGACATACACACACTGACCTACCTACCTGAAATACACTGACCTACCTACCTGACATACACTGACCTACCCTACCTGACATACACTGACCTACCTACCTGATATACACACACTGACCTACGTGACCAGGAGACAGACTTCATGTGTCCTGCAGCAGCAGCTCAGCTCAGCCGTGGTGTGCGAGGCAGCCAGAGGAGAGGAGGAGAGCTGCCCGCCCGAGCGCCGAGCGGGGATCGATGTGGCATGGTGGCTGCATTGTAATTCCCGTCTTCTGGAGCCTGCAGCGCCTATGATGGATGTCACACGTCCCCCGGCCCTGCCATTGGACCAGTGGGACATCCATCATAGGTGCTGCAGGCTCCAGAAGGCGGGACCTGCTACGTGACTCGGCCGCATTCGGCGGCGCTCAGAATCAGATCGGTCTCTGGTCGGCTCCAGGCAGCGGTGCTCTGGGCTAATATTAGAACAGTGCCCGCCCGAGACCCGGGGCTTTTTGGGGACCCACTCAGGGCTTCAGCAACTGTCAGCCCCCCCCCGCCAATGCCACTGGTGAGAAGTGTCCCTATACATAGTATGTTATGTTAAAGTGGACCTTCATTCATTTTTTCAACTTTCCATCTATTAAATCTGCCCCTGTTGTTTTAAAGGGGTTGTAAACCCTCGTTTTTTGTTTTTTTAAATAACAAACATATCATACTTACCTCCACTGTGCAGTTTGTTTTGCACAGAGTGGCCCGATCGTCGTCTTCTGGGGTCTCCCAATGGCACCCATGGCTCTTCCCCGCATCGGGAAACCCCCTAGGAGAAGCGATCTCCCGGGGGGGTAACCGTGCGGGAGCGCTGCAAAGTCCATCATTTGCGTCCATAGACACAGAATGCCAGACTCGGCCCCGCCCCCCCAGGGCCCACATCATTGGATTTGATTGACAGCAGCGGGAGCCAATGGCTGCACTGCTATCAATCTATCCAATCAAGAGCCAAGACAACAGGCAGAGAGGTAGAGTGCGTTTCCGCCGTGGGAATGAACGGGCTTAGGTGAGTAAAATGGGGAGGGGGGGGGGGCTGGTCAGTGTCAGAAGTTTTTTCACCCTAATGCATAGGACGCATTAAGGTGAAAAAACACGAGATTTTACAACCCCTATAACTTTGGGTAGTAAAACATTTTTTTTCTGAAAGTAAATACCTTATACAGCCCACTTCCTATTTCTTGTCTGGTCATTAGCCTAGGCTTATGACATCATGCACAACTCTCTCTCTCACTCTCGTGAGTTTGCCAGGAAGGGAGGGGGATGAATCATAAGAGGGCCAATGAGAGCTACAGGGCTGGAGAGCTGTAGGTGTGCCTCTGTGTGTCTGTGTAAATCCAGGAAGTGAACAGGCAGCAGCTTCAGCTGCCCACAGTTAAAATGGATGAAGCCAGACTTAGTGGAGGGAGATTTCTGCAGCTTATTTGGCAAGTACAGAACTACAGTATATAATATGCAAAGTGGTGGGAGGGAAGCTTCAGAAAGGCAAAGATGTTTTTATTACAAATTATGTGAGCAGACTGCAGTTCCTCTTTTATTTCCTCCCTCCCAAAAGTCAGAACCTTTCAACTGAATTCTTCTTACCTGTAATGCAGCCCTACAGAACTCCTTACTCTGTGGGTTTCTGCAAACTTCACAGAGCTCAATGGGAAGCTTGTTCAGAGCTCATCAGAATCTTGACTGAATTTCCACTGAAATCTGTGAAGCTCTTACATAGGAATTCAGTGGTCATTTAGCCTAGGTTCACACTGATGCAGTGCAGGATTCACAGCGATTCCTGTGCATTTTTCACACAGCATCACAGTCGCACTCCATTGAACCACTGCGGGTGTCAATGTTAAGTTAACGATACCCCAAAAATGGTTTGCAAAACTCAGTGCAATTGGCAGAATTGGATTACATGGGTGTAAACATGCACATTTTTTGAGAGGGTGCAGTGCGATTTGAGCCATGCAAAATGAATGGGCTCAAATCGCACTGCAAAGAATCGCATGTGATTTAAACAGGAACGTGGTGCGATTCCTGTCTCAATCACATGCGCTTCCCTGCACCGCACCAGTGTGCAAGATCACACAGCCAAAACCTCTGGAGTCCTGTGTTACAGGTTAACATAGCTCCCAACTGTCCCTGATTTCGAGGGACTGTCCCTGATTTGGAGCAATGTCCCTCTGTCCCTCATTCCTCCTCATTTGTCCCTCATTTTGGTCTGATCCATATAGATGTATATAAAATGCACTTTTTTCAGTGCTAAACCTATCATCTGATTTCTAAATTGGTGCATTTGTAAATTCCAAAAGCCAATATAAAGGAATAATAGTGGTAAAAAAGCACTTGTGGGTTCAACCAATCTTGTTTTTTGTACAATTCTCCTTTAAGGGGGCGTGGCTAAGGGTGTGTCCTATGCCTGCATACTTTTGCTGATAGGTGTCCCTCATTCCCATCTCAAAAAGTTGGGAGGTATGGGTTAAGTTAATGTAGTGTGGGTGGCCACAAGTAATTAACTGACAAACTTCTTTTACAGCTCACACATTGGGGTATATTTATAAAGCAGTGAATGTAATATTTACACTGGGTGCAGATATATCTTCCTAATGCATATGAAAGTATACCCCCACCACTTTTGCCGAGAAAAAAAAAAATCAACTTTATATACATTGCAGGGATTTTAACACTTTTTTCAGCTTCCTACTTGTTTCTACAGCTGTTTGTTTCACCATTGTGTGTACACACGATGGGATTTTCCACAGACAAAACCCTCAGACTTTTGTACGGACTTGTGTACACAGTCTCGGAAAATCCGACAACAGATCGTGGTCCACGGAAAATTTTTAAAGCCTGCCATCCAACAATTGTCCGATGGAGCATACAAACGGTCGGATTTTCCGCCAACAGCCTGTCATCACACATTTCCCGAAAATCCGATCGTGTGTACACGGCTTGAGGCTCGGTTCACACTGCAGTGATGCGGGAATCCTGCAAATCCATTATGGGTTCCCGCATCGCATGTCTCCCGCAGGCAGTTCACACTGCCCTATGTGAATCGCTGGGAGTGTCAATACAAAGTTAATGACACCCCCAAATTTGTTTGCATATCGCAGTACGAACTGTCATTTCGGACAGGAATCGGATTGCATGGTTGTAAACATCCATGTGATCTGATTCTAGTAGGACCAGATGTCTAAAATTCTAACTTAGTGTAGACTTCTGAAAAAATCAGTGAGTCAATCACACAATTTATGTATACCGAAAAAAATTACAGCAGCTGCAGGCAGAAAAGGACATTTTCAATAATATTACATTACAACATAGCTTATGTAGCAATTGTATATGCTATATTGTTGTTGTTTTTTTGTTTGTTTTTTCACCGAAAGTGGATTTATTGATTCAACTGCAGTGAACGTTTGGTCGCATTACCTGCTTTATAAATATGCCGTATTCTGTAAATTGGCCAGAAACCTAATATGTGTCATGTCACCCTTCAAGACACTTAAATTAAAAATTCCCTTTCCTGTAGTTTTGTTTTATTTATTTTTTTTCAACCCTTTGTTCATCTTGGAAAATATCTCTGATGAAGAAACGCACTGAGCATGTTTTAAAATATGATTAAAGACTGATATTTAATTACTTCTTATTTCCATGAAACAATGGAGCTATTACATTGTTCATAGTTGTGCCAGATCCTTATCCTATTCCGGTTGCCACGTTCCCTTTTCAGGTGAAATGTCATAACGTATTTTCTCCTTGTTATTCATTTTCAAGTCCTCATTTTGTACAACTCATACATTATCTGAAAGCATCTCAGTACATGATAGAAGCAGAGGTAACTAACACTTTTGATGTTTACATTTACTGTATAGATCCAGGGGCGTAACTAGAAATAGCAGGGCCCCATAGCAAAATGTTGTATGGGGCCCCCCTGCAAACAGCCCCCCCCCCCACAGCTGCCCTAGTGTCAATGCAGCGTGACCTGTGCCACATACAGCGTGACCTGTGCCACATACAGCGTGACCTGTGCCCAATGCAGCGTGACCTGTGCCCCATACAGCGTGACCTGTGCCCCATACAGCGTGGTCTGCCTGTGCCCCATTCAGCCCCACCTATGCAGAGGAAGAGGCAAGCCACCCGGATCAGCAGAGAGTGGGATTGCCCGCTGTAATAGCTTTCATTTGAATTTCCTGTCTTCCTGGGGCTCATCGTCACATAGCCCCACCTCTTGGCCTGACGCCTTTGATGACGTCACATGTCCCGCATTGGATCGGCATTCTGTCTATCAAAGGCACCGGGCCAAAAGGTGGAGCTATGTGACATGAGCCCCGGGAACACTGGAAGTTCTAATGAAAGCTATTACATCGGGCAATTCAGCTCTCTGCTGATACGGACAGCTCGCCTCTTCCTTTCCTCTCTCTTCCCCTGGCTGGGAGACTGTGCAAGCTGTGCTCTTATCCTCACTGGGCCCCACTCGGCTGCGGGCCCCATAGCGCCCGCATGGGTCGCTATGGTGGTAGTTACGCCCCTGTATAGATCATATGTTCAGTATTTGATTTGTGTTTGTATAGTCTAATAACATAGGAATTTCCAGTGGAATCAAATATTATTTTAACATTACGCTTTATACTTTTTTCTTTGCAATGGTAGATTGTGATTTTTTTTTTTAACAGGAACAGGTAGTTACAATAATATGAATGCAGTAGACATTAAATTTCTTGCTGCAGGCTGTTCCCATTTAGCAAAGGACTGTGGGACTTGTAGTGCTGTGTTCAGCCATAACTGGACTCCTGAGTCTTTCTTTAACTACATCTCCCAGCAAGCTTCTAATTGAAAGGGGGATTATGGGAAATGCTATTTAAAGAGCTGTTTTTGGCAGGACCTCTCTCTCTCTACTCCCGGGATCCATCAGTGAGCATCAGAGATGCCGTCCAGCTGCTGAGACTGTGGCCTACCAGTTCCCTGGTAGAGTATCCAGCTTCAGAATTAGAGGGCCTGTTTCACCACTTCTGGATGTCAGAAACAGCCACTGAATGTCCAGAAGAACCAGAACCTTGCTGCAACACCTCTGAGCCAACCCGAGACTTCAGATGCTGTGACCTTGAGGTGACTTAGAAAAGACTAACCTATAACACACTAATGCCCCGTACACACGGTCGGACTTTGTTCGGACATTCCGACAACAAAATCCTAGGATTTTTTCTGACGAATGTTGGCTCAAACTTGTCATGCATACACACGGTCACACAAAGTTGTCGGAAAATCCGATCATTCTGAAGGCGGTGACGTAAAACACGTACGTCGGGACTATAAACGGGGCAGTGGCCAATAGTTTTCATCTCTTTATTTATTCTGAGCATGCGTGGCACTTTGTCCATCGGATTTGTGTACACACGATCAGAATTTCCGACAACGGATTTTGTTGTCGGAAAATTTTATATCCTGCTCTCAAACTTTGTGTGTCGGAAAATCCGATGGAAAATGTCCGATGGAGCCCACACATGGTCGGAATTTCCGACAACACGCTCCGATCGGACATTTTCCGTCGGAAAATCCGACCGTGTGTACGGGGCATTAGAGAAAGTTCTGATGAACTCATACATACAGCTCAACGCTCAAGCCAAGTGCCAGACCCACCCACTGTACCTTTGGTGGTGGATGACCCTGAACCACCCTCTGACACTACTAGGTGGGCCACTAACATTTTACTGACCTAACCTTATCCGATGATTTCTACAATTTGTTGCTAAAGAATCCTTCTTTAGGTCAGTTATTTACTAATGCATGTTTTCGTTGAAGTGTTTTACAGCTAGTTAATATAAAACTCTGTTTATTAATTAATTGGCACCCACCCCTTCCAGGAACTTTATTCTGTCTTTGGGGACCAAAGATTTTCAGTGGGTAGGAGGATGTAGCCAGATGTCAGCTACAATAATATGAATGCAGTGGACATTAACTTCCTTGCTGCAGACTGTTCCAGATTCTGCCTCTAGTGCTGCACCCAGACTGCTTGCATCTTCTTGAGCCAAGAAGCAAAGGACTGTGAGACTTGTCGTCTTGTGTTCAGCCATAACTGGACTTCTGAGTCTCTCTTAGACTACATCTCCCAGCAAGCTTCTAATTGAAAGGGGTATTATGGTGATGGCTATTCAAAGAGTTGTTTTCGGCAAGCCCTCTCTCTCTTCTCCCTAGGATCCATCAGTGAGCATCAGAGCTGCATCAGAGCTGCCGTCTAGCTGAAGGGACTGCGGCCTACCAGGACCCTGTGAGCCATTGCTGTCCCTGCATCAGTGAACCGCCATCACTGTACTACATTAGAAGATCATCTGTCCCTCCTGCTGGGGATTGGTGTACCACGCTGCGGGTAATGTACAGACCCTGTATCGCTTCCTGTGTGTGCCACCTACCTTCAGGATCTGGTGAGCGGGCTCATGCCTAAATCCCCTTCTCTTCAGCAACACTCAGCATATGGACACTGCATGCAGACATCATAACCTGGATTACAAAGGAACTTGTCACTTCTGCTATACCCACTACTTGCTTGTTGACTGCTTGAACCTCTCCCCTTTCCTTTTCTGAGGAGTCCCCTGCAGTCAAACCTCTCTCTAGTCATAATCTCCTCCACCATTTAGCTCTCTGGGCCCATTCAATTACAGGATTAAAGGTTGCACAAGAGGACAAGCAATATCCAGCGGCTCCTATGGGAATAGCACTACATACACATCATAGGCGTCGCCAGGGAGTGGCTATTGAGGCTGTAGCCCCGAATCTGGAGCCCATAGCCCCGAGTCTCTTGTCGCAGGGTCCCTGCCTAACCAGCGGGTCGCAGCTGCAACGAGCGGGCGGACGAGCAGAGATGACATCATCTCTCTCTGCCAGCTCCATGTCACCACTCTTCTGCCCTCACAGCCAGGTCACTTCAATATGGGAGCGATGTGCATCAGGGAGCAGAGAGATGACATCATCTTTCACTGCCCACCACACATCAGCACTCTTCCACCCTCACAGCGCAGGCCTCTTCAATGTCGGAGGTGCGGCAGGGAGCAGAGAGATTACATCATCTCTCACTGCCCGCCCCGAGTCTCCGCTCTCCTGCCCTCACTAAATGGACCATTGCTGCCAGCCTGCCACCAATGCAGCGACAATGTATATTTGGTGGCACTGGCTGGCATGGCAAGTTACAATCCACATCAGTTGGCAAGTGAGAACCCACATCTAGTGGCAGGTGATGTGGCAAGTGACAATCTGCTAATGGTGGCAAGTGACAATCCGCATCAGATGGCAGGTGACGTGGCAAGAGACAATCTGCAAATGGTGGCAAGTGACGTGGCAAGTGATAATCTGCAAATGGTGGCAGGTGACGTGACAAGTGATGTGGCAAGTGACAATCTGCAAATGGTGGCAGGTGACGTGGCAAGTGACAATCTGCAAATGGTGGCAGGTGATGTGGCAAGTGACACTCCACATCTAGTGGCAGGTGACGGTGGTAAGTTAAAAAGCTGCATCTGGTGACAGGCGACGGTGGCAAGTGACATGCCCAGGGCTCCCACTGATTCTGCATTATGGTGAGTTGAACCACTTCATTATATATTAGAATGTAACAATAGAAACAATGCTCTTCGATCACCCTGACACAATATCAACCATGGTGCTATGATGATCGAAACGCCAGCACCAGCCTTTGCCTGCGAAAAATTGCTTACCACCGGCTTGCCCCCCCCCCCCCCCCGGGCATGCAAAAAGGTTGGTGACCACTGCTATGGGCCCTAGCCCCAGATCTTTTGCAGACCTAGCAATGCCCCTGATACACATTATCAGGAAATTACCCAACAGCTTTAACATAGTTTGATCCCAAGACTCTAAATCTACTGACACTACTAAATCTAAAATCTTTGACCAGTTGGGACTTTTGCTTAAACCGGCATTAAACCCAAAATCCAAAATATATTAAATTGCAGCTTACCGATTCTTAAATGTGGTGGCTCCATAGTTTTTTTTTTCCTTTATTTTTACCTTTTGATGTTTCTAGAAATTCTGTTATTTTTCAACTTCCTTTAAGAGACCAAGCTGTCCAGGAAAAACTGTTGCTGTAAGTGCATAAAGGCTTCACCCATGATACATGGGACACCCTGTATCATGTCTCCAGTCTCTGACCCTCTCCTGTATCATGTCTGCAGTCTCTAACCCTCTCTTGTATCATGTCTGCAGTCTCTGACCATCTCCTGTAGTATGTCTGCAGTCTATGACCGTCTCTTGTAGTATGTCTGCAGTCTCTGACCATCTCCTGTAGTATGTCTTCAGTCTCTGACCGTCTCCTGTACTATGTCTTCAGTCTCTGACCATCTCCTGTAGTATGTCTTCAGTCTCTGACCGTCTCCTGTACTATGTCTTCAGTCTCTGACCGTCTCCTGTAGTATGTCTTCAGTCTCTGACCGTCTCCTGTACTATGTCTTCAGTCTCTGACCGTCTCCTGTAGTATGTCTTCAGTCTCTGACCATCTCCTGTAGTATGTCTGCAGTCTCTGACCGTCTCCTGTAGTATGTCTTCAGTCTCTGAACGTCTCCTGTAGTATGTCTTCAGTCTCTGACCGTCTCCTGTAGTATGTCTGCACTCTCTGACCTTCTCCTGTAGTATTTTGGGGGGAGCCCGGAGCTCCTCTTTAAGTTGTTGTCTGCTGTGTTCAGACTTTACTACATGCAGGGAGTATTGTGTTTTTTTGTTTTTTTTTTAAGAACAAATAAAATAAAAAGCATTTTTTTGACTGCTTGAATTTGATGAAAACCACGGACAATAATCATGATGCATTGTCGAATCAAATAAAATCATTGACAGGATAATCGTAACCTCTAATTAACAGTGGTGCTGTCCAACCAGGGTTGATTTACTAAAGGCAAATAGACCCCAGTTGGACAACAGCACTGTTAATTAGAGGTTACGATTATCCTGTCAACGATTTGATTTGATTCGGCAATGCATCAAGTGCAGTTGCACTCTGCAAGTGCAGTTGCTCCAGAACTTAGTAACTGAGGTAAAACTTCTCTTTTTAGAAATAACACCCAATCACATTTAATGAAAAAAAAGGGATTTTTGCATGCGCACGATTGGATGATGGAAGTCAGCAGAGCTCTCCCTCATTTGCTAAGCTCTGGAGCAACTGTGCTTGAAAAAGTGCACATCCTATTTGCCTTTAGTAAATCAACCCCACAGTGTTTGCATGGCTCCTCCAATAGAGGGACGAAACCCTAAGACAGTGCTGCTGTCCAACAGTGTCTCTATTGCTCCTCCAGTAGAGGGACGACACCCTAAGACAGAAAGTGTGTTACTGGCAGGATCACCAGGTGAAAATATAGAAAACAAAAACCTTAAAAAACAAATGCACACCACATTTAAAGTAAACTGCAATATACATAGTTGCCAATAGTCCCGATTTGCCCAGCAAAATCCTGAAAAATGGGCTCCATCACGGATATTGGGGACTATTGACATGGTCAAATCTTTCTGATGATGATCCTCCGCTTGGTCACTGAAGCCACAAGTCTCATGGTGCATTCCCGCGATTGGTCAGTAGTGAGCGAGGGCGTGGCTAGCCAAGAGTGGAGAGGCAGAGGCGGTTGCTGCTGTACGAGATGGGATAGGACAGGAGCTCTCCTGTACTGCTGCCAGTAAAATAAATATAGAGAAAGCACAGGAGATGCCCTTGGAGAGCCGCAGACCAATGCGACACTGCTGCACAGCCAGGAGGCTGCCGGGGGAGAGAGCGGAGACCTGACCAGGACTCATTAGGGCCCAAGGTAACTGCTCTGCTCATTAGATTCATTCTTTTTTGGAAGGGGGGGGGGTGAGGAAGCTGCAGTGGGTGGCCTGTATGGGGACAAATGGCTGATGGGGGACCTGTTTTTGTGGAGGGAGGGCGGCGGTGGGTGCTCTGTATCTCATGGGGATAGATAATGTCTGTGATAGGGAAGTCACGCCATGGCCTGCAGTCTCTATACCATGTGTGCAGTATCTGACCATCTCTTGCAGTAATCTCTAGCAACCAGTGAGCGGTAATGATGTGCTGTAACCTCTAGTAACCAATCAGTGAGTGTGGACCATTTCTTCATGTTTACATTTTTAAAGTTTTTTGAGATAAGTCTATGTGTGTGTTTATTTGTTTTTTGGTAAGTTGGGATGGAGAGCTAAATTGCATAGGGGTGGCCCAAGAAAATCTCACTCTATTTAACCACACCCCCTTTAAGCCACATCCAATATTTAGCGGAATTTAAACCATGTCCATTTTTGCTACGCACACCACAAAATGTTTCCCTTAACCTCACTGTAGAATGAATGCCCCACCCCTAATTAACATATACCTCTGCCTACATAGGCTTTCTGCAAAAAGTGTCCCTAAATTTTTTTGGGAAATGTTGGCAACTATGAATATTGCCACTTATGGGACAGGAAGTAAAGGGAAATCTCCACAATGGAACACAGATGGCCAATAAAAAAATCTGACAGGGGTTGTAACCCTCCCTAAAAGCCAGTTGACACCACATGCAGTCCAGTGCATTTTTTTTTTTTTTTTGCATCAAAAATGCATGGAAAGTAGGTTATGGCAGGGGCGGTGGAGGAGCGGTCTATGCATACTAGCTTCCTGATGACGTGTTGATCACGAAATGCATTGAGGCTGCACACTCGCCTTTGCTGGCGTCATTTCTGGTACGGTTGGTACCAGTTTTCGGTGGGGTGGAACGCAGGCTGAGACGTGTGTCTCCGTTCCTGCTAAAGATCGCTGTACATGCTGGTGCGAGATTATGAGCACCTCAAAATGTGAGTGAGCACCTTTATTTCCCTACTGGTATTCTACATTTAAGCATATTGTGCTATGGGATTCTTTCTGTTTATACCGAGTTATATAGTTTTATGAATACAGAGATTACCTTCCAAAAGGACTTGTGCTTATGAAGTCTCCCTTATTTAAATCATCTGGTGAGTCTGCAATTTTCTCAAACGAGTGAAGGTGGAGCACAGCTTGGTCAATTAAGAGTACCTGTCACTACATGGTGTTTGGTGTGTTTATTTCATTATATGAGGACTTGATTTTATGGTATAATTTGATATGCACTATATATACAGGTTCTAAAAAACATAAAAAGGTTGGCGCTAACTCTCATATGATTAAAATGATTGTTAGGTGATATAGTCACTTGTTGAAGGGGCAGCTTTACTCAATTTTTTATCACATTTATGATTGTCTGGCGCCACTTCTTGTTTATTGGAATATACATCACTAGCCTAGTCTCAAAATACCAACCCAATCGTCCTCTTCGTTCCTCCCAAGACCTCCTGCTCTCTAGCTCCCTTGTCACCTCCTCCCATACTCTCCTAAAGGACTTCTCCCAAGCCTCTCAAATCCTCTGGAATACCCTACCCCAATCTGTCAGACTATCTCCAAATCTATCTACATTTAGGCGATCCCTGAAAAATTTTCTCTTTGGAGAAGCTTACCCTGCCACCACCTAACAACTGTTCTTTTATTTTCTTCATCAGTTCACCCCCCTGTTATTACCCTTTCGTTTCTCTTGAACCTCCCTCCTAGGTTGTAAACTCTAATAGGGCGTACACACGGTCGGACTTTGTTCGGACATTCCGACAACAAAATCCTAGGATTTTTTCCGACGGATGTTGGCTCAAACTTGTTTTGCCTACACACGGTCGCACAAAGTTGTCGGAATTTCCGATCGCCAAGAACGCGGTGACGTACACCACGTACGACGAGACTAGAAAAGGCCGGTTCAAAACCAAGCGCGGCACCCTTTGGGCTCCTTTTGCTAATCTCGTGTTAGTAAAAGTTTGGTGAGAGACGATTCGCGCTTTTTCAGACTCGTGGCTTTCAGATCGTTTTCTGCCGTTCAGTTTGTGCTTGTGGGTTTGTATCTGCTCTTCAGTGCGTGCAGTCAGTTCGTATCAGAGTTTTCTGTGTGATCTTGCCTGCTCGTTGCTGTTTTTCAGGTCGCTCTTCACAGGCCTTGCTGTTCTTCAGTGCGTTCTGTTACTTCGTTCTGAGCAGCCGACTGTTTTCTAGCCATGTTTCGTATGCGTACTCCTCGTAGAGTTCGTGCTGTGCGGGGGCTTGGTGTTGGGGTCCTGACCTTGACACAAGTCCAGTCCATGTACAGGGTGCGGAGGAGTTCATGGACCAAGAATTGGTTGCTTCAGCGTGACCAGTTCTCTCATATGCCTTTGCTCTGTGAGATCCATGGGAATAATCCTGATGATTTCAGTAACTTTCTCAGGATGACGGACCCCGTATTTCACCGTTTGTTGGCTTCGCTGACCCCCTATATCAGCAGGCAGGATACCTGCATGAGGCAAGCCATCACTCCGGAGCAGAGGTTGGTCGCTACCCTGCGGTATTTGGCCACAGGGAGAAGTCTGCAGGACTTGAAGTTCTCGACAGGCATCTCCCCCCAGGCTCTGGGGATCATTATCCCAGAGACCTGTTCTGCCATCATACAGGTCCTACAGAAGGAGTATATGAAGGTAAGATTTTTATCCTTTTATATCACATTTTATTGTATTGAATGTTTGCTAATATATTGTATTTCTTTCCTCATTCCCTAATTACCATGATTGTAATATGCTGTGAATGTCCCCTTTGTCCTCATGCATGCTGGATTTTTATGCAATTATTATTTTAGGTCCTTCATACATATTTGCCCTTCAATAACCTCCCCAGCATGGTGTCTCCTGGCCCTATATTCACCTCATGTAGTCACTTAACAATGTATTTTATCAGCTCCATAGTAGTGCTTTACCCCAAACACCCCCTAAAATGTTTGGAAATGTTATTTTTGATTTAAATTCAGGCAGAGTGGCAGAGGCTTTTTTTTTGTGGTGTCCCCAAATAATTTTTAGTAACCCTCTCTCCCCCAACTGCTAAGTCAGCTGATCCCAATTCTCTATCATCAATCATCTATCTGCTGACTTTGTCAAACCCATACACACTATACCCACCTCTTTACTGGTCAGATTTATGGATGAATTCCCCAAAGCATGTAGTGCAAGGGCCTGCCTGTATACTTTCCAATGGTACTGTTTAAAGTGTTTGTATCCTATTATTATCTTGATAGGTAATAGCAGAATGTCCAAATGTCCTCAAATGTGTACAGTGTGTATTTATATCTTTGTATTATGACACTTCTTACCTGTCCAGTGGTCTGCCAATAGTGTAACTAAGGAGGGGCTGTTCCAAGTAATACCCTGTATTTAGGCATTCATCTCTCAATGAAGTGAAGAGGGTTACCTGTCCAAGAGTTCCCCCCCCTATAATGTTAGAAATGGCCCATGAGGGGGGGGGGGGAATATGATAGGTGTACCTTGTACTTTGGCCTTGTTAAATTCCCCTTAATAAATGCTATCTGGAGGTTGCCCCAGAATGTTTGTGTCTAATCTGCTTGCCATGTTTCTGTGAAAAAATAGTAATGTTTATTGTTTTTTCCTCAACAGTTTCCTTCCACGCCACAGGAATGGCAGACTGTGGCCTCCCACTTTGCCCAGCGGTGGGACTTTCCTATCTGCGGAGGGGCAATTGATGGGAAACACGTCCACATCGTCCCACCACCCAACTCAGGGTCGTACTATTATAATTACAAGGGGTTTAATAGTATAGTGATGTTGGCGGTGGTGTCGGCTAATTACGACTTTCTGTATGTGGACGTGGGGAAGAATGGCCGGATGTCCGATGGTGGAGTCATCGCCCAGACGGAGTTCTACAGGCATCTCCAGAATGGCAGCTTGGACTTGCCAGCTCCAGAGGACAATGTGGAAGGTCTCCCATTTGTGTTCGTTGCTGATGAAGCGTTTGCGCTGGGGGACCACCTGATGCGGCCATTCCCGATGAGGACCCTCACCCCGGAACAGAGGGTTTTTAATTACCGGCTGGCCAGAGCCCGAAGAGTGGTGGAGAACACATTTGGAATCCTGGCCAGCCGGTTCCGACTATTTCTGACACCCATCCATATGGCGGAGTATAAACTGAACCATATAATACTGGCGTGCTGTGTTCTCCATAATTTTTTAAGAAAACATTCTGCCAACTATGCTGGCTCAGTTGGGCCTGAGGCCGGAATCCTACATCCAACAACACTGATGGCGCTTGAAAGCGACCGTCCTGGCTTGCCCTCCCTGAGTGCCCGTGATGTCCGGTTACGATACCTGGAGTTCTTTGCGGGTAGGGGGGCTATCAATATGCCAGACAATATGTGAAGCCTTTTTATAATAAAAAAACAAAAGAAATTCTTGGTGGACATTTACTGCTTGTGTTTGTTTTAGCTGACCCTGACAGAAATGTTTTGAGTGCAGAAAATGTCGTGATTGTGTAACCTTATACAAAGCACTGTTGGCTGTTATTTACTAAATGCAAAAACACATTTCACTACAAGTGCACTTGCAACTGCACTGAACCTGCACTTGTAGTGCAAACTGGATTTGCCCTTAGGAAATAACCCCCATTTTTGCATAAAACAGCTATTACATCACCCCAAAAGTGTTGTAGTGTTGAGACAATAATCCACACATTCTTGAGTAAGCCACTTTTTTATACCTGCACAATCACATGTGCATTTACCAAAGGTTTTTAAAACAAACCAACATGTTTGTTGTATAGATAATGTGATAAAATTCAGCGCTGACTAATATAACAATATAAATGCAAGCAGGCACTAAGGTCAACTCAAAAAATACCTCAAAGACATGTATATAAATAGAAAGTGCTGCGCAAATAATGTTCATAGACAACTAATAAAATTGTAGTGTGGTAGCAGTATAGAAGAGCAGGAACCACCGGTGACAATAAATATCTGAATGGTGACTTTATCCCTCCACCGCTCTTAGATGGCCCCTCACCTCAGATATTCGACCTGAAACAGGTCACACCGCTTATAGGATTGAATGGATAAATCTGTAAGATACTCCTTCACTTCCTTCAGCTCACAATGCAGTCATTAGATGTGGTGGCTGCATTCATTTTTATTTCTTCATTACTTCATTTTCAGGAAGTATAGAAAACACCTGCTGATCCTGCCAATAATGCAGTGTCTTTGTCACTTCCTGTGAGCTGAGTGCCTCGAAAAAATGTCTTCCGCTGAGAGCTCACGCATGCCTCTTCTATACTGCTACCACACTACAATGTTTGTTGTATAACAATTTTTGCAGTAGCATTATCAAAAATCGAAATATCAATTTCAGATAAAACAGGCCTGTGTAAAACCAACAAGAAAGCCAAAAAACTTGAACTTACAAAGTTCACATTAGGTAAAACCTGAAGGCTATATCAGACATCAGTATTTAGGAACTGGGTTTGATATAGCGTTCAGATGGGGGGAAATCACCCCTGGAAAAGCCAAATTTGGAAGATGCACACCAATTTACGAATGTCAACATGTGCTATCTGCCATCAGGGGGGATCAAGGGACGTCTTTTGGGGGAGCAAGCCCTTCCTCAACGCGACTTTATAATTGAGGAAGGGGTTGCACCCCCAAAACGCATCCATTGATCTCCCGTGATAGCAGATAGCACATGTTGGCACACTGTGTGCATCCTCCAAATTTGGCTTTTCTAAACATTGCAAAAAATTTTAAAATATTGAACCACAATACAAAAAGTGATTGTGTGGGGTTTAAATTCACCCCAAAACATCAATGATGTTATTATTTTTTTTAATAACATCATGGATTTTTTGCTGGATGTTTTCCAGTTCGGCATTACACCCCATGATCTCCCCGATCAGGATCTGGGCACTTTCAGAAGTAAAGCGTTGGGGATCCACAACCTCACGATCACCTAAAAAGAGATAAAAAAAAATAAAATAGGTCTCAAAAATCTGCCACCATCCATCTCGTTTACCTGAGCCTGTGGTCGCAGACACTCACCTGTTGTGGTGCCAATCTCCACCACATCTTCTCTTCCTCCTGCTCTTCTTCATTTGGGGGTATTTCACCTTCTTCCATAGGTGGGGGGTCTGTGGTCTCCTCGGATGAGGGGTGTCCTCCGAGTCTTTTCTCCCCTATGTAAAACAAAAATGGTATAATTAGCACACAGATATTTGATGGCAGAACTAGAAATAGGAAACATTGCTTGGAAGTGGGGTACAATTGTCTATTTTAGCAGAGTTCCAAGATGTATATTTTTTATTGGCCTTTGTCAAGCTGCAATACTTTACCTGTTTAGTACAAGCTTCACAGATGGAGACACCCCTATAGTATACACTGGAGCACCTGTGTGGCCCCCCTAATAAAAATGGTGTTCTTGTGTCCCACACTAGTGCTCCAGAGTCCAGATGTGAAAACAGCTGCTCAGTGTCCTCTCCTTACACACAATCTAGTTGGCATTTCATTCTAGTAACAAACCCATCTACACAAACAAATATTTGGCATCCAAGTAGGCCCCAAAAAAATGTGTGAAAATGCATATGGCCTAAACAGTGGTGTTCTAGAATAATGAATAATGGGCCCATGAACATTAAAGTTGCCCTTTTAAACGTTACAATTAATAAAAGCATATGGAGCAGAACGAACGTAATAAAGACAGAAAGAATAGGAACACAGCACAACTACTTACTTTTTTGCAGGACTCTCCGGATCTTTCGGTACTGCTCTGGCTCTCTCAACTTCAGGTCCGACCACCGCTTCCAGAGCTGATCTTCAGATCTTCGTACCCCGAAATTCCTCTGAAGGTTTTTGACCACTTTAGCAATGATTTTGGCCTTTCGGATGTTGGGGTTGGGGTAAGGCCCATATTTTCCGTCATAGTCGGACTTCCTCATGATGTTGACCATCTCCAACATCTCCCCAAAGGACATATTTGTGGCCTTAAAACGTCTCCTTCTGGATCGGGACGTGCCTGGATCCGGGCTTTCCTCCTCCTCGTTGCTAGAATTAGCATGCACCTGCTATAACTCCGCCATGTGCTCTTCACCCACTGCGCCGAACGAAAAGGGGCGGGGAATAGACTAGAAAGAACGTCAGGGGCGGGCGGAGTTACACGCATGCGCAGTGTGTATAAAGCGTAACACGCGTGCGTATTACGTACGATCTGTGAGCGGAGGAAGGAGCATTGGACACGCCGATCGTAAGGACGAAGGTAAGAGACAAACTTGTGCCTATACTGGTTCTAGATTGAGGCCTATATTGTAACAAGATTAGGAGAGTTTTGTCTGACATTAGGCTTTGTCTTGTGTTGTGTCTTGCAGTGAACATGGATATCTTAGTGAAAGACAATGACTTCATGTCAGTATTCATAGATATCTTAAGGGAGCTGCCCTGTCTCTGGGAGATTAACCACCCCCATTTCAAGAACCAAGCAAAGAGGAAGGCAGCACTGGTGCAATTGTGTGAAATTGTGAAGCAGGTGATCCCCACGGCAGACATCACCTATTTAAAGATATTAATTGGTTGCCTGAGGAGCACATATCTAAGGGAGCGCAAGAAAGTCCTGGATTCACAGAGATTCGGAGCAGCAGATGACAACTATGTCCCCAGGATGTTGTACTACGACAGGCTGCACTTTCTGGCAGGCCAGACTGAACCCAGGCCATCCCTCTCAAGTCTTCCTTCCACGCTTCCTTCCCCCCCGGCTGAGGCTTCTGACGCCCAACCTGGGCCTTCCAGGCAGCAACATGTGGAGGAGCCCAGATTGAGCCAGGTATAGCATTCCTCTAAATATTTCTGCTTGTCCAATCAATGATGTTAACTAGATGTTAGTTGGGAGTACTAATTTAGGATTGGGATTGATGAAGCAACAACTAAAACCATGTCCTTTTTTCATACACAGGGAAGTCTCAGCCAGGAGGTGGCCGGGCCGAGCCGGCTGGCTGATCTGCAGGTCCCTCCACCCCCCCTGAAAAGAGAAAGTGGCAGTAGGAGGAGTGCCCTAGAGGAGGCTGCTATAGGATTCTTTTGGAGGGCTACAGAGGTCCTGGGAGCACCCCACACCATGGAGGAGAACATTGCTGCCTTCATTGCATAAAAAATGCAGAGGATGGAGAAGGGCCAAAAAGTCATGTGTGAGGCCCTCATATCGGAGGCTCTGGAGAAAGGTATGAGGGGCAAAATTACACCTCAGACACACCTTTGCGATGGTCCTCCTCCTCCTCCTGCAGGTCCTCCACCTCCTCCTCCCTCTCCTCCAGGTCCCCCCAGTCCTCCTCCAGGTCCTCCCAGTCCTCCTCCTCCTGCAGGTCCTCCTCCTCCTCCTCCTCCTCCAGGTCCTACTCCTCCTCCTGTCACATCTCCAACTGCACAGCCACAGCCCGGAATGAAGCGTGGAAGGAAGACCAGACAGTGATTGCCCTGGGTTCAGTCTGGTCGGCCAAAAGATGCAGCCTCTTGTGGTACCACAGCCTGGGGACACAGATGTCATCTGCTGCTATCTGGATCTCTGCGAATTCTGGACCAGACTGCCCTCCCTTACATATGGACTCCTCAGGCCACCAATTTTGATGTTGAAGAATTGATGTCTGCCGTGGGGGTCCCAGGCTTCGCTAATTTCTCATGTTGATCCAGTGTTGCTTTCCTCTTTGTTTGGTTCTGAGCCCTTAATAGAGGATTTTTGTTTGGAATTATACTCTCCTATGTGTTTTACTTCAAAAAGGACAGTTGGTTTGTGAGGATTCAGGTACATTTCAAATATACAATGTGAAATGAACAAGGGACACCAACACCAAACAATCTCCTTGAGATTAAATAATAAAAGATATCAATGGTGTTGGGGTAACTTGACACACAAAACACACCCAAAAATATTCTGGAGTAAAAATAAAAATAACATTGAACAAAGATCAGCCTTGGAAAAAATCCAAACATTAAATTAAAAAAAAGGCTTAAAATCCAAAAAAACAAAAAAAAAATTATAAAACTGTCAGATGTGACAACTAATAACAATATATTCAGGGAATCCCACTAAAAAAAACACAAATCAAACTTTGTGAGAAGTGTGTGTGAATATGAGCAGCAAAACTACTTAATTCTTGTCACATTATAAAGAAGAAGAGGGTGCGCTGTATTAAACCATTTTTAACATTGCAGCGTGACGAAAGTGTTGTATCCATTGCGAACGATAAGTTTACCAGAACGAGCTGTCCCGTCTCGGAATTTCTTCTGAGCATGCGTGGCACTTTGTGCGTCGGAACAGGCCACACACGGTCAGAATTGACGCGATCGGATTTTGTTGTCGGAAAATTTTATCTCCTGCTGTCCAACTTTGTGTGTCGGAAAATCCGATGGAAAATGTCCGATGGCGCCCACACACGGTCGGAATTTCCAACAACACGCTCCGATCGGACATTTTCCATCGGAAAATCCGACCGTGTGTACGGGGCATAAGGAGCAGGGCCCTCTGATTCCTCCTGTATTGAATTGTATTGTAATTTTACTGTCTGCCCTAATGTTGTAAAGCACTGTGCAAACTGTCGGCATTATATAAATCCTGTAAAATAATAATAATAAAAGTGATAGCCGTCACCATCTGATAAAACTCCATGCCTGGCAGCTTTAGACTTGTACATTTTTTCCACTTCCCTCAGCACATTTTTTGAAAGCCTTAAAGCTGAACAACCAGCTATTCATTGGTTGTTAAAGCAATTGTATACCCGCACAGAATTTTTTTTTTTTTAAACTAAAAAACCTGTAAGTCAAAGGCATAATGAGCTAGTATGCAGCGCATACTAGCTCATTATGAAATACTCACCTTAGAATGAAGCGCCGGCATCCCGGTCCACGCCGAGGGAGCTGACATTTTTCTCTCTGCATTTCTGTGAGTGGCCGGAGCCACAATTACGCCACTCCCGGGCATGAGTCTTCTTCCCGGCAAGGAGTCTTCCTCCCGGCAAGGTCCGGACCTTCACAGCGCATGCGCCGCTGACGTCAGCAGCTGCATGTACAGTGAATATCTCCTAAAACGTGCAGGTTTAAGAGATATTAATTTTACCTACAGGTAAGCCTTATTGTAAGCTTACCTGTAGGTAAAAAAAAAAAAAAGAAGAGGGTAGACAACCGCTTTAAAGATGCCTGCGGGTGGTTGCCACTATTTATTATAGGTACTTGTATAGTGCTGTCCCCTTATTCACATTCACACATACTAGGGCCAGTTTAGACAGGAGCCAATCAACCTACATGTCTTTGGAGTGTGGGAGGAAACCGGAGTACCCGAAGGAAACTCCAGAGTTAGTTTAACTACTATAGTTGGGAAGATACTGGAGAAATGATTAAAAGACCACATAGATGAGCTCTTGTTGAAAAAAAAAATATTTTAAGCAACAGACAGTATGGGTTCATGAAAGACAGAAGTTGTCAAACAAACCTGTTTTTATGAGGAGGTAAGTAAAACCTTGGACAATGGGTGGCTGTGGACGTCGTATACTTGGATTTTGCAAAAGTGTTTGACAAAGTTCCCCACAGACGTCTATTGTGTAAGGTTGAAGCCTCGTACACTCAATCAGATTTTCGGATGACCGTTCGTCCATTTTTTGTTGCATGCTAGTCTCATGTCGAAAATGAAGAGGTTACTCACCATATGAAAATTCTCGTAGGACAGAATACAATCAGAAGTGACGTAATGTGTTCAATAGTTTGGTATGTGTTCTCTAGTTTCATGCGTAGTCTTGCTCTTATGATTTTTTTCATAGGAAAACCGCACTACTTATACGAAAATCGGACATTGTGTTCACACCTGACAAAAATGTTATAGTCTACACATCCAGCTTTTGTCTAACGAAAAAATGTAATCGGCTTTCGAAAGCACCGTACTAACGATCCGAAAATCGGCAAATCGTTCATCCGACAAAATTTTACTTCCGCTTTTTGTATCATGTGTATGGCCCTTTAGTCTACAGGTCTGGAATAATTTGTTTGTAAATGGATAGAAAACTGGCTAAAAGACAGAATTCAGAGAGAAGTGGTTAATGATTCTTACTCTGAATGGTCTAAGGTTATCAGTGGTGTACCCCAAGGTTCAGTGTTGGGATCCTTACTCTGGGATTAAAAGTTCATTTCAGTGTTTGCAGATGACACCAAGCTATGCAGTGGAAGAACATCCTTACAGGATATAAGGACATTATTACAAGCCGACCTCAATGCACCTTGGGCAACTATGTGGCAGATGAGGTTTAATGTTGAGAAATGTAAAGTTATGCACTTGGGGGCTAAGAATATGCATGCATCATACATACTAGGGGGGGTACACCTGGGGAGATTCGTAGTGGAGAAGGATCTGGTGGTTTTGGTGGTTTTGGTAAATCATAAGCTTAATAATAGCATGCAATGCTAAGCTGGAGTTTCCAAAGCGAGCAAAGTCCTTTCTTGTATTAAGAGAGGTATGGACTCCAGAGAGAGAGAGAGATATCATTTTGCTCCTGTACAAATCCTTAGTAAGACCTCATCTGGAATATGCAGTTCAGTTTTGGGCACCAGTTCTCAGAAAGGATATCGGGGAACTGGAGAAAGTGCAGGGAAGGGCAGCCAAACTGATAAGAGGCATGGAGGAACTCAGCTATGAGGAAAGATTAGAGGAACTGAATTTATTCTCTCTTGAGAAGAGGCGATTAAGGGGGGATATTATCAATATGTACAAATACATAACTGGTCTATATAGTGAACTTGGTGTTGAGTTATTCGCTTTAAGGTCATCACAGAGGACAAGGGGGCACTCTTTATGTCTCAAGCAAAAGAGATTTAGCCCTGGTTCACATTGATACGGATTGAATTCGTGCGAGTTCTCTCACAATTTCATTTCCACATATCAGTCCGACGATTTCGGAGACATTTGTTCATGTAATATATATATATATATATATATATATATATATATATATATATATATATATATTACACACTGTGTAAATTATATATAGAGCAGCATTTATTTGTGTCCTTAATATCTACCTTGAGTTCAGAATTAATAAAGCTGTTATCTCTAGCCCCCACTCTTCAGAAGGCCTTTTCTCACTACACAGGTGTCAAGAAGGTGGAATTTCCCATCTTTGTCAGTTATAGATCCATTTAATTAATAATTATAAAGTGCAAATTCTTTACAATGACCTTTACAAATAGTCTTTTGCCATTCCCTATCACCATAATGCTGTGGGTTTTTCCAAACTGTTAAACCAAAAATAATGCTTTGTAATAATGCTAACTGCCTGACTGTCACCAGCAACAATACTTTCCAAGTCACTGACAAGCAGATAGATTAGAAAGTCAGTGTGAAGTCCAGATTCCCAGTCAACATACTTTCAGGTAAGTCCCTCCAAAATTATTAAAACAAAAGGATCAGCATGAGAGCCAGGCAACTAGTATTTTGAGGAGAGTTCAGGATTGGCAGCCATCATATTCACTTACTACACATTTCCTTTAGTACATTTTCACATCTACATATAACTTCTTTCAATTTGCAGATCTTAAAAAGTTATTTGATAGAGTAGCTTGGTCCTTTGTTCAGCCCTTTGTTGACTTGGCTTGGGCACTATTATGTGGATATGTAGTCTGTCATTATACACTGACCCCACAGCTAGATTTAACATAAATATGTCATCCACTCTCGATATCAATAAAAGTTCCTTTGTTTTTTCTCCATTCGTTGCAAAGTAAAGCAGAAAAAAGTTTTAAAAAAATTGTGAACAGTCATGCTGTTTATTGTAGATGAAACATGCAATGTCTCTTCTGAAACAAACTTACCTGCCTGCCTTTATTTTATGGATAAAGATCTAGTATAGATTAAAGCGTTCATTATCCCAACACTTCATATTCCTGATATGTGCCTGCTGTGCCATGTACTTATATGAGAAAGTATTTGGTTCCCTTTGTTTTGCTTTCTTTGTGTGAAATCCTTGGAGTTCCTGCCAGTCCCTCTGCTTTCCTAGCACAGTGTGGTCAGTTCTCTAGCTATGCTGGGAACTCAGTGTACTCCTCCCTCAGCTCTTATGCAGCTGAGAACAGAGGGAATGTGATCACTTATAAAAAAGGGAAAAAGGGTAGTTATAATGTTTTTTTTATAGCTATACAAAAATGTTTTGCCTTTTATTTCTATTTTAAATTGAAGGGGTTGTTTTACAAGGTGATCATTTACAATCACTTTCAAGTGGTTGTAAAGACAGAAGGTTTTTTATCTTCATGCATTCTATGAGAGGGGTACTTTCCTCCATATCTGGTGGTCCTGCCCAAAGATTAGAGTATTTTGGAAAGAAATAGCCCCATGGATTGAGAAAATGTCTAAGAGACCAATAGAACTAACACCTTTGCATTTCCTGTTCCATGGGAATATGGGTTCTATAAAATCATCCAAAAATGGCGTAATACCACACTTATTAAATGCAGCTAATAGGTTGGAACCCAGATACTGGAAACAGGTTGCAACACTAGCAGAATGGAAAATGGAAGTGGAGGTAATAATGGAAGCGGAAAGGTGGGTCTATGAGATTAGAAACCAACAGGAGAAATTTGAAAACATATGGGGATGCACTTTATAAAATAATAAGCAACACATAAAGCAGTAACACTGGAAGATTGTAGGTAAAGAAAAATGACAACTATTTCACTTATTTTTAGTTTTTCTTATATAGGTAGAAATAAACATAACACATAAGTCACAAACACGAGAAGAGTATAATTAAATGATGTATAAACAATGTAACGTGTCGCGTGCTTAAAAAACAAAGGGCTTAAATTCATATAAAAATGATGAAATCCAAAAATGTAAACAAAAACAGGGAAGAAAGTGCCGAAAAAAGTGCCAAAAAATTATAAAGGTACTAAGCAATAGTACCAGGAGGCTGAATGTCCTTAATTAATAGTAGAAAATGGTCAATAAACAAGTGCTGCAATCCCTCTGATATTCTGTGCAAACACAGCAATGTAAACAGTGACTTTTCTTCAGTGCAGTAACACCTCAATGTGAAATGGCCCCTTACCTTACTGCTGTAAGGTAACAGCATGTATATGAAGCAAATAAAGATCCAAGGTCCTGCAGTGGATCCTACTGGTGGCTTCCCATCAACGGCGTAGCGTGGAGCTCATCTATACAACCTGTGTCGTAAAATCTAATGAATGTATTTTAACCTTTCTCTGGTAGGCAGAAGCAAAGAGCATCTCTTGAACAATAAGCAGTTAGTAGTGGAAGAAGTAGGGAGCCAGGCAGAAGGAAAGGGCCATTAACAACAATCCGAGTCAGCAAACCAAGGCAGAAGTCCACAGGGTTATTCCAGAAGGCAGCATCAAGGACAGGCAGGGTCGGCAACAAGGATCAGCATAATCTAAAGAAGTGGTCCAAAAAGCAAAGTTGGAACAAGCAGAAGTCAGCAACAAGAAATACAATATGATAAGCCACCAAGCAGGAAATAGAACCTATACTAGGGCCATGTCTTTATGTTTTTAATATGTGTTTTGGGTGTTTAAAATATTCTAAAAACTAAAATATTTGTTGAGTGGTTGCTTGCATATAGATATGTAATTTTCCTTTATTTTTTCCTTTATATTTATACTTCCGTGGCAGCCCTGCAAAGTAGATATTTTTACAGTAGTGGTTTCCTGGGTTTGGATTCCGCATCCTAACTTCAATACAGTTCACTGAACATACCCCAAACTGAACCTAGATATGTTCAGCTCATCATCAGTTAGGACCGCACTCAACTCCCCAAGTGTCAGCTTGGCAACTTGACTGCCATCAGCCTGTTGCAGTCTCTGTACAGCAGAGCTCAGGGAGGGGGAGCAATAAACAGCACAAGGAGCAAATTAGGAGTGTTGTAGTGCAAGGTCCATACTAATAGCAGGACAGAGAAAACCGTCAGAGAAATTAGCTTATCAGTCTGCTGCCTACCCCTTTTCATACTGTCCATTCAAAGGAAGGGAGTGGGGATGAAACTTGTGAAGTTCCTCCACCCCAAACTCGCTCATCCATGTCTTTATGGACCTTGCTTTGTGCACTGGTGCACAGTCATGTTGGAACAGGAAAGGGGCCATCCCCGTACTGTTCCCACAAAGTTGGGAGCATGAAATTTGTTAAAAATGTCTTGGTATGCTGACGCCTAAAGAGTTCCCTTCACTGAAACCAAGGGGCCAAGTCTAACCCCTGAAAAACAACCCCACACCATAACCCCCCTCCACCAAATGATTTGGACCAGTGCACAAAGCAAGGTCCATAAAGACATGGATAAGTGAGTTTGGGGTGGAGGAACTTGACTGGCCTGCACAGAGTCCTGACCACAACCCAATAGAACACCTTTGGGATGAATTAGAGCGGAGACTGCGAGCCGGGCCTTCTCTTCCACATCAGTGCCTGACCTCACAAATGCGCTTCTGGAAGAATGGTCAAACATTCCTATAGACACACTCCTAAACCTTGTGGACAGCCTTCCCAGAAGAGTTGAAGCTGTTATAGCTACAAAGGGTGAGCTAACTCAATATTGAACCCTATGGACTAAGGCCCCATTAGATTTTCTGCAGATTTTTTTCTTCAGATTTACCAAAATCATATATAATGAGGTCAAACCGTAAGAGTTTCAATTTGTGCCCAATACTTTTGACAATATGTGTGTGTTTATGTATGTATTTGTGAATATATATATATATATATATATATACACAGTATCTCACAAAAGTGACTACACCCCTCACATTTTTGTAAATATTCTATCTTTTCTTGTGATAACACTGAAGAAATTACACTTTGCTACAATGTAAAGTAGTGAGTGTACAGCTTGTATAACAGTGTAAATTTTCTCAAAATAACTCTAAACACAGCCATTAATATCTAAACCGCTGGCAACAAAAGTTAGTACACCCCTAAGTGAACATGTCCAAATTGGGCCCAATTAGCCATTTTCCCTCCCCAGTGTCATGTAACTCGTTAGTGTTACAAGGTCTCAGGTGTGAATGGGGAGCAGGTGTGTTAAATTTGGTGTTATTGCTCTCACTCTCTCATACTGGTCACTGTAAGTTCAATATGGCACTTCATGGCAAAGAACTCTCTGAGGATCTGAAAAAAAGAATTGTTGCTCTACATAAAGATGGCCTAGGCTATAAGAAGATTGCCAAGACCCTGAAACTGAGCTGCAGCACGGTGGCCAAGACCATACAGCAGTTTAACAGGACAGATTCCACTCAGAACAGGCCTCGCCATGGCTGACCAAAGAAGTTGAGTGCACATGCTCAGCATCATATCCAGAGGCTGTCTGTGGGAAACAGATGTATGAATGCTGCCAGCATTGCTGCAGAGGTTGAAGGGGTGGGGGGTCAGCCTGTCAGTGCTCAGACCATACGCCGCACACTGCATCAAATTGGTCTGCATGGCTGTTGTCCCAGAAGAAAGCCTCTTCTAAAGATGATGCACAAGAAAGCCCGCAAACAGTTTTCTAAAGACAAGCAGACTAAGGACATGGATTACTGGAACCATGTCCTGTGGTCTGATGAGACCAAGATAAACTTATTTGGTTCAGATGGTGTCTAGCGTGTGTGGCGGCAACCAGGTGAGGAGTACAAAGACAAGTGTGTCTTGCCTACAGTTAAGAATAGTGGTGGGGGTGTCATGGTCTGGGGCTGCATGAGTGCTGCCGGCACAGATCATTGAGGGAACCATGAATGTCAACATGTACTGTGACATACTGATGCAGAGCATGATCCCCTCCCTTCAGAGACTGGGCTGCAGGGCAGTATTCAAACATGATAATGACCCCAAACACATCTCCAAGATGACCATTGCCTTGCTAAAGAAGCTGAGGGTAAAGATGATGGAAGGTCTCTAACATCCACCAGCTCTGTGATGTCGTCATGGAGGAGTGGAAGAGGACTCCAGTGGAAACCTGTGAATCTCTGGTGAACTCCATGCCCAAGAGGGTTAAGGCAGTGCTGGTTTAGACATTAATGGCTGTGTGTTGAGTTATTTTGAGGGGACAGCACATTTACACTGTTACACAAGCTGTACACTCACTACTTTACATTCAGGGCTGCCATCAGAAATTTTGGGTCCCCTTACACAGCTTCAGGCATGGGCCCCCTGGAGCAGAGAACTGGGGGGGGGGGGGGGGGGGAGAAAAAGTCAAAGTGTCATCTCACCTCCTCTTCCCTCTCCTGCAGCAAGTTGAGAACCGGGGGGGGGGGGTGCTGCCTGTACCCCCCTAATGGCAGCCCTAATTCTCCATTAAGGGAGTATGACAGGGGGTGTGTCCCATGCCTACATACTTTTGGTAATAAGTGTCCCTCGTTCTCATCTCAAAAAGTTGGGAGGTATGTAAATAAAATTCTGCTTTTAATAAGTCAGAATGGTATTATATAATATATATCAACATACAAATATTCACTGGATGGATGTCTGTGCTGACAGATATTGCATCATCAGTGTCAGCCTGCTGTTTTCATGTTTACAAGCCCGTCAGTATTTTTGGTATCACTGTTCCCTAATTAAGATAAATCTAGGTCACTACACCTGAAACTGAATTACAGTGCTGTCTCATCTCTATAATATGTATCACAAATGCAGTGTAACCTGTTTCCTTACAGTTCTTCCTTACTAAAAGCTAATTGCATCTAAAGCTGATATTTCAGTATACTGTAGTTGCGATCAAGCTGAAACACCTGCTGAATCCTATATATAGCTTACTAACTGAACATCCCTGCCAACATTCCAAGTTCTGCCCAACTGCTGCCACTATTAAAGTGGTTGTATACCCATTTTTTTTTTATTTACCTACAGGTAAGCCTATAATAAGGTTTACCTGTAGATAAAATGAATATCTCCTAAACCTGTACGGTTTAGGAGATATTCACTTTGCATGCAGACGCTGACGTCAGCGGCGCATGCGCGGTGAATGCCCGACTGAAGTTCCGGCAGACGCTGCTGGACCTTCCAGGAAGAAGACTCGCTTGCGCATGCGCGGGAGTGACATCATCGTGGCTCCGAACACTCACATCGTTGGAGCCGCGAACCCGGAAAACACACCAAGGGCAAAATGTAAGCTCCCTCGGCGTGGACCGGGATTAGATACCGATGCCTCGTTCTAAGGTAAGTATTTCATAATGAGCTAGTATGCGTTGCATACTAGCTCATTATGCCTTTGCAGTGGCGGCTGGTGCTCAAAAATTTTTTTAGGGGGGCACAAACAAACTGAAAAATACTGAACCCCCATCAATTGCAGCCTCATTGTGCCCTTCAAATGCAGCCATTGTGCCCGTTAAATGCAGCCACGGTGCCCATCAAACGCAGCCACTTGTGCCCATCATGCACAGCCACTTGTGCCCATCATACGCAGCCACTTGTGCCCATCATATGCAGCCACTTGTGCCCATCATACGCAGCCACTTGTGCCCATCATACGCAGCCACTTGTGCCAATAAAATGCAGCCACTTGTGCCCATCATATGCAGCCATTTGTGCCCATTAAATGCAGCCACTTGTGCCTGTCTAATGCAGCCACTTGTGCCCATCAAATGCAGCCACTTGTGCCCATCAAATGCAGCTATTTGTGCCCGTCAAATGCAGCCACTTGTGCCCGTCAAATGCAGCCACTTGTGCCCGTCAAATGCAGCCACTTGTGCCCCATCAAATGCAGCCACTTGTGCCCCATCAAATGCAGCCACTTGTGCCCCATCAAATGCAGCCACTTGTGCCCATCAAATGCAGCCACTTGTGCCCCATCAAATGCAGCCACTTGTGCCCATCAAATGCAGCCAGGCTTGACTGTCACTTCACTAACCCCCCCCAGGTCGGTCCGGTGGCACTAACCGCTCCTCTTCTGGAGTGACAGGGCTATCCTCCTCGGCGGGAAGCAGCGGCTCTCCACCTCGGCGGCTCTCTTCTCTTCTTCGGCGGCTCTCCTCCTCGAAGGGAGGTGGCCTCTGCGGCTCCTGTGTCCTGTCGTCTCCTCTTCTGCCAAAGCGTTAGGCATCCAATAGGATTGCCTAATGCTTTGGCCAATCGGGAGACAGGTCTCACTGACCTGCGTGCTGATTGGCAGGGAGGAACGTTAGTGTGAAAATAGCGAAAATTAATTCGCTATGCCACACAACAGGGTGGGATCGGGACGCAGTGCTTTCCCCCCTCCCCGAGCCCACCCAATTTTGAAGTCTATTAGAGCCTCTGGCTCTAATCACGTGCTTCAAAATACACACCCCCTGCCTATCCCCGCCATAGTAATTCATGTGTCCGGCATCCTGAAAGGGGCTGGGCACATGAATAGGGAGGGCCCCATCAGTGCTGCGCATCAGTGTCCATCAGTGCCCCCTATCCATGCCACCTATCAGTGCCCACCAGTGCCGCCTATCAGTGCTCATCAGTGCCATTTATCAGTGCTCATCAGTGCCACCTATCAGTGCCTATCAGTTCGGCATATTAGTGCCTCCTCATCAGTGCAGCCTATCAGTGCCCATCAGTGCAGCCTCATCATCACACATCAGTGAAGGAGAAAAATTACTGACAGAAACTAACAAAAACTTTTTTTTGCTTCAAAATTTTCGGTCTTTTTTCTTTTTTTTTGTAAAAAATAAAAAACTAGCAGTGATTAAATACCACCAAAATAAAGCTCTATTTGTGTGAAGAAAATTATTAAAAATGTATTTGGGTACAGTGTTGCATGACCGTTCAATTTTCATTCAAAGTGCGACAGCGCTGAAAGCTGAAAAATGGCGTGGGCAGGAAGGGGGTGAAAATGTCTTGAAGTCGTTAAGGGACTTTCAAGGTACCAAAGGAAAGTCATAAGCACAATCTAATTTATGATGTCTATGAAACCCATATGGTTTTCTATTGTTTTTTTTTTTTCTTTTGCCTATTTTATGAAGGTTGTTTGGGTTTCTGATTTTGGTGTATTGTTACGATTACTTTATAAATGAATAAAAAGAATTCGTTTGCCTACGACCACATCACCCTGAACACGCCCGATCTCGTCTGATCACGGAGGCTAAGCAGGGTCAGGCCTGGTTAGTACTTAGATGGGAAACAGTCTTGGAATGCAAGAAGCTGTAGGCTAAAAAAAAAAAAAAAAAAAAAAAAAAAAAAAAGAAAAGTTATAACTTACATAGTTAGTAAGGTTGAATAAAGACACCAGTCCATCGAGTTCAACCTGAGCAAGTGTGTGTGCGTGTCTACAATTATCCCTATTTTTTTATATATATTTTTTTAATTCAAAGTCAAAGTGTCATCTCACCTCCTCTTCCCTCTCCTGCAGCAAGTTGAGAACTGGGGGGGGGGGGTGCTGCCTGTACCCCCCTAATGGCAGCCCTAATTCTCCATTAAGGGAGTATGACAGGGGGTGTGTCCCATGCCTACATACTTTTGGTAATAAGTGTCCCTCGTTCTCATCTCAAAAAGTTGGGAGGTATGTAAATAAAATTCTGCTTTTAATAAGTCAGAATGGTATTATATAATATATATCAACATACAAATATTCACTGGATGGATGTCTGTGCTGACAGATATTGCATCATCAGTGTCAGCCTGCTGTTTTCATGTTTACAAGCCCGTCAGTATTTTTGGTATCACTGTTCCCTAATTAAGATAAATCTAGGTCACTACACCTGAAACTGAATTACAGTGCTGTCTCATCTCTATAATATGTATCACAAATGCAGTGTAACCTGTTTCCTTACAGTTCTTCCTTACTAAAAGCTAATTGCATCTAAAGCTGATATTTCAGTATACTGTAGTTGCGATCAAGCTGAAACACCTGCTGAATCCTATATATAGCTTACTAACTGAACATCCCTGCCAACATTCCAAGTTCTGCCCAACTGCTGCCACTATTAAAGTGGTTGTATACCCATTTTTTTTTTATTTACCTACAGGTAAGCCTATAATAAGGTTTACCTGTAGATAAAATGAATATCTCCTAAACCTGTACGGTTTAGGAGATATTCACTTTGCATGCAGACGCTGACGTCAGCGGCGCATGCGCGGTGAATGCCCGACTGAAGTTCCGGCAGACGCTGCTGGACCTTCCAGGAAGAAGACTCGCTTGCACATGCGCGGGAGTGACATCATCGTGGCTCCGAACACTCACATCGTTGGAGCCGCGAACCCGGAAAACACACCAAGGGCAAAATGTAAGCTCCCTCGGCGTGGACCGGGATTAGATACCGATGCCTCGTTCTAAGGTAAGTATTTCATAATGAGCTAGTATGCGTTGCATACTAGCTCATTATGCCTTTGCAGTGGCGGCTGGTGCTCAAAAATTTTTTTAGGGGGGCACAAACAAACTGAAAAATACTGAACCCCCATCAATTGCAGCCTCATTGTGCCCTTCAAATGCAGCCATTGTGCCCGTTAAATGCAGCCACGGTGCCCATCAAACGCAGCCACTTGTGCCCATCATGCACAGCCACTTGTGCCCATCATACGCAGCCACTTGTGCCCATCATATGCAGCCACTTGTGCCCATCATACGCAGCCACTTGTGCCCATCATACGCAGCCACTTGTGCCAATAAAATGCAGCCACTTGTGCCCATCATATGCAGCCATTTGTGCCCATTAAATGCAGCCTCTTGTGCCTGTCTAATGCAGCCACTTGTGCCCATCAAATGCAGCCACTTGTGCCCATCAAATGCAGCTATTTGTGCCCGTCAAATGCAGCCACTTGTGCCCGTCAAATGCAGCCACTTGTGCCCGTCAAATGCAGCCACTTGTGCCCCATCAAATGCAGCCACTTGTGCCCCATCAAATGCAGCCACTTGTGCCCCATCAAATGCAGCCACTTGTGCCCATCAAATGCAGCCACTTGTGCCCCATCAAATGCAGCCACTTGTGCCCATCAAATGCAGCCAGGCTTGACTGTCACTTCACTAACCCCCCCCAGGTCGGTCCGGTGGCACTAACCGCTCCTCTTCTGGAGTGACAGGGCTATCCTCCTCGGCGGGAAGCAGCGGCTCTCCACCTCGGCGGCTCTCTTCTCTTCTTCGGCGGCTCTCCTCCTCGAAGGGAGGTGGCCTCTGCGGCTCCTGTGTCCTGTCGTCTCCTCTTCTGCCAAAGCGTTAGGCATCCAATAGGATTGCCTAATGCTTTGGCCAATCGGGAGACAGGTCTCACTGACCTGCGTGCTGATTGGCAGGGAGGAACGTTAGTGTGAAAATAGCGAAAATTAATTCGCTATGCCACACAACAGGGTGGGATTGGGACGCAGTGCTTTCCCCCCTCCCCGAGCCCACCCAATTTTGAAGTCTATTAGAGCCTCTGGCTCTAATCACGTGCTTCAAAATACACACCCCCTGCCTATCCCCGCCATAGTAATTCATGTGTCCGGCATCCTGAAAGGGGCTGGGCACATGAATAGGGAGGGCCCCATCAGTGCTGCCCATCAGTGTCCATCAGTGCCCCCTATCCATGCCACCTATCAGTGCCCACCAGTGCCGCCTATCAGTGCTCATCAGTGCCATTTATCAGTGCTCATCAGTGCCACCTATCAGTGCCTATCAGTTCGGCATATTAGTGCCTCCTCATCAGTGCAGCCTATCAGTGCCCATCAGTGCAGCCTCATCATCACACATCAGTGAAGGAGAAAAATTACTGACAGAAACTAACAAAAACTTTTTTTTGCTTCAAAATTTTCGGTCTTTTTTCTTTTTTTTTGTAAAAAATAAAAAACTAGCAGTGATTAAATACCACCAAAATAAAGCTCTATTTGTGTGAAGAAAATTATTAAAAATGTATTTGGGTACAGTGTTGCATGACCGTTCAATTTTCATTCAAAGTGCGACAGCGCTGAAAGCTGAAAAATGGCGTGGGCAGGAAGGGGGTGAAAATGTCTTGAAGTCGTTAAGGGACTTTCAAGGTACCAAAGGAAAGTCATAAGCACAATCTAATTTATGATGTCTATGAAACCCATATGGTTTTCTATTGTTTTTTTTTTTTCTTTTGCCTATTTTATGAAGGTTGTTTGGGTTTCTGATTTTGGTGTATTGTTACGATTACTTTATAAATGAATAAAAAGAATTTGTTTGCCTACGACCACATCACCCTGAACACGCCCGATCTCGTCTGATCATGGAGGCTAAGCAAGGTCAGGCCTGGTTAGTACTTAGATGGGAAACAGTCTTGGAATGCAAGAAGCTGTAGGCTAAAAAAAAAAAAAAAAAAAAAAAAAAAAAAAGAAAAGTTATAACTTACATAGTTAGTAAGGTTGAATAAAGACACCAGTCCATCGAGTTCAACCTGAGCAAGTGTGTGTGCGTGTCTACAATTATCCCTATTTTTTTATATATATTTTTTAAATTTTTTTATTTAACCCCTTCCCGACCGGCGCACGCCGATGTACATCGGCAAAATGGCACGGCTGGGCAAATGGACTTACAGGTACGTCCATTTGAATTCCCTGCTGTGCCATTGCGTGCCGGCCAGGAGCTCTGTGAGTCGGGTCGTGGGTCCCGATCGCAGGCGGGAATACCCACGATCGCCTCACGGAGAGGATGAACAGGGAGATGCTGATGTAAACAGCATCTCCCCGTTCTGCCTAGTGACAAGTGTCACTGATCACTGCTCCCTGTCATCGGGAGCAGTGATCAGAGTAATGACACTGCTAGCCCATCCCCCTACAGTTAGTAATCACTCCCCTAGGACACACTTAACCCCTCCCCGCCCCCTAGTGGTTAACCCCTTCACTGCCAGTGTCATTTACACAGTAATCAGTGCATTTTTAATCGCACTGATCGCTGTATAAATGACAATGGTCCCAAAAATGTGTCAAAAATGTCCGACATGTCCCCCATAACGTCGCTGATCGCCGCCATTACTAGTAAAAAAAAATTATTAATAAAAATGTCATAAAACTATCCCCTGTTTTGTAAACGCTATAAATCTTGTGTAAACCAATCAATAAACGCTTATTGCGATTTTTTTTTACCAAAAGTATGTAGAAGAATACGATCGGCCTAAACTGAGGAAAAAAAAAAATGTTTTTTGATATATTTTTGGGGGATATTTATTATAGCAAAATGTAAAAAATAATGCGTTTTTTTCAAAATTGTCGCTCTTTTTTTGTTTATAGCGCAAAAAATAAAAATCGCAGAGGCGATCAAAACCACCAAAAGAAAGCTCTATTTGTGGGGAAAAAAGGACATCAATTTTGTTTGGGAGACACGTCGCACGACCGCGCAATTGTTAAAGCGACGCAGTGCCGAACCGCAAAAAACGCTCTGGTCAGGAAGGGGGTAAAATCTTCCGGGACTGAAGCGGTTAAGGTACCCATATAGCGCTGTCAATTTTAATGCAGCGCTCCACACATATATCACACAATCACATCGGTCCCTACCCTCAAGGAGCCCACAATCTAAGGTCCCTAACATTCATATACTAGGGCCAATTTTGGACAGAAGCCAATTAACCTACCAGCATGTCTTTGGAGTGTGAATGGAAAACGGAGTACCCGGAGGAAACCCACGCAGGCACAGGGAGAACATGAAAACTCCAGGCAGGTAGTGTCGTGGTTGGGATTTGAACCAGCGACCCTTCTTACTGCTAGGTGAGAATGCTACTCACTACACCACTGTGCTGCCCTATAAAGCATATATAATGTAATAACATTTGATAGCTTTTATAAAGCAGTCGTAAAATTGTACACAATCAAGCACCATACAGCAAGACTCACATGTAGTAAAGCATCACAAGAACTACACCACCATGCTCATGTTCCCCATGTTCCCTGTTTATTATTCTAAATGATGAAAACGGCATCTTTTAAGAGTAGGTTGTCTACATTATAATAATACGTTATTTCTCCAATAATATTGTGATTGTAGACAATGTACTCTTATGTCTGGCACACATATATTGAGAGTCGGCCTGTTAAGCAGGAACTGGCTAACTTTCAGTCTGTGTGTACTGCTGTCTGTTCAATAGGGATGGGCCGAACAACCCCCTGATTCGGTTAGCACCAGAACATACCGAACAGGCAAAAAATTCGGCAGAACACATCAATACCGTTAAAGTCTATGGGACATGAACATGAATAATCAAAAGTGCTCATTGTAAAGGCTTATATGCAAGTTATTGTCAAAAAAAGTGTTTGGGGACCTGGGTCCTGCAAAAAAAAGTTTTAAAAATGGCTGTTTTTCTGGGAGCAGTGATTTTAATAATGCTTAAAGTCAAACAATAAAAGTGAAATATTCCTTTAAATTTTGTACCTGGGGGGTGTCTATAATATGCCTGTAAAGTGGCGCATTTTTCCCATGTTTAGAACAGTCTCTGCACAAAATGACATTTCAAAGGAAAAAAGCCATTTAAAAGTACTCGGGCCTATAATGAATTGTCTATGGGAGAAATCAAAAGTGCTAATTTTAAAGGCTTATATGCATGGTATTGTCATAAAAAGTTTTTGGGGACCTGGGCCCTGCCCCAGGGGACATGTATCAATGCAAAAAAAAGTTTTAAAAAAGGCAGTTTTTTCGGGAGCAGTGATTTTAATAATGCTTAAAGTTAAACAATAAAAGTGAAATATTCCTTTAAATTTTGTACCTTGGGGGGGGGGGGGTGTCTATAGTATGCCTGTAAAGTGGCACATTTTTCCCTTGTTTAGAACAGTCCCTGCACAAAATGACATTTCTAAAGGAAAAAAAGTAATTTAAAAGTACTCGCAGCTATAATGAATTGTCAGGTCCTGGCAATACAGATAAAAGTCATTGAAAAAAATGGCATGGGACCCCCCCCAGTCCATTACCAGGCCCTTAGGGTCTGGTATGAATATTAAGGGGAACCCCAAACCAAAATTTAAAAAAAAATTGCATGGGGGTCTCCCCAAAATCCATACCAGGCTGTTCAGGTCTGGTATGGATATTAAGGGGAACACTGCGCCAAACTGGTATGGATTTTAAGGGGAACCCTGCGCCAAAATGTAAAAAAAAAATGGCGTGGGGGTCCCCCCAAAAATCCATACCAGACCCTTATCCGAGCATGCAACCTGGCAGGCCGCAGGAAAATAGGGTTTTTTTTTAACAATTTGACACTTTTTTTTGTGAAATGGTATGGGTACAGTGTACCCGTTACCATTTCAAACAGGGTTGTGGGGCTACCCCAAAGCACCCTCCCCATGTTGAGGGCATGTGGCCTGGTACGGTTCAGGAGGGGGGCGCTCTCTCATCCCCCTCTTTTCCTGTGGCCTGCCAGGTTGTGTGCTCTGATAAGGGTCTAGTATGGATTTTTGGGGGGACCCCCATGCCATTTTTTTAAAATTTTGGCTCATGGCTCCCCTTAAAATCCATGCCAGACATGAAGGGTCTGGTATGGATTTTGAGGGGGACCCCTACGCCATTTTTTTTTAAAAAATGGCGCAGGGTACCCCTTAATATCCATACCAGACCTGAAGGGCCTGGTATGGAATTTGGGGGGACCCCTACGCATTTTAAAAAAAAAAAATTGATTCAGGGGTTCCCCTTAACATTCATACCAGACCCAAGGGGCCTGGTAATGGACTGGGGGGATCCCATGCCGTTTTTTTCAATGACTTTTATCTGCATTGCCAGGACCGACAATTCATTATAGGCACGAGTACTTTTAAATTACTTTTTTTCCTTTAGAAATGTAATTTTGTGCAGGGACTGTTCTAAACACGGGAAACATGCGCCACTTTACAGGCATACTATAGATACCCCCCAGGTACGAAATTTTAAAGGAATATTTCACTGTATTGTTTCACTTTAAGCATTATTAAAATCACTGCTCCCGAAAAAACGGCCGTTTTTAAAACTTTTTTGCATTGATCCATGTCCCCTGAGCAGGACCCGGGTCCCCAAACACTTGTTATGACAATAACTTGCGTATAAGCCTTTAAAATGAACACTTTTGATTTTTCATGTTAATGTCCCATAGACTTTAACGGTGTTCCGGCGGCTTTCGGATTTGCCCCGAACACCGCATATTGTCCGGTGTTCGCAAAACATCCGAACAACCAAAGTTTGGCCCGAACTTATGCTCGGGCCGACCCGTTCGCTTATCCCTACTGTTCAACAGAACCCAGTCTGATGGCCTGTTTCTGTTGAACAGTCTTGCTGAAAAACCAGCATTTGATCAGCCAAAGGCTGCAAGCGTTTATCAGTTTATTCTGTCAGTGAGAGAGATCCCTGCATCGCACATTGGTGTGGTGATTCGGGAATCTGTCAAATTATTTTCACTCAACCCACCGGTAAACAACAAAAGAAAAACTATACATGTATATCCTGCTTTAGAACACGGTGTTACTACTGTGTGTGAATCTTTCTGTATTGTGTACAGTCGTTGTGTAGTAAGTCCATCTTGTGCAAGTTTATCACTGTCCAAATAAAAGCTATTCATATTACATTGTATGTACTTTATGACTTTTATGACTTTATGACTTTTCTTTCACACCTTTAACCACTTCAATACGGGGCGCTTTCCTCCCTTACTGACCAGGACAATTTTCAGCTTCCAGCGTTGACGCACTTTGAATGACAATTGCGTGGTAATGCAACACTGTACCCAAACAAAATTTTTATCATTTTCATCCAACAAATAGAGCTTTCTTTTGGTGGTATTTGATCACCTCTGGTGTTTTATTTTTTGCTAAACAAACTTTTTTGAAAAAAACAAAAAGTTTTCTTTGTTGCTGTTATAAAATTTTATTTTCTCCTTTACTGACGGGCACTGATGAGGCGGCACTGATGGGCACTGATAAGTTGGCACTGATGGACGCTGGTGAGGAGGCACTAATATGTAGAATTGATGGGCACTGATAGGCGACACTGATATGCAGCACTGATGGGCACCGATGGGTGGCACTGATAGGCGGCACTGACAGGCGGCATTGATGGTCACTGACAGGCGGCACTGACCAGCGGCGCTTATGGGCACTGATTGACACTGATGGACACTAATAGATGGCACTGATGGGCAGCACTGATTGGGCAGGTACTGACAGGTGTTAATGCTGGGCACTGGCACTATGGTGGGCACT
Source organism: Aquarana catesbeiana (assembly GCF_042186555.1). Classification (NCBI taxonomy): domain Eukaryota; kingdom Metazoa; phylum Chordata; class Amphibia; order Anura; family Ranidae; genus Aquarana; species Aquarana catesbeiana. The sequence continues at coordinate 107,261,193 of NC_133326.1, forward strand.
GATCGGCACTTTATTGGGCACTGACAGGAGTTAATGATGGGACACTGACTGGCAGCTGCTGGGCACTGATTGGCAGCTGATGGGTACATTTGATGGGGGCTGTGCTGATAATAAATGTGCTGATTATAAGCACTAGGCTTGTGCAATTCGTTTCGTAACTAATCGAAATTCGGCCAAATTTTGCATCTTTCGGACATTTGGATGCCTCCGAATGTCCGAATAAAAAAATAAAGAATTTCAACTAATACAAAAGAAATTATAGCGGATATAACGAATTAATTCGACATGATTCAGTAATTCGTTAAAGATCTAATGAAACAAAAGGTCAACTCAAAGTAAATCTTACAGTCTAATCAGCTGATTAATTTTGTGTTGGAGGTTGGATTACTGGCAAAGTGCATTCCTGAGAACTGAGTGAGAAGGGTGTTGTATTGTGTTTGAGCAGAGGAGAAGAGATATTGTCATTGTGTGTGTTAATAGATTCAATAAACAACCGACTTTCCAAACTACGAATCATTATCATGAATATATATATATAGATACATAAATATCAAATTTCAACTAATACGAATGAAATTATAGCGCATATAACGAATGAATTCAACATGATTCGAGATTTAGTATAACGAATATTGACACAAATAACGAATTATCCGAAAATGTGTTAACGTAACATAACGAATATAACAGAACGAAATTATGTATTTTACGAATGACAACGAACCGAAACTAAAAAAAAATTTCCGTTGTGCACAAGTCTAATAAGCACAGATTCCCCCTCTGACAGGGAGAGCCACGGATCGGCTCTCCCCATCTGCGCAAACCGAGGAATGCTGTTTACCGGCACTTCCTGGTTCACGCGATGATCAGCTGTGATTGGTCACAGCTGATTATGTGGTAAGGAGCCTCTGTCAGAAGCTCCTTACCATGATCGGAGATGCGGCGTGTCAAACTGACACACCACGATTGCCCTGCTGCATGCTCCTGCGAGCTCACACCAGCATGTTATCCTGCTGGGCGCCATATGACGCCCAGTCAGGATAACAGATCCACTTCCCGGCTGTCATTCAGCTATAGGCCTCATTTATGACCAACTAATAAAGCAATACTCCCAAAAAGACACGGAAGCTGATTAAGTTGGAAATAGGGCAAGGCCACAGCATTATTGAACTTTCAAAAGTAAAAAAACATAGGTTGGACTTGATGGACTTGTGTCTTTTTTCAACCTCACCTACTATGTAACTATGTAACTATGTAACAACTTTCCAAATGTACCAAACAATGCCAGTCACAGTATACCATGAGCACCCAGGCATTAGACTGACCCCAGAATTTAACTTGAGGGCATATCCCATAAAGCAACATCAATTGCTGGCAAGATCAAAACCGCCAATAAAGCTGTGACATCACAATGGGTGGGCAACTCTTGTGACAGCTGAATCTCCTCAGAGCAGTTGGATGTGTCACAGCATTGCCTTTTCCTAGAGTCCAGGCTCCACCCAGTCATCTCGGGTCTTTGTAGCCAATCCTAAGGGAGCTACTTAACTTCTCTTTTAGGTTCACACCCACAGTGATGCTATGCTTCCAGCAGTCAAGGCTCCCTTTCCCAAAAGACAGTTCAAGGGGCCTTCATTCTCTTCTATATATCACCTATATTTGGGATGTTGTTACAGCTATACACAGACTGGACAATCCTAGATACATATACACTCTTTATTATAATTGTTTCATCTGTAATCCAGCCAGTCTATTCTTGTTATCTTCTGGGGTCACACCCTTTAACATGCCAGAAATTAAGACCCATTTTTTTTTTGGTGAACGTGTACATAAGCAGACCCCTCAAAAAAAAAAGAAAAAAAAGATTACTCTTAAAAACACTATCCTGGCACTTCCACCCCATCAGTGCTATCAGTTTGGCACCTCCATACTTGTAGTCAGAAAATTCTAAATTATTGAACTTAATAAATATTTATGAGAGCATAGGAACTTGATTGTGAGAATCTTCCAGATTCCCACCTTGGTGTTATTACTACTATGATTGCCTATTGGAAATGACCTGTGAACAATTCTGAATGTGAAGGAGGTCCGGTGGATGAAGACCGAAGATCTCTTAGATACCTAAAATGTCACGCTTTAAAAATGCAGACGCTCGAGGAATGGTGACAAACTATGGTACTTAAAAATCTCCATAGGCGACGTTTTAACCACCTTTATAGGCTACCTGTTTAGAGTTACAGATGAGGTCTAGTGCTAGAATTATAGCTCTCACTCTAACGTTGATGATGATACCTCACATACACTCTTTACATATGCGTGCACGACTTACGTATGCGTTCACTTCTGTGTGCAAGCGCGGAGGGATGGGGCAATTAAAAAAAAAAAAAATTATTTATTTTACTTTTCTTTTTTTTTTACACTTTTACTCTGATCACGCTTATTACTATTACAAGGAATGTAAACATTCCTTAAATAGAAATAAGTATGACAGGTCCTCTTTATGGAGAGATCTGGGATCAAAAAGACCACAAAACTCTTTTTTTACCTTTAAAAGCAAAAGATAAAAAACATAATTTTTGATCTTTTGCTTTAAAAAAATTATTTACTTCCAGCCTGGACTGGAAGTAACATTATGACATTGCTCCAGTCCTCTAAGGCCATAGAGGCGATCAAGGAGTATCTACTCTTTGATCGCGTATGGGAGCAGCTGGCTGCACCGTCAGATCATTTCTTGGGCGATCCAGTGGAAAGGGTAAGCCCGAGAAACACTGGCGAGCGGCGGGGGGGGGGGGGGGGGGGGGGGGGGGGGGGGGGGGGGGGGGGGGGGGGGGGGGGGGCACATCCCCTCCCGCTGCTTTGGAAAGCATTTCAGGGGCTCATGAGCTGCTTGGAATGCATAGTAACATTGTAAAAAAAAATTTCGAGACACTTTTTTGGCTGTAGGTGGAGTCACAAAATAGGTGCAAAAATAGGTGTGGTTTACACAAAATAGTGGGCGTGGCTTACATGGGCGTGGCTCAAATGGGGTGTGGTTAGAGTCTGAGATGAATGAGGGAGGGAGAGGGAAGGGGGGTAGAGGGATGGAGGGACAGCAGACCCAGATCCTACACCACATTTGCAATGTGTATTCCAGAGTTTAACAATCAGCAGATAAAGATACTCCAAACACCTGTTGTTGGCGCTTCAATCATCCGACACATGGTTGTTATGGTGTCAGGATGATTGAAGTGCATTATTTCTATTATTACATTGTAATATAAAATGAAATCATTCAACTCACCATAATACAGACTCAGTGGGACTACTGAGCGTGCCACCTGCCACGTCGCCTGCCACCAGATGCCATCAGGTTCCCCCAGCAGAGTCCGTCCTTACATCAGGTGCCCCCAGCCGAGTCCATCCTTACATCAGGTGCCCCCAGCAGAGTCCGTCCTTACATCAGGTGCCCCTGCAGAGTGCCTCCTTCCATCAGGCATTCCCAGCGGTGTGCCTCTTTACATCAGGTGTCCCCAGGACAGTACCTCTTACATCAGGTATCCCCAGTGGAGTGCCTCTTACATCAGGTGTCCCCAGTACAGTACCTCTTACATCAGGTGTCCCCAGCGGAGTGCCTCTTACATCAGGTGTCCCCAGCGGAGTGCCTCTTACATCAGGTGTCCTCAGCGGAGTGCCTCAAATCAGTGCCCCCAGCGGAGTGTTGGCTGCATATGAAGTGTTGGCTGCAGTCTAGCTAAATCTCCTCAAGAGTAGTGATAAGGGGGGAAAGGTGTGTGGGTGGAGGCATGGTGACTTGGGGTGTTACAGGCTGACGTGGGGAAGGGTGGAGGCATGGTGGTGATTTGGGGGTGCAGGCATGATGGTGACCTGGGGGGTGCAGGCATGGTGGTGACTAGGCCGGAGGGAGTGCAGGCATGGTGGTGACTAGGCCAGAGGGGGTGCAGCATGGTGATGACTTGGGGGAGGGGGTGCAGGCAGGCGGGGAGGGGATGCAGGCATGGTGTTGACATGGGGGAGGGGGTGGAGGTATGGTGGTGACATGGGTGGAACAGGTATGGTGAGGACATGGGGGAGGGGGGCAGGTATAGTGGTGACATGGGGGGAGGGGGCTGCAGGTATGGTGGTGATATGGGGGGAGGGGGTGCAGGTATAGTGGCGACATGGGGGGAACAGGTATGGTGGTGATATGGGGGGAGGGGGCTGCAGGTATGGTGGTGATATGGGGGGAGGGGGTTGCAGGTTATGGTGGTGACACGGGGGGAGGGGGCTGCAGGTATGGTGGTGATATGGGGGGAGGGGGCTGCAGGTATGGTGGTGATATGGGGGGAGGGTCCCAAAATCGGGATTGTCCTGGGAAAATCAGGGGGAGGGGGGGGAAACAGGTATGGTGGTGACACGGAAGGAGGGGGAAGCAGGTATGGTGGTGACACGGGGGGAGGGGGGAAACAGGTATGGTGGTGACACGGGGGGGGGAGGGGGTGCAGGTATAGTGATGACATGGGGGGAGGTTGCTGCAGGTATGGTGGTGATCGGGACGAGGGTCCCAAAATCGGGATTGTCCCGGGAAAATCGGGACTGTTGGCAACTATGGGAATGCTTTCATGAGAAAGCTGGCCACCAGATGCAAAAAACGGCACCGGGGTTATGGTTGTCCCAGGAAACCACTTGCAACCCACAAAGTATATAAAATATACGCATCGTGTCGGCAAGTGGTATTAGCTCTAATTATGGATTACATATAAAAAACATATGGTTTAAAAATAAGAGGCAACTGAAATCTACTGTCAATGTCAACAGAACAACAGAAAGTAAGACAGCAGAAAAAAAGATATGACCTTTGTGACAATCTTAAATCTATACAAAGGACTGTGTTTTGAAAAAAAAATTCTACAACCCTCCTTTCTATTGTCTCTGCTGGCCTTTCTAGACAAACAAACTTGCTTAACCTGCTACTATCATATTGTTTTTTATGCTCCAACAGGTTCCACTGGTATGTACACTATAACTATTTTTGTAACCCATTTTACTTGACTAGTTGGAGAAGGACAAGCCAAGCTGTAGAGCTTCGTGGTACGTCTCAAAATTTTCTATTATTTTATGTTATTTTTCTTCCCTTGGGGGAGATTTATTAAAACTGGAACATTTAGGATCTGATGCAGCTGTGCGTGGCAGCCAATCAGCTTCTTATTTCAGCTTGTTTATAAAAGCTTTGACGATAAAAGGTAGAAGCTGATTGGTTTCTATGCAGAGCTGCTTAAGATTGTGCACACTCCAGTTTTAGTATATCACCCATACACATAATAGCATAGTTACAATAGTTAACAATATTCTAATCCTGCAGTGGAAGACAAGTATCTAGTGGTTTCTCAAATAAGTATAGCTTGATTCATTAGCTGATTCAGTAACCTTTTTTTTTTTTGTAACTAAGTTATATTGTTTAGGAATGACAGCAAAAACAGCAATATAGTTCTTTGAAATCGGGACTTCAGCCAAAGTTTTTTTATTTTTTATTTTTCTTTAAGTTTTAGTCTGGCTTTACACTTGAGCATTTTTTGTGCTTTTGGATTTTTTTTGTTGTTGTATTTTTTTGGTTTGAATGTGTTTTGTTTTAGCCAATGGAAAGCTGGTTACTAGGAGAAAAAGATGGTTGTTAGACACAACAGTGCACAAAAAAAAAACCTAAACCTGCAGTGCTGCTAATTGTTCTCAATAAATAATAGAGCAACTGTCTGCCAATATTGGGGGAGATTTTGCCCCCTTTATGTTAGTGCGACTTCTAACGGGCACAGAATCGCATGACAGGACAAATCTCATTGCTTTCAATGGTGCCCTGCGATTTCAGCCCTGTAGACTTCTTTGTAAAACACTCACTTACTAAAAGTGGAGCAGAAAGAATGTAGTGCAGCTGTACATAGTAACCAATCAGCTTCCAGGTTTTATTATCAAAGCTGAATTGAACAAGCTGAAGTTAGAAGCTGATTGATTATTTTGCACAGCTGCACCAGTTTAAGGAAAATCTCCTCCATTGTGTCCTCCCCACACTACAACCCAATAAATTAAACCTTCATGAGTGCAGCACTGCTTATGCTTGCCTACTTCCATGCTAACAGTGTTAATAAACAAAATTATTGAATACTCAATTACACCAGGTGGATAATTAGATATGCTAAATGTCAGTTCACCCTTGTGCAATGTCAGACACCGCATGTGATCCGCACCGCATTGCTGTGCAGATCACATGCAATGTCTGTTTGATGCGAATTCAGCAATACTGATTGTATGGCTGAATTTGCATAGCATTCAGACCAAAATTGTGCAGGACCCTTTTTTTTGTCCACACCAGACTCTGAATCTGATTCCTGTCCGAATTTACAGTTTGCACTGTGATATGTGAACTGATCCAGGGGCGTCATTAACTTTCTATTGACACCCGCAGCGGTTGTGAACTGCCTTTCAGTTTTATGCGATGCTGGAATCGTGCTGGTTTCCGCATTGCGCTGGTGTGAACTAAAGAAGCCACTAAAGAAGCCCATTGGAATGGGCAGCGCTTCCAAAGCTCCTGAAAAGCCCTTCTTTGGGGGTTAAAAGCGTCCCGCTAGTGGACGAAAAGCACAGCTAAAGCGGCGCTAAAACGAGTGGCACTTTAGCGCTAACGCGGCCATGGCCCCGGCCCCAGTGTGAAAGGGGTCTAACACAAGCCGGTTATTGGCTCTCTTCTCTCCCAATGCTGTCAGCATGAGGAAAGAAAAGCCGATAACCGGCTTGTGTTTACAAATGCGTGATCAGCTGTCATTGAACAGTTGACCATGTGGCAAAGGACTGCTGTGATTGGCCCTTTACCCTGATCTGTGATCAGCTGAGTCTGATCCCCGTGATCACAGGAGGACATCCATGTACGCCCTCCCAGCAAAGTAAGCCCATGCTGTAGCTATCTTTCGGCTATAACGTGGGCGGAATGTAGTTAATTTGATCGAAATAAAAAAAAAAATCCATGCAGTTCAACCAACACAGAAAAAAAAAACACACACACAAATAGAAAACCTCCATATATACTATCATATGCCCACAGTTGATCCAAAAAAAAAAAAATACAATAAAGCGCAATTCAATTTGCTCCAGCGAGGGAAAAAAAGCAGGGAGAAAAATCATCCACATTGATTAGTAAATGCAACATTGATTACACACATTACACATTGTTAGGCACACAGTTAACCCCTTGATTGTCCCTCGATGTTAACCCCTTCAAAGCCAGTGTCATAAGTCGTGTCAGTGTATAGTATTAGCACTGATCACTGTATTAGTGTAACTAGTGATGTCAGTTCCCACACAGTGTCAGTTAGTGTCAGATTGCCCACCGCACTATCACAGTCCCATTATAAGTCGCTGATCATCGCCATTACTAGTATATAAAAAAAAAGTCCAGTACATATACCATCATTTGTAGATGCTATAACTGTCACATAAACCAATCAATATGCACATACTTATTGAGATTTTTTTTAACCAAAGACATGTAACAGAATACATTTTGGCCTAAATTTATGAAGAAATTTGATTTTTTTAAAAATTTTTATTGGATATGTTTAATAGCAGAAAGTAAAAAATATTGTTTTGTTTATTTTCAAATTTTTCGGTCTGTTTTTGTTTATATGATAAAAAATAAACAACCCAGAGGTGATCAAATACCACCAACAGAAAGCTTTATTTGTGTGGAAAAAAATGCAAAAATGTCATTTGTGTACAGTGTTGCATGACTGGGCAATTACTAGTTAAAGTAGTGCAGTGCTGAATAGTAAAATATGCCCTGGTCGTGAAGGGGGTAAAATCTTCAGGGTAATCAAGTGGTTAATGATACATTGTTGCATACCTCCCAACTGTCCCTGATTTGGAGCAATGTCCCTCTGTCCCTCATTCCTCCTCATTTGTCCCTCATTTTGGTCCGATCTATATAGATGTATAAAAAATGCACTTTTTAGCTATCAAAAAGTGTTTCCCAGCACTAAACCTTTCATCTGATTTCTAAATTGCTGCATTCGTAAATTCCAAAAGCCAATATGAAGGAATAGTAATGGTAAAAAAAAGCACTTGTGGATTTAACCAATCTTGTATTTTTTTGTAAATTTCTCCTTTAAGGGGGCGTGACAAGGGGTGTGTCCTATGCCTGCATACTTTTGCTGATAGGTGTCCCTCATTCCCATCTCAAAAAGTTGGGAGGTATGATTATTGTCATTATTACATTGGTACAGTGGGGGTGGGAGGGGGCATTCGAAGAGAGTAGGAGCTGTGCAACGAGGGGCAAAGCGCTTGGTTTATATTTCTGTATATGATACTAAGCCACTGGTTAAAGTAACCAACTGTCTATTTTTGGGGCAGTATATCTTCAAACAGTGGTTTTACCCCGCTACAAAATATATCCTCATTGGGTCGATTATAGTCCCTAATGAACCCTAGCTAACTGAATTCATAATTGGGCTGATAGTTTTGGAGCACTGGGTGGATATCATTGTCCTCTTTGAGGCCCCATTCACACCTGAGCATAGCGGGAACACGCTCCCACTCGCATTTTTTTTTTTGTGCATTAACGTGTCTGCCCTAGGTGTGACAAGAACCCCAAAGTAGCTCTAGAACCTTTCCGGTCATGGAGTGCTGCCTGTTTTTTCAGTGCACATTTTGGTGCACTTATAGTGCATTTTTCATATGACAAGCACGTGTCTACTAGCTATGGTTGCCACCTCATCCCTTTAAACCCGAACACCTATTAATTACACAGGTTCTGCGGCTGATTAAGGTGGTAATTAAACTCACTTGGTGCCTTATCTGCATTTAATTAGCCTCAGAACCTGTGTAATTCAAAGGTGTTTGGGTTTAAAGGGATGAGGTGGCAACTCTACTACTAGCTACGTTTAGGGTGTCATTCACAATTTATGGCACCGCAACCATGACATACATGTGTAGTGCGTTTTTTAAACGTGCAGCAAAACATGCATTTCTGTGTGTTTTGTCAAGCATTTAGGAAGAGCGCAGGTGTGAATGCAGCCTGAAGCAGCATATTATGTGAAATAGGAGTTGTAGGCAGAAGAGCATAAGACTCACAGCTGACTCAGCATTGGAACCAGTGACGTGAATATCACATTAATGTGCACATTAGCATATGCAATGCTACTCATTAGAGATTTCCAGTGTTGTCCCACTAAACATTTTGCAGACCTTGATGTTTTTATTAGATATATATCCTGTCTGCCCTAGTGGAGCAGTACAGTGTCAGTGGCAAATAAAATGGGGGTCATAAGACATTATTGCACCTTAGTAGACCTACGTCAGTGGTTCACATTTTATGATACAGTTGTAAAAAAAAAAATATTGTTAGAATTATATGAACCCTGTAATACAGGATCAATTTAGTGTGATATATGTATATTCTGTCATTGCTATTGCTACAGTTTTTACTGTACGGGTCCCTTTAGTTGATATGTGCTAAGCACTCATAAAATGATGTTATATTGATGGTAATAAAAGTATGCAGTTCTATGTATCTTGTTAAGCTGGTTTGTTTTCACCTTCAGAACATCTGCTTGTACAATCACAATGTTGGGGACGGACAACACCCTGAGATCTGGCCATATGCTCCTTTTGTTGCTTGTAGCCAGTTCAATATTACTGGGCATTGGCTATATGAATGAGATGTATCAAAGGATTCAGCTTCAGGTATGATTTTATAGAAATGATTATATTTTGATCATAAAAGGATGCATTTGTCTTTAAATCAATTTTAATCGTTTACATTTCGGTGTGGGTTTGCTTGCCTTTCAGCAGTTTCTTTTTCTATTAGACATGATAGAAGACCTGTTTCATTCTGCAGGCTCCTCGTGTGATGCTCAGATGTTGTTTACTGTTGTCTAGAGCCCATTGTGGAGCTTGTCACTCTGTATGTGCTAGTGCAGTAGGGATAAGCTCCACATTCATATCAATATATGTAAAAGCTAACTCCACTTTTCTGATCATGTTTCATGGTATATCCATATTTAAGGTGTAACATGAAACAGGATTAGAGTCCACAGCCCACAACCTCAAACCGCTCCCCCCACTTACAGAATCTAAGGGCGTCTTCTCCCTGCTATCTCCTATCATTTGAATTTGTAGCTCAAATTTGAATTTGTGACGTCACTACTTTTGCAGTTCATTAATACTTCCTCCAGCTCCGTAACTAAAGGTCGGTACCTCAATATGGACCTGAACTAGAGGAATAGTCTGCACAAGTCAGAGCATTGCACCCATGATCCACTGATCATGGTTGCAATGCTTTGCAGCCTCAAATGCAAAAAAATAATTAACACACATTTTTTCTTTTTGCAAAATGATTGCATTTTCTAATTCTTTGCAACAGGTGGAATTCTCCATTAAAATGGAAGTGAATGCAAACAATTAAATTCACAGTTGAAATATGTAAAGTCTCGTATACACGATTCGATTTTCCTACGGGAATTGTGTGTTGGCAGACTGTTGGCCTAAAATCTGACCGTTTGTACGCTCCATCAGACAATTCCACGGACAAATGTTGGATGGCAGGCTTATAAATTTTCCGCGGACACCGATCGTGTGTATACAAGTCCGTCAGACAAAAGTCTAAAGTATGCATGCTCGGAATCAATGCTCACCAAACACAACATTAGCAGAAGGTGCCCAAAGGGTGGCGCTAAAGAGCTGAAAAGCCATGTAGTACATCACTACGTTCGTGTTTTTTGACCGACAATTGTGTGCCATTTGTATGCAAGACAAGTTCATGGCCAACGCCCTTCAGACAAAAGTCTGACACTTTGTCTGCGGAAAATCCGATCGTGTGTACGAGGCTTAACCACTTACCGACTGATATACGTCGGCAGAATGCCACGTACAGGCATATTAATGTACCTGTACGTAGCCCTTTAAGACGCGGCATTGTGGACGCATGCATGCGTGCGCCGTAAGCTTAGGGTTGCCACCTCATCCCTTTAAACCCAAACACATATGAATTACACAGATTCTGAGGCTAGTTTAATGCAGATAAGGCACCAAGTGAGTTTAATCACTACCCTAATTAACCACAGAACCTGTGTAATGAATATGTGTTCAGTTTTAAAGGGTTGAGGTGGCAACTCTACGCGAGCTCCAGAGTGTGATTGCGGGTCCCACGGACTCGATGTCTGCGGGGATACCCGTGATCGTCTCACGGAGAGGAAGAACGGGAAAATGCTGATGTAAACAAGCATTTCCCCATTCTGCCTAGTGACAGGACACTGATCACAACTCCCTGTGTCTGGGAGCAGTGATCAGTGTCGTGACACACATAGCCCATCCCCCCCACAGTTAGAACACATCCCTAGGACACACTTAACCCCTTCAGCGCCCCCTCCTGGTTAACCCCTTCACTGCCAGTCACATTTACACAGTAATCAATGCATTTTTAATCCCACTGATCTCTGTATAAATGTGAATGGTCCCAAAATAGCACCAAAAGTGTCCGATCTGTCTGCCATAATGTCACAGTCACGATAAAAGTCGCTGATCACTGCCATTACTAGTAAAAAAAAAATTATTAATAAAAATGCTATAAAACTATCCCCTATTTTGTAGACGCTATAACTTTTGTGCAAACCAATCAATGAACGCTTATTGAGATTTTTTTTTTTTTTTACCAAAAATATGTAGAAGAATATGTATCATCCTAAACTGAGGAAAAAAATGTTTTTTATATATTTTTTGGGGATATTTATTATAGCAAAAAGTAAAAAATATTGAATTTTTTTCAAAATTGTCGCTCTTTTTCTGTTTATAGCACAAAAAATAAAAACAGCAGAGGTGTTCAAATACCACTAAAAGAAATCTCTATTTGTGGGGAAAAAAGGACGTCAATTTTGTTTGGGAGCCACGTCGCACGGCCGTGCAATTGTCAGTTAAAGTGACGCAGTGCCGAATCGCAAAAAGTGCTCTGGTCTTTGGCCAGCCAAATGGTCCGATGCTGAAGTGGTTAAGAGTGGGGATGTCTAACCTGACAAAAAAAAATATGCAATTTGGTTCAGATAACTGTCTAATCCAAACATCCCTGCCAATAAGCACCTTTCCTTCCTTTCTTTTGCTCCCCTGCCACTCTTTTCACTCGCAGGAACAAAGAAAAGACCCCCTGTGTAAGTTCCAAATCACAGTTTGATGTGCACAAAACTAAAGCCAGCCATACATGAGTCGAAATTCAGTTCAGCAGGAATTGGACGAATTTTAAACCATATATGGGCTGGCTGGTTGTACAGAAGTCGATCTACCGATTGATTTCTGTACAATTGCGCTGTTGGATTATTGCTGCTCAATCTGCGCCGCTAGCTATAGCTGCCAGCTTTGATCAATGCTGGCAGTGGGAGGACTTCCCCGAGCAGGGCCCTCTGATTCCTCTTGTAATGAATTGTATTGTAACTGTACTGTCTGCTCTCATGTTGTAAAGCGCTGTGCAAACTGTTGGCGCTATATAAATCCTGTATAATAATGATAATCCACATCGAAAAAAAAAAATTAATTCACTATGGGCTGTCTTAGGACTCTCTCCCCACCCCCATTTGACAGCATTGAGTGCCTCAGCATCAATCACCAAGTATCAACGCTATTATGTGGGAAGAATTGGAGCACATCTCCTCCCATACCCAAAAGTATTAAGTATGACATGCATCTCCAAGTGAACATGTTAGGAGGAGGGCAAAAAAAAGCTAAAATAAGTATCTGCAGGGGATAAGAAAGGACCGTAGCTGAGCAGGAATGCAGTCAGCGGAGGGGGGACATGACAGGGCGGTAAGGGTATCCAAGCAACGAAGGGTTAACATAGGTAGTGGTGTTTAAACTAGGAGTTTACCCCATTGGCTGTGGATGAAAGGGATCTGGGGGATCTTAGAGATATTAGCTGCAGGGTGGGGCCTCAACAGTTAGAGAATTTGAAGGAGTGGAAGAACATCATTGTTGGATCGTGTTATTCCCCCCACACTGAAAGATGAGCGGGGTCAAGGGACGGGAGGCACAAGATAGGGCTACTGTGCAAGGGTCAGATGTGCTTGCCCGGGATGTTCTGGCTGGCTTGAGGGAGCTCTTGCAGAAACTGGAGGGGGGTGCGTTACGGTGGGGACGACAGACACGTTGCGGGACCCAGCGAGGGCACTGGAGGAGTTGGCGCCTGGAATCCCCCCCTTCCCCAGTGCAAGTGGGATTGGGGACAGGGATACATCAGGTGACGGACAGTGTAGCTGCAGGAGTAGAGAAGTTGGGGGGACGAGGAAACGGACAAGGTGAGATTGGCAGACTCGGCTAAATGTGAGGTATACGTTTGCTTCGAGGGGCCCCTGGGGGCTCACCTCAAGCCTGAGGTAAGGGACAAGATTTGGAAGGGGGGTATGTGGAAATTTTTTCCCTACTCCCTCTTGAAAAATGTAACCTGGACCGAGTAAAACCTGAGGAAAGGAAGAAGGATGATGAGGAAAAGCGTAGGTATCGCCTCTTCCCTCGCACGTTTGCCAATTTGTTGCAAGCATTTGCGGTATTGTCAAGTGTGATCCGGAGAGTTGTTTGGCCCTATGTCATTATTTGGATGCTATTGGGGAGGCTAATAGGGTTTATGGTGGCGTGGCATGGCTCCGGTAAGATGAGCAGTTCTGGCAGCGGAAGGCCGTCCGGCCTGCTATTCGCTGGGACCATAAGTATATCGGTCTCTGGATGAAACTGATGACCGCGGCCAGAGTGGGGAACCAGTTTTTTCCAGGAGGGGCTGGCACCACCTCAGGTACGTCGGCCTCTAGGAAGAAAGGGGTATACTGGCAGTTTAACGACAGTTCCTGCTTTTACCCATTTTAAACACGAGTATTCGGGGTGTGGCAGCGGCCATTCTCTTGCACGCTGCTTCAAGGCAGGAAAAGGTCGGGTGGGTGATGCGTCTGGAAAAAGGGAGAACTCCAGTGAGGGTGGAGAGGATGGTTCCTTTTCTAAGTAGATACCTGGATTGGGAGTCTGCCTGACTCCTTGGGGAGGGTTTTAGAGGGTTTTCGTATACCATGCACATTGGCGGGGGTTCCACCTTTTGGCCACTAATTTACATTCGGCACTCCAGTTCCCGGAGGTGGAGTCAGAGAAAATTTCGAAGGAAGTTTCCCTGGGTAGAATGAGCAGACCTTTTTCCTCTCCTCTGTTTCAGGGCCTTGTCGTGTTCCCCCTGGGGGTTGTTCCCAAAAAAGAGCCATGCAAGTACCGTTTAATACATCATTTCTGTTTTTTGTGGGCATAACGATTGATTCAGTGGCCATGGAGTTTTGTTTGCCCAAGGACAAACTGGTGGCCCTGTGGAGGGAATTGGGAGGCACGGCAAGAAGGCGCAAGGTACAGTTGAGGGAGTTGCTTGGGAAATTGAACTTTGCCTGTAGGATCATTCCTATGGGCAGCATTTTTTGCCGCCAACTTTCCTTGGCTATGGCGAGCTTCAGCGCCCCACCCCCACGGCACTACATTCGTTTGACTAAGGATCTAAGGGTCAACCTTAAGATTTGGGACACTTTTTTTGGAGTCCTACAATGGGCGATCCCTGTGGATGTCGGGGCCAGGTCAGCAACACTGACTTGGCCCTGTTTACGGATGTGGCTGGGTCGGTAGGTTATGGGGCATTCTTTCAGGGTAAATGGAGCACGGGACGGTGGCCAGAGGAATAGAATTCAGTAGGTTGGTTAAAAAACCTGGTACTGTTGGAATTGTTTCCGATTGTGCGGGAGGTTGAAATTTGGGGGAGGGGGGGTGCATTTCGAAATAAGAAGGTACACTTCCACTGTGACAATATGGGGGTGGTGACGGCTATAATTAACATCTCAGCCTCGCCTCCTCCCCGTATGTGGTGCGCTATTTACGCCATTTAGTATTGCTCCGCCTACAACTGAATGCTTTCATTTACACTGTGCACATTCCTAGGGTATGTAGCAAGATAGCGGATGCCTTGTCTCGTTTGCAGTGGGACGAGTTTCGCGGGTTGGCACCGGAGGTGTAGCAGCATGGGACACCTTGTCCGCGGCGGTTGTGGACGATCGCATTGGAGTCGCCGCTGGTTTAATGCGGGATTCCCTGAGTGACGTGGGAAGCGTATTCCAGGGCATGGCGGGAATGGAATTCTTTGCTGTTGGATTTAGGGGGCTGGTGCCCGGGGTGGAGGTGTCCTCCTTAGTTCTGTATTTCGTGGTATGTAATTTTATTCGCGGGGCTTCTGCGTCAGCCTAGCCTTCTGGTTTAAGTTATAGGGTAGTGGGGATGCCACAAAATCCTTTGTCTTCAGGCAAATTATGAAGGGGTATTGCAGGGGTCGCCGTACCAGGGACTCCCGGCGTCCAGTATCTATCTCCATATTACGGGTTGTATTAGAGCGCCTGCTTTCTATCTGTTCTTTAGCTTATGAACGTACTATGTTGGGGTAGGCGGGCATGGATCCCATGCAGTATGGGTCTCACTCTTTCCACATCGGTGTGGCCACCGAGGCATCTCGGTGGGGGTTGAACGACAATGCGGTCAAGCGGACCAGCAGGTGGGAGTCCAACAGGTTCAGGCTGTATGTTAGGCCTCATTTATTGTAGGTGCTTGGGGTTCTTTTTTGTTGCAATCTCCCCTTTTCCACTCTGTCTTCCTTTTGTTTATGTTGTGTATCAATGTGTTGGCAGGCTGGTGGGTGGTATTGTGGTTCTTTTTTGTTTAGTTACAGGTCAGAGATGCCTCGTATGGATCCTGGTGCATCCCTGCATGTACTGGGGCACCAGAAGGGCAGAGGTTAGGCCTGAGGCCAGGCAGCTAGGCCTCCCCTGGGAGTTAGGAAGCGTCAGATGGGATCGGGGTTCGGGGCATGCTGTGGAGTCAGGTGGTCCCCGAGGTTAATCGTTTTGCCAGACTGGACAGAGCCCCGGATGTACTTATTTATACATGCAGGGAGCAATGTTTAGGTATCATATCCTCCAGAGAGCTTATCCGAGATATTCGTTTTGAATTTCTCAGGCTTCGTAGTGATTTCCCAGGCACCATCATACTTTGGTCGGATATTGTGGCCCAAACGGCATGGCGGGAGGCCAGATAAGTGGAAAAGATTAACAAAGCCCGAGTCAATAAGGAGGTGGGGAAGTTTTTTGTTAGGCATGGGGGCCTGGTCATCAGACACTTGGAGTTGGAGTCTGACACTTGGCAACTTCTGAGGGGCGACGGAGTTCACCTCAACGCAGTGGGCACTGACCTGTGGTTTCTGAGGTTGGAGGATGGATTGCAGAGGGCCTTTCGTGTGTGGTGGGGCGCTCAAGTGTAAGGCGCTGTGTCGTTTTTGGGGTCCTTGATGGCGGTATAATTCTGTTCACTGGGTAAATGGTGGGGAACCATCTCAGGTATAATATCTTCGAGTGGGAATGGTTCACTGCGTAGTGACCGGGTAGCGTTAAGAACCCTGGGTGGCTGAGGTCAGCTGGGTTTAGGCCCTGAGTCAATAGGTCGCGGCTGGGGTGGCAACTCAGCTAGCTGGTGCCTCTGATGCAATAAATGGTATGGGTATATTGGTACCGTCAAGGATCTCAAAATCATTATAGGGTGGTTAGCTCTTAGCTACCCTAGTCATGTATTTGTTCCTTTCCCCTACATGGACAAATCACGGGTTTACCTTAAAATGAGACCTAATCAAGTTACATACATTACTTATTGTTTATGACACACGTTACCTTTTAACTAATGGAGCGTCATATACAGTGGGGACGACGGAAAGTATACAGACCATGTGATTTTTTTTTTCTTTTTTAATAAATCTGCAAAAATGTCAACAATTATGTGTTTTTCTGTCAATATGGGGTGCTGTGTGTACATTAATGAGGAAAAAAAATGAACCTAAATGATTTTAGCAAATGGCTGCAATATAACAAAGAGTGAAACATTTAAGGGGGTCTGAATACTTTCTGTCCCCACTGTATAAAAAGCTTTATAAGATTGCAGAATCTTGGATAAGTTGTGGGATATGTGGAAAATAAATATTCCTGCCTTGGATAAGGAGGATTGGGTGGACTGCTTAGAACAAAGTTCCAAACTGGTAATCTCTGCAGGGGACAAATTAATACAAATAAAGTTTCTTCATAGGGTCTATTTTACCAGGGTGCATCTGTCTAGAATATATATACAGATAGGGACCCACACTGTCCCCGGTGTCGGACACACTTAGATACCTATCTACACATGTTTTGGGACTGCCCCGCTTTATCGACCTTCTGGTCTGGGATATTTGAACAACTAAATGTCTGGCTTGAACTGTCTGTCCCTATGACACCTAACTAGCCCTGTTGGGTATTCACGAGGATGAACAAAGACCTCACCATAGCAAACTTTTGATCTCATATCTTCTTTTCTATGCCAAAAAAGAAATCCTCTGTAAATGGTCTTCCCCTGCTCCTCCTACTCTGTCATCCTGGGAAAGCAAAGTCAATGATGCTCTGCCCCTCTACAAGTTAACGTACATTAGTCGTGGCTGTCCCTGGAAGTTTGATAAGGTGTGGTTGCCTTGGACAACTTATTAAGGCTGTCATGGCCACTCTGCATACTCATTTTTCCTGTCTTACAAAAGAGCATTGATTTGATGTTGTTGTACCTACTCCCTCTCTCCTCCCTCCCCCTTTCACCCCTCCCTTCACCTGGGCCTAACCCCTGAATATGGTATGTTCTCATTGCACAATATTTTTACTGCTTCATTGTTCCTAATGTTGATTGGACAACTAAATATGTGATGTGCTCCACGCTCAGGATGATAACGGGTTGCAGCCCCCCCTATTAGGTTCCAAAGGGAACTTACGGTAAGTAGAGGTATGAAGTGGGGTGATTGGCGCTACCCTATTCAACAAGATAAATGCACAGGAAAGTGGTAAGTGAGTGGCCTGTTTACAAAAGAAACAAGGGGTACTTAACCTATATGAAATAAATACATAATATATATGTGTGCCTCTCCTGTGAGGACTAAGTGTGTATATGTGTGCCTTCCAGTGATGGATGTAACCGTACATGCACAGATGTAGTTAAACAGATATCAGTGCATAAAAGGCAATTGCAAACAAGTAGTATGAGTGATCGATCAACAAGTAACATACACACCAAATATTATTCAGAAATTATGTATGTATAAATGTGTCCATCAGGTCAAGAAATACACACACACACATACATATATATATATATATATATATATATATATATATATATATATATGACCTAAGGCATATACATGTTACAAAAATGTAACTAACCAACTGTCCAAACAAACCAGGACTTAAAAATAAAAAATAAAAAATCTTATTGAAAATCAAAATCAAAGTGCAAGTCCCAAGTTAGGATGATGAAAGTATAATTCTTAAACAGCCAGTAATGTTGCTTGAGGTGACTTCAGTCATTGGCAAATCAGGTGACTGATAGTGCTCCCCCCAACACATCCCCACTCACCAAATGTAGTAACCCCTGCAGGGGTAAAGGGCATAAGTGGGTAACTTTGGGTGGAGCTTCTCCTCAGCTCTCTCGGTGTCCCATCTGATGGTCTATTAGGCTTCCGCAGCTGGCTCCACACAGTCAGGCTTCCGCATCTGTCTCCACACAGTCAGGGGTAAAGCACTTTGGTCAGCATATGCCCAAAAGAGCGCTCCACAGTTCGATCCTCATATGAAGGAAAAAAGGGCTCCCATAGTGTAGTAATTAAAGGTAGATTTATTAAAACTATTTTAAAAACAAAAGCTTCCCACCAACAGGTGTGGGAATGCTACAAACTACACTCTTAGGTAGGTAGGAAGAGCTGGTCCGCGGCGTGCGTTCCACCTGCATTCCAAGCTTCCTATTTCTGTATCGGATATGACGTGAAAGCATAGCCCCACCTTACACGTTTCGTCCTCAGACGTTCTCAAAGGCGCAAGGTGCAATGACTATGCAATATACGATGTATTAATCTGCTGTAATATACCATGTCTGTTATATAAGATAACTGCATATTTTATTGTAATGTATTTTTTTTCCTTCAATAAAGCACTCCTGATTGTTAAAAAAAAATTAAAAAATTGCAGAATCTTGTTAGGATTTAGGATTATGAAAACTGAAAGAAAACATTTATTGATGAATGTAAGATTATAGGTGAATTCATATATATTAGATGGTTCATTACAGTAAAGTCTGAATAAAAAAAAAAAATAGTTTGAAGGACATGATCTTCCTTAGGACTAATCAGATAAACAATCATGCTGCTTAGTTTTGCTGGCAGTTGTTTCAAAGGGCTTGGTTAAGCGGAATAACCAGACTGCAAACTTTCACCACTTCTCATATTGTTAAGACCTAGTGTAAACAAAGAAGTTCAAAGTTTAACCAGGAAAAAAAAAACAGGAAGTTAAATAAAAATTCAAGAACATACAGCATATTACTGAGGGGCGTAGCAGACTATGCAGTTGTAAAGGGAAACTGGTTGTTTTTTGTAATGTTTCTTAAATGTACATAATGATTATTTGCTTAATATATACATTATATAGTTATGAAACTGTGTCTCCAGCACTTGAGGTAACAGCCATTCTTCCACTCACTTACCAGTAATAGTGGGGAAGTCTTCACCTGGCTGACACTAATACCAGGTTCTCTTTTTCCAACTAACTACCAACACCATGGCATGCTTTCCCTTGCTGACCACTAACTCTAGGGCATTTTTTTTCTCTTGCTAACCATAACTCTGGGGCTTTCTTCCTCCCCCTGATCACTGCTGCTGGGACATTTTTTTCCTACCACTGACCACCAATGTAAGGAGCACTCAGGCAGTTGCACTCTGTATTCTGTGCTGTACTTTACAGTACATATTTCTGACCCTTACTCCTACCTGGTTAGAGGTGGAAGTGAAAAGATGTTTCCCTTACACGTCTAGTCTAAACACCCTTGGAATGTTGACAGTGAATGAAAGGGCACAGAGTGGTATGGGTGCTAAGAGTTTAAACAGAGGTGCTCACTTCTCGTAGATAACTTGCCAGGGAGGTACTCAAGCAGACTGCAACAAGATCACCAAGGATCCAGGGGAGGGTGCCACCAACGTGCAGACTAAAATATCAGCTGGTAGGTGTACCGGAAACCAAGACAAGCTGGCAGCAGGTTTTAAGATAGACCAGGGTTTGCTGTCTGGAAAACAGATAGCAGGCAGGACAGGAGACAGAATGGCAGTCAAGAGGCAGGCTGAAGTCACAGGAAATCAGTAGAGTTGTGATCAGAAGGCAAGCCAAGGTCACACCAAGAAATCAACAGAATCGTGGTCAGGAGGCAGGGTAAGGTCATACTAGGAAATCAACACAATCGTGGTTAGGACCAGGCTAAGGTCACACTGGGAAATTAGCAGTATGGTTAGAAGCTAGCCAGGTCAGCAATGAGTAGACAATTGAAGCCAGGCTCAGGATCAAGCTGGGTCACAACAGAAGGAGAGTGCAAAAACAAGTCCAGATGCAAGCTGAGTAAGTAATGGTTAGGTGCAGGTTTGGACCACAGGGAAAGAGCTGAAGACCATCCAGCAACTTACTAGTTATAGTGATTGTAGAGTCTCCTTTTAAAAAACAAACATGGTATACTTACCTGCCCTGTTGCAGTGGATTTGCACAGAGCAGCCTGGATCCTCCTCTTCTCCGGTCCCTCTTCTGTGCTTCTGGCCCCTCCCTCCTGTTGAGTGCCCCCACAACCAGAAGCTTGCTGCGGGGGCACCCGAGCTGAATCACAGCTCCGTGTGTCCATTCAGACACGGAGCCCCGACCTGGCCCCGCCCCCTCTCTCTTCTGATTGGCTAACTGACTTTGACAGCCACAGGAGACAATGGCGCTGCTGCTATATCAGGAGGAAAGTCCCGGACAGCTAAGGCACTCGTGGACATCGCTGGAGAGAGATGAGGCTCAGGTAAGTAATTAGGGGGTGCTGGGGAGGCTGCTACACACAGAAGGTTTTTTACCTCCTGTGTGAATGCATTAAGATAAAAAAACTTATGCCTTTACAACCCCTTTAAGTGGTTCCTTAAATTGGCGCCAAGACTAGAATTAGACGTGTGCGTGCCTGTGGACCTGCACTTGAGAATTTGCATGCTCTCATAAATTAGCATGTCCTTGTGAATTAGTCTGCTCTCACAAATGAGGAAGCACTCACAACTGACTGCCAAAAACCCTTGCTCTGAGAGTTCTTATGAAGGCATCCTGGCATCTACACTTTATATGGTGTGTTGCATGTAACATACTTCTCAACACCAAAGTCCACAAACCTATTAAGAAATAATTTTTAAATGCTATGTTTAGTTAAAAGAATGTATACATAGCTTTGTTACAATGGAATGAAAGTTAGTAGCATGCTGCAGAATTTGTTTTTACTTTTATAAACAGTAGGGATGAGCCCGATGTTCCGAACAGCGAACAATATGCAGTGTTTGCGGCAAATTCAAAAGCCGCCGGAACACCGTTAAAGTCTATGGGACACTAACATGAAAAATCAAAAGTGCTAATTTTAAAGGCTTATATGCAAGTTACTGTCGTAAAAAGTGTTTGGGGACCTGGGTCCTGCCCCAGGGGACATGTATCAATGCAAAATCTTTTTTAAAACGCCCGTTTTTTCGGGAGCAGTGATTTTTTTTAATGCTTAAAGTGAAACCAATAAAAATGAAATATTCCTTTAAATATCATGCCTGTAAAGTGGCACATTTTTCCCATGTTTAGAACAGTACCACAGCAAAATGACATTTCTAAAGGAAAAATTGTCATTTAAAACTGATCGCGGCTGTAATGAATTTGTCGGGTCTCGGCAATATAGGTAAAACTCATTGAAAAAAAGTGCATGGGATTCCCCCCCCCAGTCCATTACCAGGCCCTTTCGGTCTGGTATGAATATTAAGGGGAACCCCAAACCAAAATTTAAAAAAAAAATTGCGTGAGGGTCCCCCTAAAATCCATGATATGGAAATTAAGGGGAACCCTGCAACAAATTTTAAAAAAAGACGTAGGGCCCCCCCAAATCCTTCAGGTCTGGTATGGATTTTAAGAGGAACACAACCTGGCAGGCCGCAGGAAAAGAGGGGGGGACGAGAGAGCACCCCCCCTCCTGAACCGTACCAGGCCACATGCTCTCAACATGGGGAGGGAGCTTTGGGGTAGCCCCCCCCAAAGCACCTTGTCCCCATGTTGATGGAGACAAGGACCTAATCCCCACAACCCTTGCCCGGTGGTTATGGGGGTCTGCAGGCAGGGGGCTTACCAGAATCTGGAAGCCCCCTTTAACAAGGGGACCCCCAGATACCGGCTTCCCCCCTGTGTGAAATGGTAACAGGGTACAAGTACCCCTACCATTTCACAAAAAAAGTGTCGGACCCCACATCTGCATATGTAAACACGCTGCCTCCTATGGCAACAATCTTGAACAGTTTCTAACAAAGGTTACAATGAACTCCTTCACTTCCTCTACAATCTCCTATTGTAGATCTTCACACAACTGAACTCCCAGTCTCTCTCACTAGACTTGCTTATCCACTGCCACTGGATCTCCTGAGCTCTTCCAACCTTCTCACTCTGTATCTTGCTCAAGCATTACTGCTGTGTCCCTAGCTTGGCATCCAAGATACTCCTCAAGCGTCACCCCACTGGCCTGCTCAGTCCCTAGCTTGACACACAAGGCTGCTCTGCAAGCATCACCTCCGCTGGCTGGGTCCCTGGCTTGACTCCTGCTGAAGTTTCACAATTTTTCACCATTCCCGGTTGGTGAGAATACTGCTCTGGTACTTTCTTCAGCTACTCACAGTGGTCCCTGGTAACAAGGTGGATGGCGACAGCTTCCCCTCTACCTCTGACCATGACAGGTTCTCCGGCCGGCAAAACTGTCACTTCTGGTTGGACTGCATGCCGCAGTTCCTACCCAACGCTGCTCTCTTGCTTCTGGATAGGCCCTCAGACAGCCTACCAGCCAGATGTCCCCGGGATAGGCCTCAGGCTCTGGCCTAGCAGCCCTGGACAGCACAACACATGTCCACCCAGACAGCCATCCAGGTGGTACAGAACCCCGATCACCCGACCTCACCCAAAAAAGATCCATCCCATCTATTCCTAATCTGTCCTTGCAATGCCCCTGTCTTATCTAATGCCACCTGATACCTGGCCATCTAGTGACAGAAGAGAGAAGTGCAGCAATTCCAGAATTTGGGTGAAATCAATTGATCGCCTATCAATCGGCCAAGGCAACTATACCTGGCAGGTAAATTTACTAGCAACCTTTCCTAAACATCAGGGTGCTACAAGAGTATTTATGTAAGCAGTGCATTTTAAGTGGATAATTTACTGTACTTTGACAGTCAGGGTGAGCAATGCATCCCAGAAAGCAAGTGGTATCCGCACAAAAGCACTGGCAAGATCAAGGGTTAGTACTACCATTATAAAATGGGCAGCACTGACCCTGTGTCAAAGCATACTTCAATCCCTATCGGGGCTGTAAAAAGATTGGTGCATGTGTAAGGCATCTTACCAAAAACTCCTGTCACTATAATATCTGAGAATTTAAAGTGATATTAAACCCAAAACCAAAAATGTAATATATTGCAGCTTACCAATCATTAGATGTGGTGGCTGCATTCGTTTTCTCTTTTTTAGGCTTTTTCCCCTTGTTTTCACCAGGTGATATGGCCAGTAACACACCTACTGTATTAGAGTGCCCCCACTCTGGATAAAGGAGCACAAGGGGCACATTTGGACAGCAGCATTGTAAGGGGGGGTGGGGGTGGTAGATGGACTTGTAGATTTAAATACACTAAAAAATGGACGCTGAACTTCAACCAATACTTTATAAGCAGCTACAACAAACATTATTTTTCCTTTTTAGATAAAGATTTTATACAAATAAATAAAACTAATCATTGTAAGCAACCTTGACAGCAGTAAATAGTTTGTATCACCCCTGTAACTGGTATATCTGCAAGAGAGCTTGTTCTTTTGAAAAAACAGACTTACTAACCTGATGAAAATTAGGGAAAGGGAGCCTAAAAAAGAGAACAAGTGCAGCTATCACATCTAAGAATTGGTAAGCTGCAATATAATTCATTTTTGCATTTGGATTTAATACCGCTTTAACAGGTGTGATTGTCAGAGGGACAAAGCTCAGTGGAAACCTATATTTAGGAGAAATGGGGTGAAAAGCCAGTAAGCTCACAGATTTAGTACCACTTGTGCCTTATTATTTGGGGGTATGAAGACCTTTCTTTGATTAAAAACAGAAGATGAGAGCAGCAAAATAGACTTTGTTTGTGGCATGCTAGGTTCCATCATTTACTACTATTGGCATCTGCAACTTGCTCCCCCATTTGTTGAGTGTTAGGTGTTTGCTGGGTTTTAAATTCAGGTCACTGGGGTTGGTTTACTAAAACTTGGGAGTGCAAAATCTGGTATAGCTCTGCGTAGAAACCAATCAGCTTCCAGGTTTGGTTGTCAACATCCTGTCTGTTCCAAAAAAGAGCACAGAGTCAGATTGCTATCATGAGGGTGTGCTTCTATGTGATCTCTGTTATCCTGCTCTTTTTGCTGTCCTGTTCAGCTTACCCTGTCATTGCCAAGTTGCTACTCCCATGTTCTTGTATTGCTCTCCTACTACAGTATCTGTATCTGACTTTTGTTTCCTGTCTACCATCTGACTGATCCTTGTAAGATTTCTAAGCATGATCTCTCTGATCCCGTTCGTTACGGCCTTTGATTTCCTGGACACCTGCTTTAACCTTGGCTGTGTTGCTAACAACATCTTACTGCTCCTTACTTTAGATTTGATGCTCTGCTCTGGTCAAAAAGAACCTTAGGCTAGCCATACACTATAGATTTTCAAATGATTGTTTATGAAAGTTTGTTCAACAGAGTATTTCATGTGCCTATCATTGGGGTTGGTCTACTAAAGGCAAATCAACTGATCATTTTGCAAGGGAAGTTGCACTTTGCAAGGAAAATATCCTAGAGCTTGGTGAATGAGGTGAAGCTCTGCTGACTTCCAATATCCAATCATATGCAAGCATTTGCTTTTTTTGGGGGAAAATTCCCTTCCAAAGTACAACTTCCCTTCGAAAGTGAACAGGCTATTTGCCTTTACAAAATACACCCCATAGACACAGAGGGGTTGATTTACTGAAACTGGAGAGTGCAAGATTTGGTGCAGCTGTGCATGGTAGCCAATTGGCTTCTAATTTAAGTTTATTCAATTATGTTTTAACAATAAAACCTGGAAGCCAATTGGTTTCTATGCAGAGCTGAACCAGAGTTTGCACTCTCCAGTTTTAGTGAACCAACCCCAAAGAATTTTCATTCAACTTCAATGAATTTGTATAGAATTTCAATGTTTGATTTTGGATCCCTTACAATAGTATACAATTATAATACCAACAATTTTTCCTGACAGAGGACCATGTTAACTCTTAAGCCGCGTACACACGATCGGACTTTCCGACGGGGAATGTTGGATGTCAGGCTGTTGGCGGTAAATTCGACCGTGTTTATGCTCCATCGGACAATTGTCAGATTTTCCGCGGACAAATATTGGCTAGCAGGTTTTAAAATTTTCCACGGACAAATGTGTGTTGTCGGATTTTCTAAGCGTGTGTACACAAGTCCATTGGACAAAAATCCAAAGTACAAACATGCATTCGGAAGCAAGGATGAGCCAGAAGCGGTTGGTCTTGTAAACTAGCGTTGGTAAGGGAGAATAAACATTTGTGATGTGGCAAATTATGAAAAGTCCAAATGCAGCGCACGATTCTCTTCTTCTTTAATGGGATAATAATGAAGCTGCTTTGCTGGTGATACTAATGGAGTTATTGCAAACAAATTTTCAAAGGCTTTTTTTTTCAAGTGATATAAAGAATAACATTATGCTTTTTTTTTGGGGGGGGGGGGGGGGGGCAAAATACCACAACATAAGGTGTGTGTGAAAAGGGTGAAAATACTGCGCTATACCCAATAAAATATAAACAAAAAGCTGCTAACACACAGGCAAACCAAGTCAAAGTGGAAGTGAAACAATAAGTGTAGCTCTAAAAGTAATAACTACCTGTATGCATCCAAACCGTCTCAATCAGGTAGGCAGGATGGGTGCAATAGGAAACAGTGATAATATAGGGTAGTGAACCTCACAAAATATGTAAATAAGCTAATATGAAAATGGGAGAAATGTCCACAAATAAAATGTCCAAATAGTGTGAGGACTATCTCCTCAATCTTCAACCAAAATGGGAGATGCACCAAAGAGCAAGGTGAGCACGAATGAACATTCAGGTAGAAGAATGGGTACTGTTACTGGATCTGTTGGACGTACCTACCGTACAGCAGTGTGTCTATAAGGCTTTGGGATATTAGATCCCCAGTGGTGATGCCAAACTGGATGGTCTCCTGTAGGCCTCAAACTCAAATCTGAACAGTGTTGGGTGTAAGTTGAAAACGAAGGTTCCCAAAGATTGAACAGCCACCAAACAGGTCCAGCAATGAAGGTGGTCCAAAGGTGGTCATCAGAACTCTGGCATTGGGAAACAAAAAAAAAGGGGCTCCACGTGGTGTAGGTCAACCAAGGTAGGTTTACTGAAGATGAAATAGCGTATAAAAAGTGATCACAAAAGTACATACAATGGCAATGTGGGAAGCAGGAGGTGCTGACCCTACTTGAGCTAGTCCTCCCACTATTTGGACATTTTATTTGTGGACATTTCTCCCATTTTCGTATTAGCTTATTTACATATTTTTTGAGGTTTACTACTCTATATTATCACTGTTTCCTATTGCACCCATCCCGCCTACCTGATTGAGACGGCTTGGATGCATATAGGTAGTTATTACTTCTAGCGCTACACTTATTGTTTTCACTTCCAAAATACCACAACACCCACAACAAATCCCATAGTTTTTAAGATCAAAGATACAACTATGTTGGTGTCCCTTGTCAATTTTACATTGTATTTTTTTAAATGTAACCTAAGCCTACTCCTAAACTGTCATTTGAAGTAAAACACATAGCCAAGTATTATTCGCCACAATTTTTTTATTGTGCATTAAAAAAGAAAACAAATAAAATTAGACATGCTATCTGCCAATAGAACTTAACCAAAAAGTGCATTCTATGCATCCAAAAATATAGAAAATA
This sequence comes from Aquarana catesbeiana, assembly GCF_042186555.1. NCBI lineage: Eukaryota > Metazoa > Chordata > Amphibia > Anura > Ranidae > Aquarana > Aquarana catesbeiana. The sequence goes on from NC_133326.1 coordinate 107,288,358, forward strand.
TACCAAATCAAATCATTATTCAACCAAAAAAATAATGTCAAAGCAATAACTCCAAGGCCAATAATAAACAACATGTGATCTCCTCCGATTCCGCAACATGTCTGGTTGACAAACAGCCATTCAGAAACTGAAAAGCTCTAAATGAAAAGCGCAAAATGAAAAGTGCAAATCAACACTCACCAAACTTCTACTAACACGAAATTAGCAGAAGGAGCCAAAAGGGTGGCGCTAAAGAGCTGAAAAACCATGTAGTACGTATAGTACATCACTATGTTCGTAATTGTTGTCCAACAATTGTGTGGCCGTGTGTATGCAAGACAAGTTTGGGCCAACGCCCTTCAGACAAAATTCCACGGTTTTGTTGGCCAACAATCCGATCATGTGTACGAGGCTTTAGAATTTTGTTCATTCAGATAAGAAACAACAAACATTTTCCATCCCGAGCCTTCAAATGTTCTTGTCCATGCAATTGCAACTGAACATCAATTTGTCCCCGTTAACTATACAGAAATCAAACTAACATTTTAAACATTTTCAAAAGAAAGTCTACGAGTGTTTTGGCACATCTTCTTGCCTATGGCCTATTTCCTAGCTCACATGTACAGAGGAACATCCTCCTTGTTAAAACATGATATTTCAGTGCAAGTCCATGGGGGACTCAGGCATCAGTACAGACATATAAAGGTCACTAGTAAAGGTGAAGCAATTATACAAAGATCACCAGCACTCAAAGAAATGTGTTTAGAGGCTTGACCCTTACATGTATTATCCACCAAGCTAAAGTGAGGCTACAGTTATAATAACCTCTGTCTTGTACACATTATATAGCTGTAGAGTGTCTGAACTTTTTACATTAACAGAGAGATCGTCTAGCCGATTCAGGGAATTCATTTACCATCTACATTTATCTATATTTTTTTTAGTTGCAATAATTACTCTTGCATGGACAATCATGCTACAGCAGCCTAGTTTACATTTGGCAACTCTAAAATGTGATGCTTCATTTTTCTAATATGGACAGGAATAAAAACTTTGCATAAGTTCCCACTAACATTGTCTAAGCTACATACTGCAAGAATATACACAAACACATACAATCAACACATAAAAAAGAAAAAACAAGGAGGGGGGTTGAGGGGGGAAACCCATATCACATATTTTTGCATTAAAGTGAAATCAAAGGCATATTATTTTTGTTTTGTTTTTACATATGTTTACATATTTTACTAACATGCTCTGTGTAGTGGTTTGCACAGAGCAGCCCAGACCCTTCTCTTCTCAGTCCCCTGCCAGCACTCCTGGTCCTTCCCTCCTGCCAAGTGCCCCCAGAGCAAATAGCTTGCTATGGGGGCACCCAAGCAGTAGCCCTTTCCGAGCTGCTGCTCTGTGTGGCCATTTACACACAGAGCCGTGGCTCGGTCCTGCCCCCTCTCTTTCCTCATTGGCTCACTGGCTGTGATTGACAGCAGCAGGAGACAATTGTTCCTGCTGCTGTCTCAGTCAATGAGGAGTGGGAGCTGAGGTTACCATGCACATCATTGGATCGTGATGGGGCTTAGGTAAGTATTAGGAGTGGCTGAGGGGGGGGGGGGGCTGCTGTACGCAGAAGGCTTTTTACCTTCATGTGTAAAAAACCTTGAGCTTTTACAACCATTTTAAGGTACTGTTCGAGGGGTAAAGCAGGAAATTGAACTGCTAGGTGTAAATTTCTTTGCAAAACAAAACCAGAGAATTTCCAGCTCAACTTGCCAGCCAATCTGCTACTAAACATATTATCCTGTCTAACAGTTTGCATTAAAGATAGGGGTTTAGTTAGCACACATTTGCAAGTACATGCGTCAGCTGCAGAGCCGCTCCAAGGAACCCCAATGTTTCCGCAGTCCTAACTCTTGTAAATGTATGAGATCCTCTACAATGGAAGCACATGCATTCTAATGGATAGATAGAGGGCAGGTGGGCCTGGAGGTAGCCCAGCCCCCCTTAAAAGCACAGGGGTGCACTGGACACCCAGCACATAGCACAATGGCAGCAAAGGTGTCCAGTGTGTCCCCTCACCAATATTGCATGAGTAACAAACAACTGGCCACTGCCCCAACCTATAACTGGCCTTCACAACAAGGAGCATATGATCCTCCTCTTCTCGGGTCCCCCGCCAGCACTCGACCCCTCCCTCCTGCCAAGTGCCCCCAGAGCAAACACCTTGCTATGGGGGCACCCAAGCAGTCATCCTTTCTGAACTGCTGCTCTGTGTGTCCATTGACACACAGAGCCATGGCTTGGCCCTGCCCCCTCTTTCCTCATTGGCTCACTAGCTGTGATTGACAGCAGCGGGAGCCAATGGCTGAGACAGCAGCGGGAACCAATGAGGAGGGGACCTCGAGGTTACCGTGCACATCATTGAATTGCGATGGGGCTCAGGTAAGTATTAGTAGTGGCTGGGGGGGGGGGGGGGGGCTGCTGCACACAGAAGGATTTTTACCTTCATGTGTAAAAAATCTTGAGCCTTTACAACCACTTAAAGGTACTTTTCAAGAGTGAGATGCGTGCAGACTTCAGGAGTACACTACATACAGAGGGCAGGGGTCAGGAGTGAGATACCTGCAGAGGTTAGGAGTACGCTACAGAGTGCAGGGGTGCCTTATGTACAGGGTGAAGAGTGCAGGAGTACACTATGTACAGAGTGCAGAGTTCAGGGGTGCACTGTTTACAGAGTACAAAGTTTAGGGATGTGCTATGCACAGTGCGCAACCCCAGCTTCAACCCCCCACCCCCAGCGCTTCTTCACAGCCCTACTCTCTCCTACGTGGCTCGTCTCTAATTCCTCCCTGTGTAGGCAGCTCTGCCTCACCTTGCAGGGAGATCATTCTCTCTCTCTCTGAAGATCATTCCGGGTGCAATGGTTCGAGGGCCACATGACAGGACCCTTTGGGCCTTGTGTTTGACATATGTGCTTTAAGCATTGTGCGAGGATTTTCTCTGTCTGTAAATACAGGCTACATCAGTACATCTAAAATACATCGTACTGTCAATAAAAATAAATGTACAATGTAAAAAAAGAACATCAGTCTGCAGTATACCACATAGTTCTAAGAAGGTATAGCAAATCCTCCATGAAGTTACTGGAATTGGGATAATGCTGTCTGACTTGGAGCTTGAAGAAGGTAAGTATCATGTTCCGCACAATGCTTGCGTTTTTTAATCATATAATAGGTCTCATTCCCTAGTGTATGTGGAATGAAGAGGGGAACAGGAGAAAATTCAGGGGACATGGGTCCCAATATTAAGTGAAAAATGTTTTAGCTACAAAACCATAAAACATGGCATGTAGAGGCAGGGCAGGAAGAAAGAAAAAAAAAAAAAGGCAACTGGGATGGAAGTACAAAAATAAGGGGGGATCATCAGATATGAATTTTTTTATATAGTAATAGCAAGCATTAGATCCCAGCCAGTTGGTTTAGGTAATTCACCCAGTGTTGGTGATTCCAGGTATTGGGTCTAGGTACTGTGAAATGCAAGTATAAGCCGTCCATGGCAGCCAGGACTTGTGAGTGCATTTTAACAGTTTTATTATCTCAGTAAAAGTACTACACAGTGTTTCTGTGTTTTGGAACACTTTTTTTTTCTTTTATCATTACTTTATTTTCTCTTTTTCAGACAGACTTGGCCATTGTGGAAAGACAAACACAACATTCTATATCAGAGAAATCAATTATTCAACATAAGGCAGCCCAATTAGAGTTGAAACTAGAAGGTGCCATCCAAGAAAGGAAGAGGTTAGAAGATATGCATGAATTTCAATCGCAGCAGCAAGATACAAATTTTGAAAGGGTAAAGGTAAATATTTGGGGTCTTGTTAGCTATGTGATTGAGATCAGCTTTAAATAAATCTGTAATAATGGGACATAAAGGATTCCATGGCTATTGCTCGTGAAAATGCTAGCTGTCTGGTTTTCATGGTGATTGTTTTGCTTTAATAGTTCCAGTCAATGACATCTTCGGGTATGCAGATATGGGCTGTTCTGTAACTTCTGAACAGCATACTTGTTGTCAGTCAGTTGACCAGAACGTTTTGGCGCTTGTGGGTCAGCAATAACAGCCCCACATATAGTGTGTACTGTATATATATATATTGTGGTGCTTTGTCATTTTATTCTTATTTGTACTCTAGTGCACATATGCAATAAAAATAAATATATAGACGTGATCGCCGAGTTTATTGCAGTACCCTGTATTGGCACAAATATAGCAAATGCCATTTTTGGTGCACTGAAGGTCACCAAATCCTAATGGAATGTCTTAGCGCAATGCACGTCAACACAAACACAATAACACTCACATATTATGGCTTGAATGAGCAATACGTGTTAAAAATGAGTTATGATAAATTTACAATTTGCTGGCATCGTTTCTTTTGATTAGTCAGTTTTCATTCTTCGCTTTCTATATCCTATTAGCGGTGTGTGGGAGGAGATCTTTTTTTGTGCTGTAAGACCAAAGGCACTGAATTCAAGCAAAGTTGTTTATATATATTTTTGTATTACTGTTCAATACAAAATGTATGGGAGCAAATCGCACTGCAAAAAATCGCATGCTATTTGAACAGGAAGGTGGTGCGATTCCTGACCGAATTGCATGCAATTTCTCCCACCGCTCCTGTGTGTGTGTCTGTGTATAGAAAGGGATTAAAGCACCATCTAGTGGGCAGTTCCAAAAATGTTAGAACTCACAGTACATAGAGCCTGCATGCACAGGCCACTGTAGGTGTTCACATGGCTGGAGGAGAGGTGGTCCACCCCCCAAACTGACATCACTTCTGCCCTATATCCACTGGATTCCGGAAGTTTTCCTCCAGTCATGTGAGCACCTCCAGCAGCCCTGATCTGCTACCATTGGTGGCCTGGGACACCTACAGTATGTAGATTACATGTGGCCAGATGTATTGTGAGTTCTAACATTTTTTAAACTGCCCACTAAATGGGGCTTTTCCCTTTTTATACACACACGAGCAGTGAGGAAAATCGCATGCGATTTGGAAAAGAATTGCACTGCATTCCTGTTCAAATTGCATGCGACTCTTTGCAGTGCGATTTGCGCCAAATTTTTTTGTATTGAAGCAAATCGCAAAGTATCGGTATTTGGTATCAGCGAGTACTTGAGTGAAAGTATCGGTACTCGTCTTCACCAATAAAAATCTGGTATCAGTGTAACCCTAATGACAATCATACTGAGGAGTGTGGTCACCCTAGGACAGGGAATGTGTTCCTACTACAATGCTACAACCACATAACACCTCCCTCTCTTCTCTATAATAAAGGGAGATGTTTTGCAGTCCACAGAGATAGCAGGGTACAGTGTTAACTGATTGCAGTTCTGAGGCAGAGAGCAAAATTTCTAGCAGGATTAACAGCTATGTTTTTTGTTTGCACTTATCGAACAGATATAATAAAAGCCTTTCAATAATATATTTAACAGACCAAAAGGGAGGAAATTGGAGAATTTTATTTTTAGAACTTACATACACACTTTACACTTTAAATATAAATGAAATTGTCAAAACAAAATATTACTTGATATGCAGGGCACTAGCAACTATCCATATAACAATTAAAACATTGACACCTGCTGGTTGTAAGAAAACTGTGCACTCTAAAATATTTGTAACATTTTATTTTTTATTATGCATGTTCAATTCATTGTTATAGCCTTATGAATTAAAAGCAGGTATCAGTTTGTATTTTTAATAGTAAAAATCATGATATAAAGGAATATTTAGTTTAATACATGTACATTTATTTTTCATGTAGAAGGACCTTCTAGAGACTATATCCTTAAAAGAGGAGAAAATAGCAGAACTAAAAGGTAAGATTAAAAAAAAAAAAAAAAATATATATATATATATATATATATATATATATATATATATATATATATATATATATATATATATATATATTATAATATACATTTTTTTTTATTTCACGTGTACTTAAGAGGTTTATTTAATTAAAAAGGTACATATTTTAATGTGGCAATGTCAACAGTCGAAAGAAACCAAATTAAGTGTCAATTTGCTTAAGCCAAATCAGTTAAAAATTAACTCTAACTATTGCTTTTAGTTTCTGAATTTGCTGTTTATAAATAAATTGTTAATAAATAAGTTAGTGGGGTTGATTTCCTAAAACTGGAGAGTGCAAAATCTGGTACAGCTGTGCATGGTAGCCAATCAACTTCAAACTTCAGCTTGTTCAATTAAGATTTGACCACAAAAGCTGGAAGCTGATTGGTTTCTCTGCAGAGCTGCACCAGATTTTGCACTCTGCAGTTTTAGTAAATCTACCCCAGTGTATTATACTGAAAAAAAACGTTTCCAAAGGTCATAAATACCTACCTTTTATTTTGCTTTGGGGATTCTTTTCTAAGCTACACACAGAAACCCATAGCAACATAACCTATTACTTAAAAATCCTTAGGAAAATAAATAAATACATGAATAAGAAGTAACTGAAATCTGCATTGAGTATGAATATGATATTCACCTGTGTACTGTATTTTTTTTAATTATAAATATATAGCAAAGTCCCGGGGCCCCTGAAGCCCAATAGTGACCTCCAGAGTTGAGGACAGCTGACATCCTTCAGTGTAGAGTGGGTTACAAGGCACGGTGGGTGTAATGCAAGATGAAATGGTGGGCGCCAGACACTTTTTTGAATGCAAAGAGATTTATTGTCTCTTAAACAGAACTGTACAGAGAGAGCTGAGATAGAGAGGACTAAAGATGGGCCAATATTGCTGTGTACATGAAACAGAGAACAGGGTTCCCCCTTATGGGATTTTAAAGGCCCTAGTGGTGATATAACACCTACAAGCAAAAATGTGTATTATATATAAAAATATAAATTTATTATACTATAAAGGATTTAAAAAAATACATAACATACAAATACTTGCTGCGAAAAGCGTGGCTAATACAATAACATGACAACATGACATAATGACTAGTTGTTGTAAGGGTCCCGGGAGACAGCGCAATATAGAATGCAGGCTTCACACCCAACGCGTTTCAGAAATTACTTCCTTCTTCAGGGATGTATCAAAAGATGCAGGCATTCATACTATAAATGCAAATAGATAAAGTTTAAACAAATACAGCGTATCAAGGCATAAACATAATAGCATTTGTCTATTTATGGAAACCAAGTCCAAGGACAGACTTACATGTTGATGGTAAAACATGTATTGTATTGTAACATGTCATGTATTTTTCTAAAATCCTTTACAGTATAATAAATTTCTATTTTAATATATAATGCACATTTTTGCTTGTAGGTGTTATATCACCACTAGGGCCTTTAAAATCCCATAAGGGGGAACCCTGTTCTCTGTTTCTTAAAAAGAACTGTGGGGGAGAGGATTAGGGCCAGGACACCCTTAGGAGGTAGATGCAATGTTAATTGTCAGACTCCGAGACTTCTATAGGTAGACAGCTATACAGGTCAAGGCCTCCAGCCGGACACCACTTCTGTATAGGTAGGACCACTGCATCCTATGACAACAATCTTGTAGCTGTTACTAACGGTAAAGGTTTTCAACTATCTGCAGCACGAACAGTTCTCTTTACCCCACACTCACTGTGGGTCTTCACTCAATGAGCTCTCAGTCTCTCTCACTAGATTTCAGATCTACTAGCCACTGGATCCCCTAAGCTCTTTCACTGTAGCACTCAGTATCTTCCTCAAGCGTCACCCCCGCTTCCCTGCTGGGTCCACCCACAAATACTCCTCAAGCTTCACTCCTGCTGACACGTTAGGTCCCTGACACTCCACAAGCGTCACCTCTGATGTCCCACTGGGTCCCTGACTTGGAACTTGCTGAGGCTTTCCCACTTCTTCACCATCCCCGGCTGGCGAGAGGTCTGCTCTGGTACTGGCATCAGCTCACTCACTGTGGTCTCTGGTAACATGATGGTCCCTTTGTGGTCCCTTGGTGGTCCACCTCTGACCACGACTGGTTCCCCAGCTGGCGGAACCGTTACTTCTGGTTGGACTACAAGCCCGCAGTCCCAACCCTGCACTTCTTCTGGATAGGCTCTCAGATAGCCAAGCAGCCAGATGTCCCCGGTATAGGCTTTAGGTTTCTGAACTAGTAGCCCGGGGCAATACGACACAAGTCCACCCAGACAGCTGTCCAGGTGGCACAGAACTCTGATCACCTGACTCCACCCAAATAAATAGGTTCATCCAGCAGGCCAAGGGACCAAAGAAAATCCTTGCACATTGGCTGAGACACCCCATTCATTCCTAATCTGTCCTTGCAATGCCCTTGTCTTATCTAATGTCACCAGATACCCGGCCATCTAGTGACAGAAGAGAGAAGTGTAGCAATTCCAGAATTGGGGTGAAATCAATTGACCTCCTAACAATTGGCCAAGGCAATTGCATCGCACCTGAATTGCCGGCGGTTCACACTGACATCAGCTGTGGGTGTCAATGTAAAGTTAGTGACACCCCCAGATCAGTTCGCAGATCGCAGTGCAAACTGTAAAATGGTGCAGGAATCGGATCGCATAGGTGTGAACACCCATGCAATCCAATTCCAGTGCGGTCCAAAAAAAGGGTCCTGCACCATTTCGGTGCGAATGCGATGCGATTTCAGCAATTCAGGCTGAATTTGCATCGCACAGACATCACATGTGATCTGCACAGCAATGCAATGCGAATGACATGCAATGTCTGTGATTGCAGAAGGGTGAACCCAGCCTTAGACTCAGGTGACAGTTCTGATTGACTGATAATGCAGTTATATGGAGTTCTCCATACCTGAGATTACTGGACATTTCCTTTGGCTGCCAGTGCTAAACAGAGTATATGGTATTAAAAGGAAAGGTAAGTACAAGCTGCTGAGAATGAGAGGAATACAACAGATCTATTGTTTTGCTCTGAATGCGCAACATACATATTAGCATTCTTATCCATCCAAGTACCATAAATAGATTGGAAGCCAGAATAACTACATTCCTGCTATATGAGTAATTTGCATATTTATATCCAAAATAATTGCGTGCATTGGGAGAGTACAAAATGACTAAACAATCAATCATCTGTATTAAAGATATAAGGAAATAAAATAATAGCCACAATGATTTTATATTTATGAACCCTTAATAAAGATGTGATATGAAGAATTTCTTACAATCTTGATGCGCTGAATTCTGTTGAATGTATTGGGGAGGACGTGACCATTTTACACACATGGGGCAGTGGGCCTTGACATCAGATATTACTGAGTAACCTGTCTTACATTTTATTTTATTTTTGCTTCAGTCATGTTTATCCACATAAGGACCGAGCCTCTTTCTGAGATTTGGTGATTACAAGTTAAAATCATTTTTTTTTTTTGCTAGAAAATTACTTAGAACCCCCCAAACATTATATTTTGTTTTTCTAACACCCTAGAGAATAAAATGGCGGTCATTGCAATATTTTCTGTCACACCGTATTGCGCAGCGGTCTTACAATCGCACTTTTTTGGGAAAAAATACACTTTTTTGCATTAAAAAAAGACAACAGTAAAGTTAGCCCAATTTTTTTTATATTGTGAAAGAAAATGTTACGCCGAGTAAATTGATACCTAAGATGTCACACTTCAAAATTGCGCCCGCTCGTGAAATGACGACAAACTTTTACCCTTAAAAATCTCCATAGGCGACGTTTAAAAAATTCTACAGGTTGCATGTATTGAGTTACAGAGGAGGTCTAGGGCTAGAATTATTGCTCTCGCCCTACTGATCGTAGTGATACCTCACATGTGTGGTTTGAACACCGTTTTCATATGTAGGCGCTACTTACGTATGCATTCGATTCTGCACGCGAGCTCGGCGGGACGAGGCGCGTTAAAAATGTATTTTTTTTTCCTCATTTTATTTTACTTTTTATTTTTTACTTTTGCACTGTTCTTTAAAAAAAAAAATAGATGTAATGTAATAGAAAAAAAGCATGAGAGGCAGTGTTAATTTTGGCAGCAAATTTCGATTTAGTTTCAGTCTTAGGACTAAAATGGCATTTTAGTTTTAGTTCCATTTTAGTCTTCTGCAATTTTTTTAGTTTTAGTCGTATTTAGTCGACTATATCTCCAGTACATTTTAGTCGACTAAAATGTCCTACCTTTTAGTCAACTAAAATCTCCAGTACATTTTAGTCGACTAAAACTCATTTTAGTCGTCTAAAATCGAATGGGTGTAATTAAATTGTAATGCATTAGTTAACATTTCTCAAAAAAATTCCAAACTCATTATATACTGCTGGAGTGAAAATTCTCATATGTTATTATTTAAGGTATTGAGGTATGACCATGTACTAAAGGCCAGTGTTAATTTTGAAGTCAAATTTCAATTTAGTTTTAGTCTTAGTCTTTTGACTAAAATGCCATTTTAGTTTTAGTCGTACTTTAGTCATCTCAATTGTTTTAGTCGTATTTTAGTTGACTAAAATAGTATTCATTTAGTCGACTAAAATGTTTTAGTCATTTTAGTCGACGAAATTAACACTGATGACAGGACCTCCTAAATATGAGATCTGGGGTCAAAAAGTCCTCAGATCTCATATTTACACTAAAATGCAATAAAAAATAAAAATAAAAAAAAGTTGTCGTTTGAAAAAAAAAATATCCCTTTAAGAGCTATGGGCGGAAGTGACGTTTTGACATCGCTTCCTCCCTGCAATGATATGGAGACGGGTGGGGGCCATCTTTCCCCTCACTCATCTCCATACCTAACAGCGAGAAGGATCCGATCGCCTCTGCCGCTGCCAGCAGCTCCGGTAAGCGGCGGAAGGCACCGGAGAGCGGCAGTGGGGGGCCCTCTCCCGCCACCAATAAAAGTGATCTTGCAGCCAACCTGCCGCTAAGACTACTTTTATCTGAAACCGGACCACTCACTGAAGAAGAAGATACCGGGTTTATGGCAGCTAGCTGCTGCCATAACAACGATAACCCTCTTTAAAGTGTCGATGTATATTGTCATGAGCTGGTCCAGAAGTGGTTATATACTGTAAAGTTTAAAGCATAACTCCACTTTTGTTGAGAAAAAAACATTCCCCTCTGGGTGATCTATGTACATTGCAAGGATTATAACAAACTTTGTTGCAGATTCCTAGCTTTTGTTATTCTGAAGAAATTCCTGTGTGCTTGTCTGTGCCCATGTGGGAAAGTGAGTCTAATGAGAGTGGTTTCATAATTATCAATCAGCTGTGCACCTGCAAAGCTCTAATGAGGAAATCTGCTAGGCCTGCATCCCCTTAGACGTGTTCCTATTGGGAGTATATCGCCAAAAATAAAAAATTTTGTTGCAGGGGATGCCTGAAATCTGACTTGTATCTTAGTGTAGACTTCTGGGAAAATCAGTGAGCCAATTACACAAGCAGGAAATGATATTTCTGGGGGGCGTTCTGTACATATTCTGTGTACAGAACACCTCCAAGTAGCCATATTGCACTGCATTTTCAGAAAATTACAGCGGCTGCAGATTGAAAAGGAAATGTAATTTTTTTATAACATTCAATTACAATATGACTTGTGTCGTTGCTATTTCTTTTCCCCACAAAAGTGGAGTTACCCTTTAAAACCGAAGGGTACACAAAGTAAAAACTGATTATTGTCTAATATCTATGTAAGCTTTCATTTCTCAAAACATCTAAGTATCGTTTTCCATGTACAGTTGTCACATGACCCAAAATCTTTCCCAGCCTGTCTGTAGGAAAACATAAGCAGGATGAGCTTCTAGTCCTCTGCTGCTGGTCAGATATAAAAAAAACAAACAAAAAAACAGCCTTAGGAATATAGAGTAAACATAAATAAATAATATCAATAAACTGTTCTAAATTGGTATACCAATATACAGTATCTCACAAAAGTGAGTACACCCCTCACATTTTTATAAATATTTTATTATATCTTTTCATGTGACAACACTGAAGAAATGACACTTTGCTACAATGTAAAGTAGTGAGTGTACAGCTTGTATGAGGCCCCTTTCACATGTGCGGATCCGTATTTAGCCATCCGCTTGCTCAGCAGGTATCGCTCCATTGATCCCCGCTGAGCCAGCGGATGACAAGTCCGTCTCTGCACACCGTGCAGGGATGGACCTGTCAGATCTCCGTTCTCCTCTATGGGGGGATTGGATGATTACAGACCGGCTGTCCGTTTTCATCCAGTCCGATGGAAAATAGGGTTTCCATCCATCTGGATTTATCGGATCGGGGCTGATCGGATGTCAGCGGACATGTCACCGCTGACATCCGTCGCTCCACAGAGATGTATGGAGCGGCCGTTCAGATCTGCTGAAAAAACTGACAGGCAGATCTGAACGGTGCGCACATGTGAAAGAGCTCCTTCAGTGTAAATCTGCTGTCCCCTCAAAATAACTCAACACACAGCCATTAATGTCTAAACCGCTGGCAACAAAAGTGAGTACACCCCTAAGTGAAAATGTCCAAATTGGGCCCATAGTGTCAATATTTTGTGTGGCCACCATTATTTTCCAGGACTACTTTAACCCTCTTGGGCATGGAGTTCACCAGAGCTTCACAGGTTGCCACTGGAGTCCTCTTCCACTCCTCCATAACGACATCACAGAGCTGGTGGATGTTAGAGACCTTGCACTCCTCCACCTTCCGTTTCAGGATGCCCCACAGATGCTCAATAGAGTTTAGGTCTGGAGACATGCTTGGCCAGTCCATCACCTTTACCCTTAGCTTCTTTAACAAGGCAGTGGTCGTCTTGAAAGTGTGTTTGGGGTCGTTATCATGTTGCTCTGCTTCAGTATGTCACAGTACATGTTGGTATTCATGGTTACCTCAATGAACTGTAGCTCCCCAGTGCCAGCAGCGCTCATGCAGCCCCAGACCATGATACTCCCACCACTATGCTTGACTGTAGGTAAGACACACTTGTCTTTGTACTCCTCACCTGGTTTTCACCACACATGCTTGACACCATCTGAACCAAATAGGTTTATCTTGGTCTCCTCAGACCACAGGACATGGTTCCAGTAATCGGGCCCGGACTGGGTCAAAAATAGGCAGAGGCAAATTAGACAATTTTCCAGCAACCGCCCGTTCGTGAGGGCGGTTGGTGATGGGATAATCATGGAGTTGGTCCTCCGCATTGTAATGTAATGGGGCACTGTGATATAAAGGGGACTGCACTGTAAAGGAAACTGTAATGATTACAGTCCCCCTTTACAGTGCAGTTCCCTTTTCATCACAGTGCCCCTACCAATCAGAGCCTCCCATTACAGTGCCCCTTGCAGTCATGCCCCCCTCCTTTCTCTCTGTAATCACAGTGGCCCCTTTTACTCTCTGCAAAGGTGGTACAGTCCCACCTTTGGCAGGGCAGAGGCAGGATTCAGCCGGTGTGTCCTCTACTGGCTCTACCACCCTTCCAACAATGTCATCCTAACAGCAGAGTAGTCTTTATCCTTTTTTTATTTTTCACTTGTATTTTTCTCTTAACCTAAAGATGGCTGCGGTGCGGGCCTTAATTGCCGGGAGGGTGTCCCTGGACGTCCTCCTACGAGACTCGGCCGATCACAGATCTGAGTAAGGGGTCGATCCTGGCCCCTTACCACGTGATCAGCTGTCAGCCAATGACGTCTGATCATGTGATGTAAACAGAAGCTCGGTAATCATTATTTTTTTCCTCACGCTGTCAGCGTGATGGGGAAAAAAACGATCACCGGCTTCTGTCAGAGGGACATCAGTCCCTCACTCAGAAAGCCGCGGCTGTGCCCACCAATTTCACTTATCAGTGCCCACTGTGCCACCTACCAGTGCCACCTACCAGTACCCACAGTGCTACCCCCCCAGTGCCCACAGTACCACCTACCAGTGCCCACAGTGCCACCCATCAGTGCCCACCAGTGCTGCCAATCAATGGCCATCATTGTCTAATAATCAGTGCCACAGATCAATGCTGCCTACCAATGTCACCTACCAGTGCCCATCAGTGCCACCTATCAGTGCCACCTATCAGTGTCCTTCAGTGCCACCTATCAGGGCCCTTCAGTGCCACCCATCAGTGCCAACCATCAGTGCCACCCATCAGTGCCGCCTCATCAGTGCTTACCAGTGCTACCTATCAGTGCCCATTAGTGCTGCCTTATCAGTGCCCATCAGTGCTGCCCATCAGTGCCCGTCAGTGCCACCTATCAGTGCCCATCAGCGCAGCCTCATCAGCGCACATCGGTGAAGGAGAAAAATTACCTGTTTTCAAAATTTTATACCAAACTATGAGTTTTGTTTTGTTTTTTTCAAAATTTCGGTCTCTTTTTGTTTTATTTAGCAAAAAATAAAAAACCCAGCAGCAATTAAATACCACCAAAAGAAAGCTCTATCTGTGTGAAAAAATGTATAAAAATTTCATTTGGGCAAACTGTAGCATGACCGCGCAATTGTCATTCAAAGAGTGACAGCGCTGAAAGATGAAAATTGGTCTGGGCAGGAAGGGGGTTTAAGTGCCCAGTAAGTAAATGTTTAATTTCCTCTCCTTTGTCTCTCTTTTTCTTGTTTCTTTTTTCTCTCTTTCTCGTCTTTTCTATTTATATATCCCCCTTTTTTTCTATACGTTCTTCTTCCCTCCTTCCCCCTCCCTTATCTCCTTTTTGCCGCCATTCATCTTTATCTATTTATACTTTCCTGTGTCCTCCATTACTCCTTGGTCTGCCTTTTCTTGTTTACCTGTTTTCCTTCCGTGTCTCCTTTTCTTGTATGCACTTCTGATCTGATAGCTTCACTTTTCTCTGTGTACTTAAACTCCTCCTTCACTCCCCTTAGTTTTTTGAATGTATGTAATCTGCCTAGGTGGGGGGGCCTCCTGACGTCATACGTTTCCATGACATCAGTGGCCCCAGCCCTGGCAGCGTCCCTGTTGCCTAGCTATCGCCGGCTGTGGCTCCATGACACGATAACCAGCAGACTTGCCGCCGGCACGGTCACACTGTATGCGGCGGGTGCGCCTGCGCCTGCTATCCCTGCCTCTTAAAGGTGATGTATAGGTATGCCCATTTGCTCACCGCTGCCATTGTGCCGACGTATCTCAGCGTGCAGCGATCGGCAAGTGGTTAATATCGTTTTAAGTCAGTCTATCTATCTATCTATCTATCTATCTATCTATCTATCTATCTATCTATCTATCTATCACCACTACTGTGACATGACAGTGTGGCTCCTGAAGCTCTTTACCCCTGGGACCCTATTACTACAGTCTATTCACATGAATGTTATGACTGTGAGCTGTGGGCTGTAGAAGGAGCAGACAAGAAACTGGTGGGGTCAGTATTTTCTTGACCTCCTCTGGAACAAAAAGCAGGCTTATATCAACATCTGTAGGTTAAAAAAAGATGTTGATAAAAAAATTAGAAAAAATATTTACAGTGTGGAAAATCAAAGTTAAATTCTTCCAGCTTGTTCAACAAGTGGTGATTTTGTGAGATAGGACCATAATTTTATTGAATTAGGTAAGAAAATAATACGCATATTACAAAATATAAGGACATTGTAGAGGAAGACACCAAAAACAGATGAGTGAGTTAATCTGCTCATGTTCATATTTAACCCAGAGCCAGCTAAATCGTTTGAGTCCAATTAACATTTTCGGGTGTGTAAATACAAGTTCTCTCCACTGCATACAGTGGTTCTACCTGATGGCTAGCATTTCCTATAGTCACATATGAGGTGGTGGGATGAACCAAAGTGTGTGGCAGGGGAGCGAATAATCTTGCACCTGAAAGTGAGAAATACCTGCCAAGGAGCAGCAAGGCTGTGGCATTTAAACACACAGGCCACTGGAAAGGTGACTATATAGCTTCTTCTTATTTTGGATGTACTTTTTCCACTTTCGATCCTATAGTGAAAGGGCCATTTAATGTGTAGTTACCCTTCATACCATTTCCACCTGTAATATATTTTCTACGCATTTCTCATTTTCTCAAACACATTTAAAATGATTGTAAACCCTTACAGACCACTTTTTACTACAGGTAAGCCTATAACAAGGCTTACCTGTAGCTACCCCGGATATCCGCATGTGCTGATGTCATTGGCACACGTGCACTGAAGCAATGGCACGTTCGTGCCATTGCTTCAGCTAGTTTGCTGTTACCGGCGGCTCCCGCATGCATGCGCAGGAGTGACGTCATCACGGCTCCGGCGTATCACAGCGCCGGAGCCCATGGTACCTAGAAATAACTCCGGGAGTGATGTTGCCGGCTGGAGCAGTGTACGGGGACAGCTACGGGGGCTTCCATCTAAGATGAGTATTTCATAATGAGCTAGTATGCTGTGCATACTAGCTCATTATGCCTTTGTCTTGCAGGTTTTTTTTTTTTTTGTGGGTTTACAACCACTTTAAGCTTGAGCCATCACAAGGCATTTAAACGTTCTTATTTTTTAATCTTTTTCTTAAACTGACCCTGGATTATGCATAATCGACTTTGGGGTTGATTTAAAACTGGAAAGTGCAAAATCTGGTGCAGCTGTGCATGGTAGTCAATCAGCTTCTAATTTCAGATTGTTCAATTAAGCTAAAAAACAAAAACTGGAAGCTGATTGGTTTCTATGCAGTTTCACCAGATTTTGTACTCTCCAGTTTTATTAAACCAACCCCTATGAGTGTTGTCACATACAGTATTTCTGTTCATGATGAGCCTTCTAAAGATCAGTGCCTATAGCAGAACCAGTTTTTGAAAACCTCCAAAAGTACAGCAGGCCTTTAGCCACTCTGTTGGTCTAAACAAGCCATTCTCAACTAGAGTTCCAGGGAACTGTAGGATTCCTCCAGTGGTTGCTAGGGGTTCATTGAGCCAAGGCTGATTGACCCCCACTTGATGGTGCCTTCATAGTTCCAGGTCCAATGCCACTTGGCAGAGCTAGTGGCATAACACCAATGATCTTTTTAGCTGTTTGTGAGGGTGGCATTCTGACCACTATTGTAAGGGTTCCATTCTTCATGGTGACCCAAGATAAGGGATATTTTTCTAAGTTGATCCCAAATAATTGTTTTTTTTGTAAGGGTTGAGACCTTAAAATAATTTAAATGTTCCCTTTGAGGTAAAAAGACTAAGAAAACCAGGTTTAAACATATAATCATATAATAATACCATATGACATGTATTTAGTCAATTGTACAGTCAGCCATATATTTCCCATTAATCCAAAGCCGCCAACTATTCATTTTAGTTCATCTTGCCTGCATTGTCACTTTTGTGGCATATGGACATTGTCAGTAATTACAGAGGATAGCAAAGTGCTCATGTATCAAATTATTAAAAACATTAAAAATGCCATTAGCAGTCTATAATGGTCGTACAAGTCAAATACATCATAGCTATAGTTCCATTGTGAGAAGTAAATCAGCTAAGCAGCAAAGGTTGTTTTCATGATGGCCGCTTGTTTCTATTCTAGTAACTATATTTATGCTTGAGCGCAAATTATGTCTATTAAATTACTACGTCTGACCGACCCATCTCTATATTTACACAGCTGCTTTAGTTGTGCTTTTTAGCCCATAAATAGATTGAATCAGCATCATATCCAGAGGTTGCCTTTGGGAAATAGACGTATGAGTGCTGCCAGCATTGCTGCGAGGTTGAAGGGGTGAGGGGTCAGCCTGTCAGTGCTCAGACCATACTCCGCATACTGCTTATATAGAATGATGAATCCCATAGCAAGCAGCACCACAATGTGCAAAAACAGTTACTTTTTTCCAAGGGCAGCATATGGTTCCTCAAAAGGACACGTTCTTTTCAAGATGCTTTGCACTGTTATCAGAGGAACAGCCAAATGAACATTTACACTGTGGGACCACTGTTTGTAGGGTTCGGCGAACCCTATAAACAATACATGGGTAGAACGCTGTAACAGCACTCAGACAACTACACTAAGGTTACTAGATTTTCAAAATATAATCTTGGGACACTCCCACTTTTAACCACAAACTATACTCCCATTTGTAACCACACCCAAAAAAAAATCACCAAAAATCTGGCTGTGCAGTGTGAAGGAAAGCCAGCCTAGGAGATGATTGCCAAGCATGCACAGCTGTCTTCAGCAGCACCATGTTGGGGGAGGTGCCTGTGATTCTTACTAGTTTCATCACTAACATGGCTACCCACCAGTGCAAGATGGTGGAGGATTCATATGGTTGCCAAAGACCTGGAGCATCCTTGGACATTATGAGAAGAGAAATGAAGCAGCGCATAGTGAGCCACTGTGAATAGCTGGTGTGGAGAAATTGCACAGTGGAAGAGGCTTCAAGAAGTATTGTTAAATAAAACCTGGGCCTGCTCTGGATCAAGAAAAGAGTGCAAAAGTGTGCAGAGGTCAGCAATGTGTAACTCATAAAGAGCAGAGTTTATGAGTGCATAACACACAGAGTGCAGGGGTCAGGAGTAAGTAATGCATCGAGTAAAGGGGTCAGGAGTAAGTAAAGCACAGAGTGCAGGGGTCACAAGTAAGTAATGTAGAGAGTGCAGGGTTCAGGATTAAGCATAATTAACTCCTCCTCCAAAAACAATCCCCCCACACCCCTATGAAAATACAACCTCTAGAACAAATCAACCCCCCCTTCATAAATTCGACTTTACCCTTTCATTGCTTTGCATCTGCTGATGAGTCCTGATGCTGCAATGGTCTTATGACTTATAATGAAGTATGCTGAATTGAGTAATAAAATTACACTGCTCTGACCAAAAAACTATTAACATAAAATACAAAATGAACATAAATCATAATTGTGCTAACTATAGATATATGTGTAAATTGAACCCAACATCACCGCATACCAGTCCTTCATATATTCATCAGTGACTAAAACTGTGATACAATCCACCAATCGTGATCAAGTCCATAGAGACAGTTCAATTCAGTGAGATCAGATTGTATAATAGCAGACACCTCCACTAAGCCCCTTTTGGGCACACATTCCCCTATAGATTGACCCTCAATACAAAGGTCTTATAGCACCTTTAATCAAATCAATAGGACTCCATAAGCCCAGCTGGACTCTCCCAAGGCTCAAGCAATCCTCCCCAGAACTCTCACTCAGTAAATCCAGCAATCCTCTCAGCTCAGATAATAAAGTATGGATTACTGCTCAAAATGATACAAAAACTGACATAGTGCTCACTGAGGTACTTGTTTTTAGGAAAATAAAGAAAAAAACATGTGAATAGTGAGTAAAAAGTGAATAAAATCACCAATATCCCTTTAAAACCATTCCAATGCTGCTCAGGTGGATGGCTCTAACATTGGAAATGTACAGATTTTTAATGCTAACTTACCACCCACGTGCAATGTGACACGGTGACTGCTTGGGTCGGTGTTAGACATGTGCAGTTCGTTTCGTTCCAAATGAAAATTCGGACGAATTTTCGTTATTTGGAAATTTGGATGTATCCGAATTTCCGAATTAAAATAGTACCGAATTTAAATGAATCTGAAGTAACAAAATTCTAATTCGAACGAAATTCAAATAGTTTTCGAATAGTTTTCAAATGATTTTCAAATAGTTTTCAAATTCAAAAACCTTATGAAATTCGAATAGTTTTCCAATTTCCAAAGAGAATAAAATAAAGGAATAGAATAGAAAAAATATTTTTTTTTCTATTCTATTTTGATCTTTTTGGAAATTGGAAAACTATTTGAATTTGAAAACTATTCGAAATTGATTTGAAAACTTTTCGAATCAATTTGAAAACAAATAAACGAAATGAATCCCGAAAACTAATTAACGAATGAAACTTATTTAACTAAATGAATTTATGTAAATAACGAATCGAAACGAAACAAATTTTTTCGTGCTACACATGTCTAGTCTATTTACATTGGGGCAAATAATTCAATCAGATCATGCTACAACTGCGTGCCAAACACGCTATGGAAGTTGTAGAGAGTTAGTTCAATGTATCCCCGTTGGGATACAAAAAGAGAATCCCCCTGGTGATTGATAAACAGAAGTGCAGGAGATTGCAGTACCACCTCCTGAATGCATGTAAAATAGCTCTAACCTAGATCCTGTCACCCTTGCGAATCAATTCTTAGTGTATCTATGTTTTCCAAAAATTGGTCTGATGTGCTCACAATAAAACTGTTGTAAACTGTTTTATACTGTTTGCAGTCTCAACATTTATATTATATCACATTTGTTTTGTGAGCAGTCAACATAGTGAACAGATGTGTAAAATGAAACTTTTATGTTGCAAATTATACTTATGAGTGCCGCTCAGTACAAACAATGCAACAGACATTGGGAACAAATTTATGTGGTCAAATTATCCACTGTGTGTGACCTTTAGTCCAGTGTTTAACCTTTTTTCAGTCAAGCCTCCTTTTAAAAATTATGGACAATCTCAAGGCACCCCTTGAAAATTATGGACAGTCTTGAGGCACCCCATTCTAAAATGTAATAACTATTTTAATAGTGTTACATAATGCAGTAACATCCACAAGTCCAAGTAGGACACCCAGCATTAGAGGTGATTTATTCTTCCAAAGCAAACACACTTTTGTAAATGGGTAGTGACTAGTGTTCCAATGTTTCTCCATCATTCTGCTACCCCATGGCTGATGGAGAGAAGGAAAAGAGGGTCAAATAAGGATATGCAGACGACGGACATCCTCCTTATCAGCTGATCATGTCATTGATTGTTAGGACGGCAGCAGCTAGAAGATGTAATGGTGCACAATAAAAACCTGTGACTAAAGCATTGTGCTGTGTTTTCCCAGTCTAAAGCCTTGTACACACGATCGGATTTTCCGCAGACAAAACCTCTAACTTTTGTCTGAAGGCATGTGCCTGGATTTTGTCTTGCATACAAACGGCAAGGAATTGTCGGCTAACAAACACGAATGCAGTGATGTACTACGTGGTTTTTCAGTTCTTTAGCGCCACCCTTTGGGCTCCTTCTGCTAATTTCGTGTTAGTAGAAGTTTGGTGAGTGTTGATTCACACTTTTCATTTCGCCCTTTTCATTTAGCGCTTTTCAGTTTGCGCTTTTCATTACGTGCTTTTCAGTTCATTTCTGAATGGCCGTTTGTCAACCAGACATGTTGCGGAATCAGAGGGGATAATATGTTATTTATTATTGGCCTTGGAGTTATTGCTTTGACCCAAGTCCAATTCAGGAACAGGAGGAGTTCTTGGACCAAAAATTGGTTGCTTTATTAATCGTGACCAAATATGTCATATGCCTTTGCTGCGGGAGCTCCCGGAGAATAATCCAGATGCGTTCGGAATTATCTCAGGATGATGGACCCCTGCTTTCACCAACTCCTGGCATTGTTGACCCCCTATATTAAGAAGGAGGACACATGCGTGAGGCTTTTATTTTATTTTTTGGTTGAATAATAATGATTTGATTTGTTATATTTTCTATATTTTTTTGGATGCATAGAATGCACTTTTTGGTTGAGTTCTATTGGCAGATAGCATGTCTAATTTTATTTATTTTCTTTTTTTAATGCACAATAAAAAAAATACAATGTAAAATGGACAAGGGACACCAACGTAGTTGTATCTTTGATCTTAAAAACTATGAGATAATGGTGTACCAAAAAAAAAAAAAGCATAATAATATTATTCTTAATATCACTAGAAATAAAAGCCTTTAAAAATTTGTTTGCAATAACTCCATCAGTATCACCAGCAAAGCAGCTTCATTATTATCCCATTAAAGAAGAAGAGAATTGTGTGCTGCATTTGGAGATTTCATAATTTGCCACGTCATGAACCGAGCGTTTCTGGCTCGTCCTTGCTTCCGAGCATGCGTGTTTGTACTTTGGACTTTTGTCCGACGCACTTGTGTACACATGCTTGGAAAATCCGACAACAGACATTTGTCCGCGGAAAATTTTAAAGCCTGCTATCCAACATTTGTCCACGCAAAATCCGACAACAATTGTCCAATGGAGCGTACAAACGGTCAGATTTTCCGCCAACAGCCTGTCATCACACAATTCCCGTCAGAAAACCTGAGGCTTAAGTGCAACTAAAAGGAAGGCTTCAGCCACACGCCGGCGTGTATACAATTTTTGGGCAATTTTTAGGCATTTTGCCAAGGCACCCCTGAAGAAACTTCAAGGCACCCTGGTTGAAAAAGGCTGCTTTAGTGTGTAGAAGATTTTAAGGCCAATAAACAGTAGAAAAGTTCTCAGTAGAAATGTAATACTATAGGCTTAATTCAGGAAGCTGAAACACAAATGAGATTTGAAACTCAGTCACAAGGCTAAAATATAGATCCTTATCCTTGTGTTATAAGCTCTGTAAATTGCATTTCATTCTTTGGTTTCTAAAATAAAAATCATGTTCTCCTTTTTATTACTACAGATAAATATGAAAGCCTGAAATTACGTTTTGACAATCTTCACTCAGTAATGGAACAAGTTGAAAAAAATCAGTCAAGACTTCTGGAAAAATTTGCCACCCAGTCGTAAGTTTAAACTGACCTCCTAAAATAGCTCCTGGAGATGGTGAAGTTACAATCGAACAATAGAACTGCATTTGATACAAATGATTTTCACAGTTTAAAATTATAGTCATCAGTTATCTTTGAAAGTTCAATTTTTTTCCCTTACAGGACAACTGAACTTAAACTGTCCTTTAATTCCTTCCCACCCACCATCTTTATTTAACCACTTCAGCCCCGGAAGATTTGGCTGCTCAATTACCAGGCCATTTTTTGCGATACAGCACTGCGTCGCTGACAATTGCGCGGTCGTGCGACGCTGTACCCAAACAAAATTGACATCCTTTTTTTCCCACAAACAGAGCTTTCTTTTGGTGGTATTTGATCATCTCTGCAGTTTTTATTTTTTGCGCTATAAACAAAAGGACAGCATCAATTTAGAAAAAAACACAATATTTTTTTCTTTTTGCTATAATAAATATCCCAAATTAAAAAAAAACAAAAACAATTTTTTTCCTCAGTATTCTTCTACATATTTTTGGTAAAAAAAATTGCAAAAAGCGTATATTGATTGGTTTGCGCAAAAGTTATAGTGTCTACAAAATAGCACATAGATTTATGGCATTTTTATTATTATAATTTTTTTCTACTTGTAATGTCGGTGATCTGCGTTTTTTATCGGGACTGCGATATTGCGGCAGAAAAATTGGACAATTTTGACACATTTTTGAGACCATTGACAATTATACAACAATCAGTGCTGTAAAAATGCACTGATTACTGTATAAATGTCACTGGCAGGGAAGGGGTTAACACTAGGGGCGATCAAGGGGTTAACTGTGTTCCCTAGATGTGTTATAACTGTAGGGGGGATGGGACTGACTAGGGGAGGAGAGAGATCGGTGTTCATACTTAGTATGAACACACAATCTCTCTCCTCTCCCCTGAGAGAACCGGGATTTGTGTGTTTACACACACAGATCCCGGTTCTCACTCTGTCACGAGCGATCGCGGGTGCCCGGCGGTCATTGCGCCTGCCAGGCACTCGCATCAGCTCGGGGCTCACGCTGCGGGCACGCGTGCGCCTCCTACAGTGTCTTAAAGGGTCGATGTAGAGTTACGGTGGTTCGCCCAGGGGAGCCAACCTGCCACAGTACAACTGCGGCGGCTGGTCCTGAAGTGGTTAAGCATTAGTAAACCACCACTAAAATAAAAATAAAGTGCCCCCCCCCCCTCGGGGTTAAAGTGTTACTAAACCCACAACAGTAAGATCAGTCTGTAGTATATGCAATAAAGCATACTTGTTATACTCACTGTGGAATCTAATGCCGCGTACACACAATCGGACTTTACGGCATACTTGGTCCGGCGTACCGGATTTCGTCGGACAATTCGATCTTGTGTGGGCTCCAGCGGACTTTGTTTTCTCAAAAGTTTGACGGACTTAGATTTGAAACATGTTTCAAATCTATCCGACGGACTCGAGTCCGGTCGAAAAGTCCGCTCGTCTTTATGCTAGTCCGACGGACAAAAACCGACGCTAGGGCAGCTATTGGCTACTGGCTATGAACTTCCTTGTTTTAGTCTGGTCGTACGTCATCACGTACGAATCCGTCGGACTTTGGTTGATCGTGTGTAGGCAAGTCCGTTCATTTGGAAAGTCCGTCGTAAAGTCCGTCAAAGTCCGCCGGGCAAAGAATGCCGTAAAGTCCGGTCGTGTGTACGCGGCATAAGGGATTAATCCTCTGCATTGTGTAAAAAGGCTGTTTGATGCTGTCTTCTCTGATCCTCCCCTTCTTTTACTGTCCCCAATCCATTTGCTGATAGAACAGAGCCTTGGGAGCACTCTGCACATGCTCAGTTTGGTGTGTATTGCTAGAGTTTTTTTTTTTTTTTTATTTGGGGGGGGTGCATGTGATTAGCACAGGGCCAATCAGCACTGTCCAGACAGAGGATCAGGGATCCTGCTGCCTCATAGGACAGTTGGAGGAGAATGAAAACTCCTCCTACAAGCTTTAACCAGACACTGATAGAAGTCACAAGACTGCTATATACTGCTGATGAGAAAAGGTATTCAGCAGTTTATATTTACTAAACTAATTGCACTTCCATGTTCTGTGTATTGTGGTAGATATAGTGAATGCAGGGTCCTGGGTTTAGTAACACTTTAAGTCATAATGTACTAGTATGCACGACATACTAGCCCATTATGACAGACTTACTCATGAAGCAGATCCCTCTCACACAGCGCTGTCATGGATCTCCGGTGCTGCCATCTTCACCCAGTCTTTCTTCCAAGTTCGCAGGCTCTGGCTGTATGAATGGCCGGGGTCGCGGTGACTTCACTCCTACGCATGCATGTAGGAGCCCACGGCTCCGGCACAGAGCTCTGAAGGTACGGCAGGGGGATGCCATCGGGGATGACAACACTGGCAGCATCCCTTGTGAATATCTCCTAAACAGTGAAAGTTTAGGAGATATTCACTGTGCCTATGTGTAAGCCTTATTATAGTCTTACCTGCAGGTATAAGTTCAAAAGTGGAGTTTACCTTCACTTTAAAAACGGAACAAAATATTATAGCGCACACATACAAAAATGACATTTAAATCCTGCAAGGCTATTTAAAACACCTGAACATATTCAAAAATATAGGGATTTGGTCGCACCATATGGCTATTTAGTGCTTAAGTACCTCATTATCAGTGGGTCCTACAATATTTCATAGAATGAAAGATCCCACTTCTCAACCATGGGAGAAATACACTCCTCTTTATGGAAGAAATAAAGGACTCCTCCTATAAGGTGAGTATGGTGTGACCAAATCCCCAGATTTTTGAATATGTTCAGTTGTTTTAAATAGCCTTGCAGGATTTAAGTGTCATTTTTGTATGTGTGCGCTGTAATCTTTTGTTCTGTTTGTATGGTCTTATAGCAGCACCATCTTTAATGTAATGTATTTTTAGGGTGTGCCCCCCCAAGTCTTTGTTTACCTTCACTTTAAAACACTCCTCAAAACAATGCTTCAGGTTTGCAAAACTGCCGAATAAAGGACCTGCAGTATTTTTTCTGACACGTCACCACAATGTACTGTAGTGCACAATATTGGGGTACCATTGTTTACAAACAAGCCGGCATGAACTGTTTGAAATGTCACTGTGTCTCTTAAAGTGATTGTAAACCTTTGATTGCCAATTTTACATACAGGTAAGCCTAGGATAAGGTTTACCTATATGTAGTGGAAATATCTCCTAAACGTGCGCCGTTTAGGGGATATTTACCTTGCAGTGCGCCAATGATGTCATCGGTGCATGCGCTGTGAAGAAACGGACATCTGTGCCGTTTCTTCACTCACAAGTGCCGTGACTGACGGCTCCTGCACGCAGCAGCGGGAGTGACGTCACGCAGCTCCAGCCAGTCACAGAGCCAGAGCCGCGGACCCGGAAGGAAGACCGGGAGAAGATGGATGCGGGGACATCGCAGGCTTCGTTTGCAGGTAAATGTCACATAATGGGCTAGTATGCGATGCATACTAGCCCATTATGCTTTTACTTTGCAGTGGAAAAAAGCTTTAAGCTGGCCATACACTAGTAGAAATTTGTTAGAAAATATTTTAAGAACATTCCTTTGATTTTGTATTAGTTAGTGGGGTCAAATTGGCATTAGTTTTGAACTATAGTGATGAGAAAATTTGAAGGAGCAGTATAGAATTTTTTTCTCAAACAAATGAATTTTCTAACAGTGAATGCTGTTTTTGTTCAGGAAAGTATATTCACTCCAAAATTAAATGGGGGTCACCATTGTGACCTGCCCCCCTGCTTCTGGTGTCCCGTGTGGCCCCCCTGTACACCTGGATAGGAACCGATCCCTCCATGCAGCTGCTTAACCCAGTGTTTCTCAACTCCAGTCCTCAAGGCGCCCCAACAGGTCATGGTTTCAGGATTTCCCTCAGATGAAACGGCTGTGGTAATTACTAAGGCATTGAAACTGATCAAACCACCTGTGCAAAATAAAAGAGAGCCTGAAAACATGACCTGTTGGGGCGCCTTGAGGACTGGAGTTGAGAAACACTGGCTTAACCCTCCTCTCCCTCCCGCAGACATTCCTTCCAGCTCTGTTTCCAGCTCAGCAATCAATCCCTCTGCAGATCAGTCCTCTTACGGACACAGCAAGGGCATCGGATCGCTGATCAGGCTCAAGTAAGGTAACAAGTGGGCACTCTATACAGTCCCATCCAAGGCCACAGGTCTGTATGGCTTGGCTTTCTCCAGCAAAAGGCTCAGCTCTCACCAGAATTGCCCAGGAAAAGTTCTGTCTTTCCTCCTCTGTTGCATAGTGAATACTGGGTAGTGAAGTCCTCAGCCCAATGGCATCCATTTACTCATTGTGTGCAGTGCTCCTTCAAGGACTAGACATCCCAGTGATTGCATAGCAAATTCTCCTTCCTCCTGATTGACTCAAAGCTGCTGTTGCCAGGACGGTGGGGGATTTCACACAGCAGGGAAGTGAGGGGTGAGAGGAAAGCCCGCCAATCCGTTTATATGACAGCCCAGCCGGGGAGGAAGAGAGAAACAGAAGAAGGAAGCCAAGTCTCACACAGCCCACTCTTCACACACAGCCAGCAGCAGCACCCGGCTACACACAACTCTTGTTGTTGTTTTTTTTTAATTCTAGGTCTCCTTTTGTAAGCACTGATTTGGGTTTCTTTTGTTTTCATTTGTTTTCAGTTATGATTACATTGTTGAAGAATATCCATTTTGTTTTTAATATAAAAGCCATAACTATCTCTGATAGGGAATTTTAACATAAACCTGGAGTAAGTTTGTAGAATACAAAGAAATGCTGGAGTTTTATAGCAGGCACCTAGATGTCACATGTCACTTAGCTGGACAGATTATCAGAGTAAAGGGAACCCCTCCTTGATCTGGTGGTCCCATATTTATACAAGGATGTCCCATCAACTTTATACAAATAAAAGAAAATACAACTCATCTTCTTAGCTTTTGAAGTCCAACCAGATGAAACCCTACACCCTCTTAGCGAGACCTCATCCAGGCCAGTCTATAGCCTCAGCTTAGGTCACTACACATCATAAAATGGAATGTGTGGACAAAATGAATAGGTCAATTAATGCTTATTTAGCTGCACATTAGCTTTGTGAGCATTTGTGATGCTATACAGGTAGCATATTACTTTTGTGTGTGGTGTAGACATTTTGATGTGCGCTTCAGCAATTTACCAGAATGTTAATGTTGTTTTTTTTTCCTTTGCAGGACTCAGTGCATGAATGTCATTGGTATGATGGGTAAATTATGTAGTATGGGTAAAAACAATATACAAAAAATACTACCATTTATCAAAGAAAAAAATACTTTCATGACTGTAATCACCAGCCAATCACCCGCTGTAACAAACAAACTTAAAAACATTTCAGAGGCACCAAGTCCAGAAGTTGGCTTCACAAAAGCTCAGACGCCTCTGAAGCAAGCTATAACAGACATCTCCTTATCATCATCAGGTGAGAGCTATGTTTTTGTAGTCAGGTCTTTTTTTTTCAGTTTTGGATACAGTGTAGAGATATTAGAACACCTGTCACTTTTTATTGCTGTCTGTTCCCCCATTAGAGAGATTAACCCTCTATATGTCTGGTTTAATATTATCGCCAAAAGTGTCTATTGTGTGTACATAGGTATAACATACAAATATGAATGCACCCTACAATATACAGTATATATACACACACAGTATCTCACAAAAGTCAGTACACCCCTCACATTTTTGTAAATATTTTATTATATCTTTTCATGTGACAACACTGAAGAAATGACACTTTGTTACAATGTAAAGTAGTGAGTGTACAGCTTGTATAACAGTGTAAATTTACTGTCCCCTCAAAATAACTCAACACACAGCCATCAATGTCTAAACTGCTGGCAACAAAAGTGAGTACACCCCTAAGTGAAAATGTCCAATTTGGGCCCAAAGTGTCAATATTTTGTGTGGCCACCATTATTTTCCAGCACTGCCTTAACCTTCTTGGGCGTGGAGTATACCAGAGTTTCACAGGTTGCCACTGGAGTCCTCTTCTACTCCTCCATGACGACATCACGGAGCTGGTGGATGTTCGAGACCTTGCGCCCCTCCACCTTTGGTTTGAGGATGCCCCACAGATGCTCAATAGGGTTTAGGTCTGGAGACATGCTTGGCCAGTCCATCACCTATACCCTCAGCTTCTTTAGCAAGCCAGTGGTTGTCTTGGAGTTGTGTTTGGGGTCGTTATCATGTTAGAATACTGCCCTGCGGCCCAGTCTCCGGTGGGAGGGGATCATGCTCTGCTTCAGTATGTCACAGTACATGTTGGCATTCATGGTTCCCTCAATGAACTGTAGCTCCCCAGTGCTGGCAGCACTCATGCAGCCCCAGACTATGACAATCCCACCACCATGCTTGACTGTAGGCAAGACACACTTGTCTTTGTACCCCTCAGCTGGTTGCTGCCACACATGCTTGACACCATCTGAACCAAATAAGTTTATCTTGGTCTCAGATCACAGGACATGGTTCCAGTAATCCATGTCCTTAGTCTGCTTGTCTTGAGTAAACTGCAGGCTTTCTTGGGCATCATCTGCCATTCTGGGGAGATCTCAAACGTGCAGTTCATGCAAGACAGCCCAAGAATTTACAGGTACTGGAGGCTTTTTGCCAAGAGGAATGGGTAGCTTTACCATCTGAGAAGACAAAGAGCCTCATCCACAAATACCACAAAAGACTTCAAGCTCTCATTGATGTTAAAGGGGGCAAATACATGGTATTAAGAACTGGGGTATGTAAACTTTTGATCAGGATCATTTGGGTAGTTTCTGTTGTCATTATGATTTAAAAAGAGTAAACACAGTTGATTGATAATAAATGGCTTCAGCTAAACACTGGCCAATCATTAATTTGTTCGGCCAATCATTAATTTGTTTGGCAGAAGGCGGGACTCCCATATAAGCTGGGGTCACATGCTGGTTAGGGAGTTCCAGAGAGAGAGATCAGAGAAAGAGCCCCCCTGCGGGGAGGGTGCGAAGCGGAGCCCCCTATATGGGGAAGGGGGGGGACCAGGCCACGCGGAGGAGAGGAGTTAGAGACACCGCACAGCATGTTGTTGCTGGTGTCGCTGGGCGCCCCCTGCGGGGAGGGGAGCATGCCAGACCGGAGAGGAGGGATGGAGGAACCATCAGGAAGAAGTAGCAACTAAGCGGAAGAAGACTGGGCGATCGACCGTTTGTGAGTGGCACATGGACTGTTGATCAAGTGAGTGAAAGCCCAGGGGAGCAGTACTACCAGAGGCTGAGGGATGTTGGTACACAAGTCAGTGAGACAGGTGACAATGGCCTGTGACTTTTGGTTCAACAATGCCCTGGGAATCCAATCGGTCAGGCGGGAGGAATTATTCAGAGTAATGTCTTCTTTAGCCAAACTTGGAAGTACTGTACAGACAGGAAGTAGTGGTCAAAGCGCGGAGGTAGAGCTCCGAGCATAGAGATACAGATTGTTCTAAAAAGTTTTCCTATGAGAAATTATTCAGAAGGACTGTTCATTATCCACATTTGTTCTAAGTATTTGCATGGGAAGGCAAAGGAAAGATTATGAAGAAGTAAAAAGAGCATCTCAGAAAACCCTTTCCCTGTCCCAGTTCAAGTTATGTAAATAAAAGCAAGAGAAAAAGTACAATATGGACTGTTCTATTTCTATGGGCTCCCATGTGCTTGGTGGTGAATGTGATTTACAGATATTACACAAAAATAGCAGCTCCTACGCTCCTATGGGGGTAGTGCGATACATATACATATATATATATATATATATATATATATATATATATATATATATATATATATATATATATATATATATATATATATATATATATATATATATATATATATATATAGCAATGCAAGGGAGGGGGGGATGCAAAGTGTTCTCTGAATGTGCATGTGCCACACGCGTGACCTCCTGTGTTCCCTAAGTAGCAGAACAGCCGGGACACAGAAGCCAGTGGTAATCACATTAGTAGCAATGCCTACTACAAGGATTCCAGATTCCACGGGGATAGTCTAGGTATGGCACATACAATACTGTGAAAAAGTATTTGCCCCCTTTCAGATTTTTTATTTTTTGCATATTTGTCACTTAAATGACTCATCAAACAAATTTTATCATTACACAAAGATAACCCAAGTAAATACAAAATGCTGTTTTTAACTTATGGGTTAATTAGCTGTCCAAACCTGCTTGGTTTTATGTGAAAAAGTAATTGCCCCCTAAACCTAATAACTGATTTTGCCACCCTTGGCTGCAACAACTGCAATCAAGCGTTTGCGATAACTGGCAATGAGTTTTTTCACATTGCTGTGGAGCCATTTTGGCCCACTCTTTTTTGCAGAATTGTTTTAATTCAGTCACATTGGAGGATTTTCCAGCATGAACGGCCTGTGTAAGGTCATGATACAGCATCTCAATTGGATTTAAGTGTGGGTTTTGACTAGGCCACTCCAAAACCAAAATTTTGCTTTGTTTGAACCATTTGGAGATGGACCTGCTGTTTTGTTTTGGATCCTTGTCCTGCTGCATAACCCAAGTGCACTTGAGCTTGAGGTCACAAACTAATGGCTGGACATTCTCCTTTAGGATTTTCTGGCAGAGCTCAGAATTCAAAAGCAGCCCCAGACCATCACGCTACCACTACTATGTCTGGCTGTTGGTATGATCTTCTTGTTATGAAATGATGTATTAGTTTTATGCCAGTTGTAACGGGATGCACACCTTCCAAAAAGTTACATTTTTGTATCGTCAGTCCACAGAATATTTGCCAAAAAGTCTTGGGGATAATCAAGATGTTTTTTGGTAAATGTGAGATGAGCCTTTGTTTTCTTTTTGGTCAGCAGTGGCTTTGGCCTTAGAACTCTCCCATGGATGCCATTTTTGCCCAGTCTCTTTCTTATTGTTGAATCATGAACAATGATCTTACCTGAGGCAAGTGAGGCCTGCAGTTCTTTAGATGTTTTTTTTCTTTAGATGGGTTCTTTTATGACCTCCTGGTTGAGTCGTCATCATGCTCTTGGAGTAATTTTTGTAGGCTGGCCACTCCTGGGAAGGTTCACCGCTGTTGCAAGTTATCTCCATTTGTGGATAATGGCTCTCCCCGTGGTTCACTGGTGTTCCAAAGCCTTAGAAATGGCTTTGAGACCCTTCCCAGACCGATACATGTTTGTTTCTAATCTGTTCTTGATTTTTTTTCTTCAGATTGTGGCATGATGTGTGGCTTTTTTTGTGATCTGTTAGCATGCTTCACTTTGTCAGACAGCTTCTATTTATGTAATTTCTTGATGCAACAGGTCTGGCAGTGATCAGGCCTGGGCATGGCAAGTGAAATTTAACTCAGCTTTCCAAAATATTGTGGTTAATCACAATTCATGATTCAGCATGGGAGGGGGCATTTACTTTTTCACATAGGGCCAGGCAGGTTTGAACAGCTTTTTCCCTTAATAAATGAGATAATAATTTAAAAACTGCATCTTGGATTTACTCGGGTTATCTGTGTGTAATATTAAAATTTGTTTGGTGATCTGAATAATGTGAGAAATAAGCAAAAATAAAAATCAGGACGGGGCAAATACTTTTCACAGCACTGTATATAACTATGCTACATCGTCCATACCTAGAATTCACCTTCAAAGATTGTGATTGGGTTGTCTAAATCAGTGGGCGCCAACCTTTCAGTTCTCACAGCCCACCAAACTCTCAATTTTGAATCCTGCAGACCACTAACATAAATTTCACATGCCTTATACACACAATGCACCAGCATTCTGCCCCCCCCCCCCCCCACACACACACACACACACTCTGAACCACACTGCTGCCTTACACACAGATTCATCATTGGTTCTCAAATCCTTATCCAGCCATGTGCTCAAGCACTGTCCCCCATCCCATAGTCTGCTATCATCGCTGCCATTGGCATTCTCCTCCTTCACCTCCCGCTCTCTGCACTACTCCTGGATCCTCCCTCTGAGTTCACAGGGCCTGAAACTACAGAGGAGGCATCAGGTATCAATGCGCTCTGACAGCATTGACTGTCAACGCACATTGAGAACAACGCTGGAAACAACATGGGTGGTATACATCTGCCACAATGTTGATTTGCAGCAGAACCCCTGGGGACCACCAACATTTTCTCAAGGACCATCAGTGGTCCATGGACCATCGGTTGGTGACAGATGGTCTAAATAAACCTTCCTCTCCTTCATTATTTTAAAATGTTGTAATGCGTGATAGGTATCCACAATGCATGTTTTATTTCATTTTTTTTCCTTCTTAAAGTGGTTGAAAGTCAGAAGGCTTTTTATCCTAACGCATAGAAGATTAAGATTAAAAACCTTCAGTGTGCAACAGCCCCTCTAATACTTACCTGAACCCATCTCGATCTGGGGATGTCTCGGATGCCTGGGACTCCCCTCCTCATGGCTGAGACAGCAGCGCGGCACCATTGGCTCTTGCTGTCAATCAAATTCAGTTGGCCAATGAGGAGAGAGAAGGGGCGGGGCTGAACCGCAGCTCCGTGTCTGAATGGACTCACAGAGCAGCAGCTCAGGTGCTCCCATAGCAAGCTGCTTGGTATGGGGGCACTTGGGAGGAGGGACGGGCCAGGAGCGGCGCCGGCAAGGGACCCGAGAAGAGGAGGATCTGGGCTGCTCTGTGCAGAACCACTGCACAAAGCAGCTAAGTATAACATGTTTGTTACTTTTAAGAAAAAAAAAACAGACTTTAGTATCACTTTAATAGTAATATTGACCCTCTTGGATCAAAGGCTGAGGATTGCTAAAACTGGTGCAGCAGTGCATGGTAACCAATCAGATCCTAACTCCAGCTTGGCCATTTAAGCTCTGGAAAAAAAAAAAAAAAAACTGGAAGCTGACTGGTTTCTATGCAGAGCTGCATCAGATTTTGCAATCTCTAGTTTTAGTAAATGACACCCCCCCCCCCCCCCCAAGAGTGTTATTGCTGATAATTGTCATTGTTCAGGTTCATACATGCCCTAGAAACTGACAGTAAATCTCAGAATTTCTCA
The DNA here is from genome assembly GCF_042186555.1 of Aquarana catesbeiana. NCBI lineage: Eukaryota > Metazoa > Chordata > Amphibia > Anura > Ranidae > Aquarana > Aquarana catesbeiana. Next base: position 107,321,931 of record NC_133326.1, read on the forward strand.
ATCTCATCCCAGGAATATGGGAAATATCAGGTATTAGCACCAACACAGTTACGTAGGCCCAATGACTCATATTACTGTAACTATATTACTGCAATTACTCGGTATTTCAGAAAACATTACCTTGTTCTAACCTTGAATTATGTTATATCATTTTAGATGGCAAGCAAAGGCATTTGACTGTTGGTCCTGGAGTGAATAATGTAAGTTCTGAACCAGAAAATACCACAAGCTCGAAGAAAGACCAATATAATGCATTGGCCCCTAAAAACACACTACAAGGACGCTATCTAAATGTAACAACACAGGAGAAAAAGACCAATAAAACTGAGAAGATGCTGCTTACCCAACAAAATGACAACTTTCCAAAAGGAAATCTTAATGAGACACTCTTAAAAAATGATGTGAATGAAAACTCCACCAGGCGACAAAGGACCAAAGAAAAAGTACTTTCAGATTCAGAAACAGGTCTCCGAAATCCGTTTAGAGATGTCAGTTATTATAAACGTGTCAGTGAAATTAAAAGAAACTCACTGAAAAATCTACGTTTACAGCTGGCTAATTCAAGTAAACTGGCAATAAGCGGAGAGCAAATCAACGTAACACAAAGTGATGGAGAGGAAAAACGTAACCTCACATTATCAGAAGACAGAACACCAGAAACTATTATCAGAAAAAAAGCCACAGAGGAAACACCAAAGGTTAGCTTGGAGAATGAATTAAGTCCACTTCTGGATGTTTACAACCCAGAGGAAAAAGATAAAGATGGAGACATTATAAAAGAGGAGATAAAAGATGAGGAAACACATTTGGCAGACGCTAACAAGAAAGATTCTGAGAAATTACAGACTCGGAGAATAGAATATATTGACTAATAGGCTAATTAAATCTAATCTAACAAACATAATACAAATCTATGAACTGTCTTAATGAATAAAAAAATATTATTATTTAAAGCTGTAAACGATCTAATGGCAGAAATGAGTATATTATTTGCAATTTTTAAGAATGCAACAAGGAGAACATAATTATAAATCTGTCATTGGTGGAAGAAGTACAAACCATACTTAGTTCCACATAAAGTTTGCATAGAGGCATGTAGGCAGCTGGATCCTGGAGAAATCTTCACTGCAGGGATACCTTGTTCTCTTCCTGTCTCTGAACTTCCTGCGCTGCTGCTTAACAGCTTTGGGTCTTCAGCCAGAACAGCAGTACACAATGGTGTCCCCCCTAGGTTATTTCTTGCCCTCCATATGCTAAATTAGGCTGCTGGGCAGGGCAGCAGCAGCGGGCCCTGCAGGTGAGAGCCCAAACCCTGATCACTGTCCACTTGTTAGTCTTGTTGTCTCCAGCATCACACCATGTATCTGCACTGACAGTGCCGGATTACATTGACACCTCTACCTGCACTCAGAGCTCCTCGTTGCACTAACACTTCTACCTGTACGGATAGTTCCTGAAGGAAATCCATTAGGGGCACAGGGACGCTTTCCCCCATCCATGCGTCTGGCCCCCTAATCTACATGTGGAGCACCAGACGCATGGATTCAAATGGGGTTTATTTATTTTTTTGAAGAACGTGATTAGAGCCAGAGGTTCTAAGAGTCTTCCTCATTCTCCTCCCGGCCAATAAGGAAGCCCCTATTGGCCAGGGAGTCCTGGCCAATTGTGTCTCAGGACACACTTCCTGTTCTTGTGCAACCGGGAGGAGAATATCTCTCTGTGTGATCCCTGGCAGAATCGGTTAGAGCGGCCCCGGCCCTTCCTTCCCCCTGCCTCCATAAGGTAAGGCATCCACCATCCGTCTCCTGCTTGGATGTTGGTTTGTGCCGTCTCCTGAAAAATTTTGAGCACCAGCCAACACTGGAACCAAATATACGTAAGCGGCTCCTCCGGGGGTAGCGCTAAATTTATATATACTTATTTCATCATTTCAGTGGTATGGTTTAGTGATGAAAATTATTATTGCCCCCCCCCCCCCCCCCCCCCCCAGTTTTGACTGTGGTATCTTATGTGCTCCCCCTATGTATTGTTCTAGAGTTGCCACTGGCAGTACAAATGGTCCCTTCCTTCCATCTTCTCCACTGATAAAAGTTATATCATTGATTACACTGCTTGTAACTGTAACATATCTGTAAATAGCAGATGACCAGTACAAAGATTCGCTCCCTCATTCACAGGTAGTATTACAGGCATGGTAGTCAATTAAATAATTTTTCTAATTGAACGAGGAGGGAGGGGGCGTGTCCCTGTTGGACATTCTGTACTGCCGTTGTCTAAAAACCTAAGCTGTTAACCACTGCAGCGCTGTGGATGGGATGCCAATCCTCTTCCTGTATCTGAAGATTTCTCTAAGATCCAGGTGCTTGCACAAGGTAGGGCATACTTCATTATTGGTAAGTGATGAGACTAAGCTAGCGGTCACACCGGGTACAATTTAAAGTAATGCGATTTAAAGCCTGGCTTCAACACTACTTCTGTGAGATTTGTAACAATTTGATACGACTTCAGTGTTACTTCAGTGAGAGTGGCTGTCCATGTCACGAGTAACAGTGATGTTATTAACAAAAGTTTAACTAGCAAAGGGTTAATATTTAACTTCTTTCAGGGCTCAAGTAATGCTGATATAGACACAGGTACGAATTGCAGCACGATTTACATTATAGTCTATGGCAGTGAAATCGTGCTGAAGTCCTGAAAAAGTAATACATGAACTACTTCTTAAATTGTATTACTTGAAATCATACTTATTAAGACACTGCCCTAGAAACACATTAGATGCTACTTCAGGTATGATTTGTAAATCACTTGTCCTACCTGAAGTCGTATCGGTGTGACCGAAGGGTAAGCTGTATCGGCCCCTTCCCGCAAATCGCCGTAGGTGTACGTCGGCTCCTTTAAGGAGCCGTAGCAGGCGCGCGCCCGCTGTATGGCAGGGGACCCAATGTCGGCTGGCCATCTGCGATTGCAGGCAGGAGAGCCAGAACAGGGATCTGTCCATGTAAACGGACAGATCCCCGTTCTGACAGCGGAGTTAGAAACAGGTCTGCTGTTCCTAGTGATTAGGAACAGCGATCTTTCTCCTCCTCTGGTCAGCCCAGCCCCCATACACTTAGAAACACTTACAGGGAAGACACTTAACTCCTTGATCGCCCCCTAGTGTTAACCCTTTCCCTGCCAGTGACATTTATACAGTAATCAGTGGGTATTTGATCGCTGTATAAATGTCAATGGTCCCAAAAAAAGTCAAAAGTGTCCAATCTGTCCGCCGCAATGTCGCAGTCCCGCTAAAAATTGCAGATCACCGCCATTACTAGTAAAAAAATAAATAAATAATAAAAATGCCATAAATATGTCCCCTATTTTGTAGATGCTATAACTTTTGCGCAAACCAATCAATATATGCTTATTGCGATTTTTTTTTACCAAACATATGTAGAAGAATACATATTGGCCTAAACTGATGAAGAAATTTGTTTTTTTACAGTTTTTTTGGGGATATTTTCTATAGCAAGAAGTTAAAAATATAATTTTTTTCTCCTAATTGGCGTTTTGTTTTTGTTTAATGCGCAAAAAATAAAAACTGCAGAAGTGTATAAATACCACCAAAAGAAAGCTCTATTTATGGGGAAAAAAGGATATCAATTTTGTTTGGATACAGCATCGAACGACCGCGCAATTGTCAGTTAAAGTGGTGCAGTGCCGTATCGCAAAAAATGGCCTGTCATTAAGGGGGCAAATCTTCCCGTCTGTAAGTGATTAAAGAGGAATTTCACCTGTACACAAATCCTCTCCTGTCACTCCTCTTCCATCTAGAACTATAATGTGACCATGTGGACATGCTGCAAGTTCCCAAATACCAGAGGCTAGCATTATGTCTGCACATTGAGCAGATATTGTGACACACATGCACCCCTCGCTAAAACAGTGTCTCCTTGCCTAGTTGACGTAAGGACCTCTGCTGCCTTCTGGGATGTCCACTTCACACATTCCAGGAGGCAGCAGGGGTCCCTAAGTAGTTATTACCTAAAAGAAGCAGGATGTGTTGTGCTGCAGAACAAAAAAAGCTACAGAATGTTTCTGAAAATAATGAAACGTTTTGTTGTTGTGTAAGAGGGAGGGGGAGAACAGGAGAGAAAATGTTCTTTTAATGAGTAAGGGTCCATTTTATGGGCCTAGGTATACAAGAGAACAATGGTCTGAACACTATCAGGTCCCACCACATGAGTCTTAATAAAAGGTGCATTTTTTGTTTATATAGTCTACAGCAATTTGGTTTGGTGCAATGAGACGCTGCACACACTAAACACAGCTATATTTAAGCTGAGCTGAGTAAATCTTCCAACCTGTCACCTGGGGGCACTGGAGGGACATTAGAAAGCTGTTAAGTCTTTATGTATGAGCCTTGATACAATGAGAAAAGATGCAGCAGGATTCATAGGAGTAAGTACTCAATGCAAGAACTTTGGGACTTTTAGGTGTCATTCACACATGTTGATTAATAAAAACCCAATATAAGGACACTGAGAAAACAAAAGTCTTGTACGACCAATTGCCTTGGTTTGCATTTCATAAAAATGAAGCACGTCTGCTGCATTTTTCTGCCATGCAATGTACAAAAATGTGTTACAATGCATGGCAGTGAGTTGCATTGTGCTATTGTGCTTGAAAGACGTTTTTAACTTCTAAAGGGTAAACATTGCGACGTGCTGTAATCATGCTTCCCAAAGCACATTATAATAATTGTCCACTGGTGTGAATTAGCCTTAAGGTGGACCTTAGCCCAAAAGACATAAATAGGTCAAAATATAACTTAATCTGGACGTCTCATTGAATTAATATGTTGATGTATGTTGCGGGAAGACTTTTATCTTTCACCTTCGAGTGATTTTTATTACAAAGATTACTTATTCATTATTGTGACTGCTGTGGAAATGGTAACTAGTCTGTAACCAATAAAATGAGCTTGGCATGTCCTGACCACTTATGTTAGTTTCTGATGTTGTTGGATGGCACTGTCCATCCAGTTGCTGCAGCACCCATTATACAATATCCAACTATTGCATGTGGACAGACCAGAATATCTTTCCTTGGAGTTTCCCCTGAATCTACATAATGAAAATTTGCTGAAATGTTATACATATTACACACAACCTGCAACTGGTAGCTGCTTTCAAAAATATACTACCAAATTACCAAATGTAATTACCAAAATTTTTGGGACAGCTGCCTTTACACGCACAACTTTATTAACATTTCACTCTTAGTCTGTAGGGTTCAATATTATAATATATTGCAGCTATAACAGCTTCAACTCTTCTGGGAAGGCTGTCCACAAGGTTTAGGAGTATGTCTATGGGAAGGTTTTTTCATTCTTCCAGAAGAGCATTTGTGAGGGTGTTCCATCGGTTTAAGGTCAAGACTGTGTGGTCAGGCCAGTCAAGTTCCTCCACCCAAAACTCGCTCCCCCATGTCTTTATGTCTTCAGGCATTGGGTTTGGCCCCTTAGTTCTAGTGAAGGGAACTCTTAAGGCTCCAGCATACCATGACATTTTGGACGTTTTCATGCTCCCAAATTTATGGGAACAGTTTGGGGATGGTCCCTTCCAGTTCTAACATGACTGCACACTAGTGCACAAACAAGGTCCATAAAGTAATAAATAAATACCTTATTTGGTCAGAATTCAACATTTTGGTTTTCAGCTAAATATCAGTTCCGGCGACAAAGGTTACTAGGGGAAACAGAGAGCTAGAATCTCCGCAGTGGGGGCAGAGACATTAAAAACTTGATAGGTTTGCTAACCCTACCCTACCCAAAAAAAATGTAGATATACATTAAAGTGACCCTATCACCACAGAGCTACATAAAATAAGGCCAACATTGTAATTGATAATTACCTATTCGGCAGGGGCAGCCCGTCTATTAAGGGCACACGGCGCCGCCCCCTCTCTCCAGCAGTGTTAATTTTGTCGACGAAAACATTTTAGTCGACTAACTTAATACCATTTTAGTCGACTAAAGTACGACTAAAACTAAAACACTTGAGATGACTAAAATACGACTAAAACTAAAATGGCTTTTTAGTCAAAAGACTAAAATGGGACTAAAACTAAAATGCCATTTTAGTCAAAAGACTAAAACTAAATTTGACGTCAAAATTAACACTGGTCTGTAGTACATGTTCATACCTCAATACCATAAATAACATTTGATTTTTCAGTCCAGCAATATGACCCCTTTCACACTGAGGCGCTTTGCAGGCGCTATAGTGTTAAAAATAGCACCTGCAAAGCACCCTGAAACAGCGGCTCCATTCACTCCAGTGTGAAAGCCCGAGGGCTTTCACACAGGAGCGGTGCGCTGGCAGGGTGTCAGAAAAAGTCCTGCCAGCAGCTTCTTTGGAGCGCATTAGGAGCGGTGAACTCACCACTCCTAAAGTGCCCCTGCCCATTGAAATCAATGGGCAGCGCCGCTGAACCGCCCGCAAAGCGCCGCTGTAGCAGCGCTTTGCAGGCGGTTTTAACTCTTTTTCGGCCGCTAGCGGGGGTTAAAAGCACCCCGCTAGTGGCCGACTAGTGCCGCAAAAACAATGGTAAAGCGCCACTAAAAATAGCGTTGTTTTACCGCCAACGCTCCGGTAAAAGATACAACTATGTTGGTGTCCCTTGTTAATTTGACATTGTATTTTTAAAATGTACCTGCCTACTCACAAACAAACTGTCCTTTTTGAAGTAAAACACATACCCTGTTTCCCCGAAAATAAGACCTAGCGTGATTGTCGGTGATGGCTGCAATAAAAGCCCTACCCCCCAAATAAGCCCTAGTTAAAGTCCTTGTAGGGCTTATTTTCAGGGAAACAGGGTAGGGCTTATTTGGGGGGTCGGGCTTATATTGCAGCCATCACTGACAATCATGCTAGGTCTTATTTTCGGGGAAACAGGTAGCCAAGTATTTGTCAAAAAAAAAAATTAGAAATTTAATAGGGGTCATAACAAAATAAAGAGGAAGGCAATGCTGGAGAAACAGTTGGAATTGGTGAAGCCTTTGTACTCCAGGGCAGACATCAATTATTTAACTGTCAAAACTGGTAAGCTGAGGAGTCCATTTAATAGGGAGCACAATACGGTCCAGAACTCAGAGGGATCGGGAGCAGCAGATGACATATATGTCCCGAGGCTGTGGTCTTACAAAAGCCTGTGTTTTTTGCCAGACCACACCAAACCCAGGCCATCACTCTCAACACTTTCTTCCATGCTTCCTTCCATAATGCTGTGGTGGGTTGGGTGGATGTGGTGTTGGTGATGTTGCTGGAGGTGGTGGAGGAGTATGGTCCAATTCACGCAGGTGGGTTTGAGTTGTTAGTTCGCCCCTCGTCCCCTTGTTTAGGGCCCTCAGAATGATTTCCTCACAGATCGTGCATTAGCCCTCCTCCATGTGTTTAAGCTTGCTTACTGTGACACAGCCAAATGCCTCGTGACCACCAGGGGTCGTGTTAAGTGCTGCAGTAGCCTGGCGAAGGAAAACAGTTGTGGACTCCTCCAGGTTCCTCGCCTTCCTGGTCCTTTTGGCTGGAGGGCGGAGGGGAGGAACCTGGGATTCCGTCAGGCTGCTTGCCACGGCCACCTCCTGGCTGAGACTTTCCTGTGTATGAAAATGGTACATACCTACTGCTACTACTGTCTATTGATATGTAAACCACATTGTTAAATCAGAAATTAGTGATCACTAACATCTAGTTAACATCATTCAATTTTCGACAAGAAATATGCTCAACAATGCTATACCTGGGTCAAGCTAGGCTCCTCCACATCTTCCTGGGTGGAAGGCCCAGGTTGGACTTTAGGAGCGTCAGCTGATGTGGAAGGAAGTGTTGAAGGAAGTGTAGATAGTGATGGCCTGGGTTCCATCTGGTCTGACAAAAAACACAGTCTGTTGTAGTACCACAGCCTGGGTACATATACGTCATCTGGTGCTGCTCCGAATCTCATGGAATCCTGGACCTTCTTGCGCTCCATATTATATGTGCTCCTTAGGCTGCATTCAAATAGTTGATGTCTGCTGTGGGATACACCGGCTTCACCAATCCCAACAGTTTATCCAGCGCTGCCTTCCTCTTTTGCTTGTTCGAGTAGTCCCTACCTTAGACTTGCCAGAAACGTGGCAGCTCCCTGTACATGTCTAGGAATTTGGGCAGGAAGTCTGGGATGGGAATTTATCCACTATTTTAGCTGCAAGACACAACACAAGACAAACCCTAATGTCAGGCTAAACTCTCCTAATCTTGTCCCAATATAGGCCTCAATCTATAAGCAGTATAGGCCACTAACCACTGATGCCCCAAGTTACAATTGTACCTTCGTTTGCACAATCAGCGCTTATGATCCTCCGTCCTCCGCTCACAGATTGTACGTATGACGCCCGTTTGTTATGCTTTATATACACTGTGCATGCATCAAACTCCACCCCTGTTCTTCTTTCTAGTGTATTCCCCGCCTCTTCTCTTTTGGGGCAGTGGGAGAGCACATGGCAGAGACACAGCAGGTGTGTGCTGTTATCAGCAACGATGAGGAAAGCCCGGAGCAAGGCAGTTCCAGATCCAGCAGGAGATATAAGGCCTCAAATATGTCCTTTGAAGAGATGGTGGAGATGGTGGACATCCTGAAGAGGGCAGACTATGATGGGAAGTATGGACCGTACAGAAACCCAAATGTGAGAAAGGCCAAGATCATGACTAAAGTTGTGAGAAGTCTGCACAGGACTTTTGGGGTATGATGATCCAAGGAGCAATTGAGGAAACACTGGTCAGACCTGAAATTGAGGGAGCAGGATTAGTATAGAAGAATCAGGAAAGTGCTGCAAAAAAGTATTTGTCGTATGTTCCTTTTATTACTTTCATGCTGGTACATGTGCTTATCTTTAATGTTGTACAGTTTAAAATGCCAAGTTTGAGGTTCGTGGGCACAGTAATCGTTCGTATTAAACATTGTTCGTTCAACCACTAATACAACGTTTTTGGCAGATGCAGGTTAACTACATTTGTTCATGCCTATTTGGATTAAAAGAAGTTTATTACATTGTTGTCTAGATGTGTTTGAAACTATACTGAAATGCCAACTTGATTCAGTGTAAGGAGAGGACACTCAGCAGCTGTTTACACATCTGGATGCAGAAGCACTAGTGTGGGACACCATAACAACCTTTTTAAGGTGTTCAACGCAGGTGTTCCAGTGGATACTAGGGGTCTCTCCATGTGTGAAACCTGGACAAAACAGGTAAGTATTCCAGCTTTGGAAAGGGAAAAAATAATGTCTTCAGCTTGGAACTCTGCCAAAACAGACAATTGGACGACACTTCCAAGCAATGTTTGATATTACTATTTCTCGCCTCAAATATCTGTCTGCTAAGTATACCTTTTTTGTATTCACATAGGGGAGAAAAGAATCGGGACATCTGAGGACACAAGGTACCCCGCACTCCTGAAGAAGGGGAACTCAGCACACAACCTAAGGATGTGGATGCAGAACCTGAGGATGTGGATGCAGAGGTTCAGGAAGTGGTTGAAATGGTGTCCACAACAGGTCAGTGTCTGAAACCACAGCTTCAGGTAAAAGATGGATGCCTACATATTTATAATACATGGTGTGTTTTTTTTATTTTTAGGTGATGTGGATGTTGTGGAAGAAGAAACTCACTTCAGCAGTGCAAGTGCACAAGTCCTCATCAGTGAGATCATGGTGTGCAATCGGGATTTAGAAAAGCTGAAGCAAAATATCAATGATGTTCAAAAAAGACTGAGCAACATCATTGATGTTTTATGCAAACTCTAACCAGAAAAAATGAAAATTTTGTTGTTATTGTTGTACCCTTTTTAAAAGTTTTAAAGTAATTGCAAAGCCAAATTTTGAAGATGCACACAGTGTGTCAACATGTGCTATCTGCCATCATGGGATATTAATGTACGCGTTTTAAGGGTGCCACCCCTTCCTCGAAAATAAAGTAGGTGAGAGGAAGAAGTTGCACTCCCGAAACACGTCCATTGATCCCCCATGATGGGAGCTAGCACATGTTGACACACTGTGGCTTATTTCAAAAAAGCAAAACCACTTTGCACTACAAGTGCAATGCAAGTGCACTTGAAAGTGCACTTGTAGGGCAAAGTGGATTGTCCTTTCTAAAAAAAGGTCCAGTGTGTCAACTTGTGCTAGCTCACATTGATATCCCATGATGGCAGATAGCACATGTTGACACACTGTGTGTTTTGTGGCTTTAGAAAAATAAATGTAGGGAAAAGACACACATTTTAGGCATGGGATCATGAGGGAAATCCACATTTTGTCCCAATTTGTGCACATCTTCAAAATTTGGCTTTTACAGGAGTGAGATCACCCCATCTGATGAAGGCAAAATCAACACAGTTTTGACATACTAATGTCTCATATGGCCTTCACTTTATCAAAGTTGAACTTTGTAAGTTCCTGAGTTGGGGATGTGTATGTTATGGTTTTAAACATGCCTGTTTAGCCACAAAAAAGGCTATATACTATCAAACATACATGTTATACACCAAAGATGTTGGTTTGTTAAAAAACCCTTTTATAACATGAATGTGCTTGGAGTAAAATGTTTTATACCCAACAATGTGTGGCTTCTTCTTCTGATGCTCAATACCAGTTTTTTAGTAAGTTGGTGTAGTTACAGTGACAATGTGGGTTATTTACTAACGGCAAATCCACTTTGCACTACAAGTGTACTTTCAAAGTGGATTTGTGGATTTGCCTTTAGTAAATAACCCCCACTGTGCTGTAAAATTTGCCAAAATCAGGCCATTTTAGGGACTCCAAGCAATTAATTCATGGAGTTGAAAAGGATGAATATTCTTATCATTAATGCATTACATACATTAACTACAAAAACATTGTGTGTGTGTGTGTAGCAGACCCACAGCACAGCATAATAGTTAGCTGAAGAAGAGATTGTCATCTCATGTATCAAATAAGTTACGTTTACACTATTGAAGAAAATGGCCAAAAATAAAAGGCCATTGGAGAACCTAGGAGGCAGATAAGAAACACAAGCAATAAATCGAATGAAATATGAGTTTAGTTTAAAAATAATGTATTTTAAAGAGATTCCAGATTCTCTGGTATATCAATTGCCCCCCTATCCACGAAGTACTCCACATAGCTTTGCCGTACTTCGTGGGCGCTTTGGGGGCAAGCCAGGGCGGCCAGTTTCAAGCACCGTCATTGTTTCTGCGGGTGAAAAGTTGGCCTCAGTCCCAACTGAGGCCAGATAGTTGGCTGCATTCTTGCACAGAAAATTATGTAGAATGCAGCAGCTTAAAATTATGTGGTTCAGTTTGTATTCGGCCATGTCTATGGCCATTTGGAAAAGCCGGAACCGGCTGGCCATTATGCCAAAGGCATTCTCGATCACTCTTCTGGCTCTGGCCAGCCGGTAGTTAAAAACCCTCTGCTCCAGGGTCAGGGTCCTCATGGGGAATGGCCTCATCAAATGCTCCCCCAGTGCAAAGGCCTCATCTGCAACAAAGCCCCCTAGTTACACTATTGGCAGCCCACTGCACAGGTAAGAAGTGTCATAATCCAAAAATATGAATACACACTGTCCAAATTGAAGCACATTTTTACATTCTGCAATTACCTATAAAGATAATAGGAGAACAAACTTTAAACAGTACCATTTGAAAGTATTCAGGCAGGCACTTGCACTACATGCTTTGGTGAATGTATCCATAAATATGACCACAAAAGAGGTAGATATAGTGTGTATGGATTTGGAAAAGTCAGCAGATAGAGTATTGGTATCGGTTGACTTAGCGGTTGGGGGGAGGGAGAGTTGCAAATGAGTTTTGGCCCCCAAAAAAAGCCTGTTGCACTATTCCTGAACTTAAGGACACCAATAACATTTGTACACATTTTTGGGGGTGTTTAGGGTAAGCACTACAATGGAGCTGACAAAATACATTGTCAAGTGACTAGGCTAGGTGTGTATGGGCCCAGGATAGCATGCTAGGGAGGTTAGTGAAGGCAAATATGTATGAAGGACAAAAAAGGAGCATTAAAAGCTTACAGCATGCATGAGGACAAAGAGGACATTCACAGCATATTACAATCATGGTAATTATAGAATGATGAAATAAATACAATACATTAGCAAACATTAAATACATAGAATGTTATGTTAAAGGATAAAACTTACCTTAATATAGTCCTTCTGCAGGACCTGAATGATAGCAGAACAGGTCTCGGAATAATGATTCCCAAAGCCTGGGAGGAGATCCCAGTCGTGAACTTGATATCCTGGAGACTTCTCCCCGTCACCAAGTACCGCAAGGTGGCGACGAGCCTTTGTTCGGGAGTGATGGCTTGCCGCATGCAGGTGTCCTTTTTGGTAATATAGGGGGACAGCAAAGCCAACAGACAGTGATAGACGGGGTTCGTCATCCGGAGATAGTTCCTGAAATCATCAGGATTATTATCCTGGAGCTTCCACAACAAAAGGCATGTGAGAGAATTGTTCACAATTAAGTAACCAATTCTTGGTCCAAGAACTCCTCCTCCCCCATGGACTGGAACTCCCCACACCCAGCCCAACAACAGCACGAACTCTACGTCGAGTATGTAACCGCAATAAGGCTAGAAAGCCGTCGGCTGCTTGGAACGAACTGACAGAACACACTGAAAATCAGAAAGGGCCTGACAAGAATGAGCTGAAAATCAGAAATGAGTGGACAAGATCGCACTGAAAAACAGAAGCAAACTATAAATAGTACACACTGAAAAACAGGAACGAACTGACAACATGCACTGAAGAACAGATATAAACTGACAAGCACAAACTGAAAAGCAGAAACGAACTGAAAAGCGTGAATCGTCTCTCACCAAACTTCTACTAACACGAGATAAACACAAGATTAGCAGAAGGAGCCCAAAGGGTGACGCACTGGCTATTGAACTTCCTTTTTATCGGCTCGTCGTACGTGTTGTACGTCACCACGTTCCCACGTTCGCAATTGTTGGCCAACATTTGCGTGACCGTGTGTATGCAAGACAAGTTTGAGCCAACAACCTTCAAACAAAAATCCACGGTTTTGTTGGCCGAAAGTCCGATCATGTGTACGCGGCATAAGACTAAAACTAAATCGAAATTTGCTGTCACAATTTACACTGCTCTCCAGCCCCCCCCCCCCCCCCCATAACTAATGGATAGATTCATGCATAGCATGAATCTATCAATGGCCGCCCTGCCACCCCTATACAGGCATCTGGCCCCTTTTCGGACGCACCTGAATTCCAGTGGCGAGGCGTGTTTTTTGAAGCATGTGATTAAAATCATAGCCTCTAATAGGCTTCAAGAAAGGTGGACTTGGAGCGCAGAGCATTGCGCTCGCAGTCCACCCAGATGTGTTAGAAAAGCAAATGAATATTTGCTTTTCTAACACTGAACCGCCTCTCCGCCAACCAGGTAACGTGGCTCCAGCCCCCACCCCTATACAGGCATCTGGCCCCTTTTCGGATGCACCTGAATTCCAGTGGCGAGGCGTGTTTTTTGAAGCACGTGATTAAAATCATAGCCTCTAATAGGCTTCAATAAAGGTGGACTTGGAGCGCAGAGCATTGCGCTCGCAGTCCACCCAGATGTGTTAGAAAAGCAAATGAATATTTGCTTTTCTAACACTGAACCGCCTCTCCGCCAATCAGGTAACATGGGTCTAATACCCTTCACCTGATTGGCTGAAGGCACAGGCACCTCAACTGTATGCCAGGCAGACTGAAGAAGAGAGGAGTGGGAAGCATGGAGGATACAGGAGCCATCCCACAGCTCGCAGCAGTCACCCGCTGCCTGACCGCCACTTGTGCATTTGATGGGCACAATGGCTGCAACTGATGGCACGATGGCTGCATTTGATGGGCACAATGGCTGCAATTGATGGCACAGTGGCTGCATTTGATGGGCACGATGGCTGCATTTGATGGGCACAGTGAGGCTGCAATTGATGTTTTTTTTTTTTTCAGTATTTTTCAGTTTGTTTGTGCCCCCCCAAAAATTTTGAGCACCAGCCAACACTGCTTTTCGGTGACCCATATCTTGAAACATAACTTTTTCACCTGCTTGCTGGCTAACATAGGTATTTCACATTTCTGGGTGTGTGCATACCAGCTCCTCCTGCTGCTTGCAGTGGTTCCTCCTTCCACATTGCACACCACTAAAAGGCCAATCAAGCCAGTGGGAGATAATACTGAGTGTGGTGGGGTGGACCAGTATTTGACCCGCCCGGTCGAATTGAATACCCACAGCAGAAAAGCAGCTTCATTTCAAGACACAGGCAACACAGAGTTAGGTATGGATGGGCTTTTTTTTTTAACAGGGATGGCCTTATTTTACACAGTAAGTAACCCTTGTGGTGGCCACTTTAACCACTTAAGGACCGGAAGGATTTGCCCCCTTAATAACGATGCTGTTTTTTTGCGATACAGCACTGCGTTGCTTTAACTGACAATTATGCGGTCATGTGACGTTGTACCCAAACAAAATTTATGTCTTTTTTTCCCCACAATTAAAGTTTTCTTTTGGTGGTATTTTATCACCTCTGCTGTTTTTATTTTTTGCGCTATAAACAAAAAAAGAGTGACAATTTTGAAAAAAAACAATATTTTAAACTTTTTGCTATAATAAATATGCAAAAAATAAAAAATAAAAATGTCTTTATTAGTTTAGACCAATATGTATTCTTCCACATATTTTTGGTAAAAAAAAATTGCAGTAAGCGTATATTAATTGGTTTACCCAAAAGTTATAGTGTCTACAAAATAGGGGATAGATTTATGCCATTTTTATTATTTATTTTTTACTACGATTTTTAGGACACTTTTGACACTTTTTTGGGACCATTGACATTTATACAGCGATCAGAGCTAAAATTAGCCACTGATTACTGTATAAATGTCACTGGCAGGGAAGGGGTTAACACTATGGGGTAATCATGGGGTTAAGTGTTCCCTAGAGAGGTGTTTCTAACTGTGGGGGGAGTGGACTGACTGGGAGTAGAGAGAGATCGCTGTTCCTGATCACTAGGAACAGCAGATCTCTCTCTATTTCCCTGTCAGAACGGGGATCTGTCTGTTTACATTGACAGATCCCCATTCTGGTTCTTTAAGGAGCGATCACAGGTGGTCACCGCCAGCCACGCACATTGGCTCCGGAGTCACGATGTGGGCGCGCGTGCGTGCCCCCTATAGCCCTTAAAAGAGAAGTATGAGTTTCCTTCTTTTTGCTTAATCATAATGAGCTGCTAGTATCTACAAACCTTTCCTGCCTTCTGAGAAGTGCCCTGTTTTTGTTAAAATAGAGTTAATTACCTGTGGGAGGGTCTACAGATTTTCCTGCACCCCCCTCCCTGTCATCTTGCTTGATTGATGTTGGCTCTGGGCTCTCTGCTCGTTCCCGAGACTTCATACAACACACAGAGCTGCTCCCCTCCTCCCTCCCCCCTCCTCCCCCCTCCCCTCTCCTCCCCCCTCCCCTCTCCCTCATTCCTGTTGCAGACAGAGGAGTACAGGGGGTGGGGATGAGGGGACTGCATAGGAGTAAAGGGGATGGAGATAAGGGGACTGTATAGGAGTAAAGGTAATGGGGATGAGGTGACTGTATAGGAGTACAGGGGATGGAAATGAGTGGACTGTATAGGAGTACAGGGGATGGGGATGAGGGGACTATATAGGAGTACAGTGGATGGGGATGATGGGACTGTATAGGAGTACAAGGAATGGGGATGAGGGGACTGTATAGAAGTACAGGGAATGGGGATGAGGGGACTGTATAGGAGTACAGGGGATGGGGATGACTGGACCGTATAGGAGTACAGGGGATGGGGATGACGGGACTGTATAGGAGTACAGCCGATGGGGATGATGGGACTGTATAGGAGTACAGGCGATGGGGGATAGGGATGACATCAGTGGGAGAGGGATGGTGGTGGGGGGATGGGATCAGTGACAGAGGGATGATTTGTATGTACAATAAAGGAGACTCTGGGGACATATCGGGGTCACTTTAGATGTGGGGAAGTTGTCAGTCTCCTCTCCTATGTACTGTACACAGGTATGTTCTCTACACATAGCACTGTGTACATTTCAGAGAACAGACACAGGACACAGGTTACTATGCTCCTTACCATTTCTCCCCTTCTGATAAAACACAGTGCTGTGTGTAGAGAGCATACCTGTGTTCATTGCTGAACATGAGAAGTGTTCAGTGACTCTCCCCCCTCCCACCATCGGCTGAAGGAGACGCTGATACTTTGAATGAGTGAGGGGAAGGGGGGGAGGGAATTCGAAGGACACAAGAAGGAACATCAACGCCCAGGGGAGAGGTGTTGAAGTCTTGCAGAGGAGAGCTTGCAGATAACAGCCAGAGAAAGGTTAGGAGACTTCACTTGTGTTATGCTGTCTCTGCTTTTGGGTTTTAGCTGGGAACATGCTGCCATGGAAACAGAGGCACATGAAGAACGTGCTCGTTCTAGATAGCAGCTTGGGTGTGCACCTCTTCACCAATCACACCCACATGTCCTCCAGAGGGAGGGACTGAAGGAGGGGCTGGATTGTGAAGCTGTATCCACCTCCTGGAAACTTTTGAACTGAGAGAGAACCGTTAGAGGCTGCTTCTGGACACTTCAAAAGACTATTCTGCAAAACTAAAGGACTGGGGAAAGAAAGAAATGCAATGCAGGTATGAGGGTAGCATGTACTACCTATTTTTTGCATTCCCATACTTCTCCTTTAAAGCAGCCACCGTACAGCTACGGCGATTAGCGCAGGGGAGCCAACCTGCTGCCGTCAAATGACAGCGGCTGATCGGCAAGTAGTTAAAGTGATAGTAAACACTTTCAGTAGCTGATTTAATCACTTACTGAGTATGCAGCTTCTTTAGCTTTGTATCCTTATCTGTGTTTCAGTTTATGCTGGTGCAATGATCACTGTCACTCCTTTCTCTTATTTATTACAGGTACTTATACAGCGCTGACAATTTGTACAGCACAAATATATATAGTACATTCACATCATTGAATGCCCTCAAGGAGCTTAAGATCTAAGGTCATAACCCAGCCTTTCTCAGCCAGTGTGCCGCGGCACACTGATGTGCCGTCAGAGGTTCTCAGGTGTGCCGCCGGATCAGGGGAGAGAAGGGCTGTCAGATGAGCCCGATCTCCAGATCCCCTGATAAACTGTACATCGGCACTGTGAGCAGCTCCGTCAACCTCAGCAAAGTGCAAGTAAAGTACAGGGGAGTGTGCTGTGCTCTCTGCTTCCCCCTACAGTGCAATACCCGGCTGAATGAGGAAACTGGAAAGGTACTGTGCTAGAAGCTAGATTTGTTTTAAAACGGTTTTATACATGTGTCTGCGTTTGTGCATGTGAGTGTCTGTGTGTGTACATGTGTCTGCATGTGTGTGTACACGTGTCTGTATGTGTGTGTGCATGTGTCTGTATGTGTGTGTACACGTGTCTGTATGTGTGTGTGTATGTGTCTGTATGTGTGTGTGCACGTGTCTGTATGTGCACGTGTCTGTATGTGTGTATGTGTGTATGCACGTGTCTGTATGTGTGTGTACATGTGTCTGTATGTGTGTATGTGTCTGTATATGTGTGTGTGCACGTGTCTGTATGTGTGTATGTGTCTGTGTGTGTGTGTACAAGTGTTTGTATGTGTGTATGTGTCTGTATATGTGTGTGTGCATGTGTCTGTATGTGTGTATGTGTCTGTATATGTGTGTGTGCACGTGTCTGTATTTGTGTATGTGTCTGTGTGTGTGTACAAGTGTTTGTATGTGTCTGTATGTGTGTGTGCATGTGTCTATATGCGTAAGTTACTTTTAATCCTGACCTCCCCCCCCATTCCTGTACCATAAGAACTGCTTTTGTAGGGCTTGTTTGTGATAGCAGCAAGGACTGCTGCTCCTCTGAAAAGCGATCCGTGCACTGATCGCTTTTCAGAGGCATTTGACAGGTGGTAAAGAGGCCTTATGTTGCCTCCTCACCACCTGTTTTAATGCAGCATCACTACACTGCAACTGTGCAATGCACACAGTTGCGGGGTAGTTGCAGTGCAGCCCCATTCACCCTGGGTATACCTCCAGCTGCAGCCACAGCATGTGTACACCCCCAGCTGCTGCCTCTGCAGCTAAAGGGGGAGAAGTTGGGGGTGGTAAAAACACCTCAACCATGTGGTTTTACCGCCCCTCCAACCTGACATGTGAACAAGCCCTTGGTTCACATCTGTGTGGCTGCGTGCTGTGTGTAGGGCAGCCCATTCATTTCAATGGGCTTCCCTACCCAGAAAAATACAGGGAAAGAAATCCCCAACCTTTTTTTTAAAGATTGCACTGCACCAAAAGCGTCCGATGTTTTCTAATGTGTGGGGTACCATTAAGAATTAATGGCACCCCTAAAGAGCAGAGCATTTGTCTGTGTGTCAGGAACGAGCAAGATTTTGCACGTGTTCCGCGACACACAGTAACGTGAACCAAGCCTTGACTGGGGTGCCTCAAGACTGAAAATACTTTTTAAGGTCGCCTAGACTGGAAAAAGTTGAGAAACACTGTCCTAACCAGTGTTAATTTTGGCAGCAAATTTCAATTTACCGTATATACTCGAGTATAGGTCAATCTGAATATAAGTCGAGGGACTCTAATTTACCACAAAAAACTGGGAAAAACGTATTGATCCGAGTAAAAGACGAGGGTGAGAAATGCAGCAGCTACTGTAAGTGGAAAAAAGGGTCAACAATGCCCATCTGCGGCTGCATGCCTCCCTATGTCCTGTGCAGCCTACCTGTGTCCTGTGCATGTGTCCCTGTGCACCCTACCTGTGTCCTGTGCATGTGTCCCTGTGCACCCTACCTGTGTACTGTGCAGCCTCCGTGTGGCGATCTGCATCCTCCGTGTGCCGCTCTGCATCCACCGATCAGCACGTGATAATACCAATCGGCGGCCATTCCACTGTTCAAAAGCCGCACCTCCATCTCGTCTGAGATAGGCAGAACACTCCATTTCCCAGCAGTCAGCGGTCAGCCTATCACGGACATTCTCTCATTCTCATACCACGAATGAGGATGAGAGAATGTCCGTGATAGGCTGTACACTGACTGCTTGGAAATGGAGTGTTCTGCCTATCACAGACAAGGAGGAGGCGTGGCTTTTGAATAGTGGAATGGCCGCCGAATGGTATTATCACACGCTGGCCGCTGTCTGTCTGCATGACATGCTGATCATGTAGGCAGATGGCAGTGACTCGAGTATAAGTCGAGGGGGGCACTTTCAGCATAAAAAAAGGGCTGAAAATCTCGACTTATACTCAAGTATATAGGGTAGTTTTAGTCTTAGGACTAAAATTCCATTTTAGTTTTAGTCCCGTTTTAGTCTTCTGCAATCGTTTTAGTTTTAGTCGTATTTAGTCGATCTAAATCTCCAGGACATTTTAGTCGACTAAAACTCATTTTAGTTATCTAAAATCGAATGGGTGTAGTTAAATTACAATGCATTATTTAAGCATTTCTCTACAATTTCCAAACTCATTATATACTGCTGGAGTGAAAAATCGAATATGTTATTATTACACAAGCACAGGGAGAACATGCAAACTCCAGGCAGGTAGTGCTGTGGTTGGGATTTGAACTGACAACCCTGGTGCTGCTGGGCAGAAGTATTAACCACTTAGCCACTGTGCAGCATCCTATGGAATCATCCTTACATGCAGGGACTAGAGTTGTGCATCCCTACATTGTGTGGATCAATAGAAACACACAGCCCCATAGCCTAGGATGGCTAGGCACTCACTTGCCCCTCCCCCTCCCTTCGCTAAACTTCTCTAAACTTTGGATCAAGACTGCACTGTCCACTCTTATCATTTCCCTGTGAAGATCAGAAGTTCATGGAAGCAGCACTGAGAGAGAAGGAGCAAGCAGCAGTGAAAGTAGCAAACTGCAAGTGCTAGTATTAGAATTTTTAAAAATGTTTATTTTTTTTGCATTTAATGTGTTAAACGGAAAAAAACATGAGGGTTTAATACTACTTTAAAGAGGTTGTAAAGTCAGGAGTATAAATATAAACCTTATGAGCTGCTGGAACTAAGACCTCAATGAACCTAGACTTAGGCTATGTTTCCACTAGTGCGTCCCCAAAGTCGCGCGATTTTACCGCGACTTTTTACCGCGATTTGAAGCAATGCCTGTATCTATGGACCTCAAGTCGCATCAAAGTGGGACCAAAGTAGTGCAGGGACTACTTTGAAGTCGCACAGATATGAACGGTACTCATTGGAAATCATGGGAAACAATTTGTCATGCGACTTTTCAGTCCCAAGTCGCATGAAAAGTCGCACTAGTGGAAACAGAGCCTAAGTGAAATAAAACAACTATACTATAAAGTAGCTGCCAGCACTCTACACACTTCCTCAAGATGTGACAATGCAAACTTATATACCCAATGTGCGGCGCTAAAGTGAACATATGCAGGGTAGCTAGAGTTGCCACCTCATCCCTTTAAACCCGAACACCTTTGAATTACACAGGTTCTGAGGCTAATTAAATGCAGATAAGGCATCAAGTGAGTTTAATTACCACCTTAATCAGCCACAGAACCTGTGTAATTAATATGTGTTCGGGTTTAAAGGGATGAGGTGGCAACCATAAGGGTAGCACATATATATATATAAACTGTACACAAAACCAGATATTTGTGCAAGTGCTCAATAATGCTATATAATAAAAGTAAAAGTAAAGTGCAAGTGCTCAGTGTGTATATACACAGTGCTTAATGATGTTTTCAAGCAAACAATGATAATAGTCCATAAAAATAGCAAAGCAATAGGTGAAAAATTGTGTCTTCATGCAATGTGCACTCTCCCCACCAGGTGTACCCTCACCTTAAGGGCTATAAAAACAAGCCTGTAGTAAATGGCAACAGTTTAAATGGTCATCATATGTTTTCCTCATCCATATAGTGGCTGGTTAATTTTTAAGCATAGATCCCAGATTAATTCCACCTCCTGGTAAAAACGCTGGTCAACAAAACCACAGCTTCCTCCTGGTATTTCAGTAATCACCTCATATGCATACAAGGAATAACACCTGAGTCCCATCTCCCCCCAGCCATGTCCACGAGTGTCTCAGCCATCTGAGACCCTCCCTCCTGATTGGCTGAGACACAGCAGCAGCACCACTGGATCCAATCAAAGTCAGTCAGCCAATCAGGAGCGAGAGGGGGTAGGGCCGGGCCACGGCTCCATGTCTGAATAGACACAGGGAGCTGTGACTCGGCTCAGGTGCCCCTTAGCAAGCCGCTTGCTGTGGGGGCTTTCGACAAGAGGGAGGGGCCAGGGGAGCAAAAGAGGGAACCGAGAAGAGGAGGATCATGGCTGCTCTGTGCAAATCCACTACACAGGGCAGGTAAGTATAACATGTTTGTTATTTTTATAGAAAAAAAACAGATATCTATATCGCATCTTTTATTAATGTAAATTAGTAATATGAAAACAGTCCAAGCCACATGGATTGTAAAACACGAGCAAGCCTATGGCTCTTAAGGGGTTAATCTCTGTACACCAATAGGGTTACTAATATTTCAGTTGCAACATGTTTGTGCAAGACCGGCATTCCTGCATCTGACAACATAAGCTTACACTGGTGAGAGTCACCGAATGACATGTCTGACAACATAGCCTGCAGCCAAGGTATACAAACAGTATCGCTGGAGATGTGAAAACAGTTTATGGTATGCTAGGCAGAACTATGTAATTAAACTTTCACATATAAATAAAATGATAACACTGGACTCATATATGTGTGGATTTACAGTGGGGAAGGAAAGTATTCAGACCCCTTAAATATTGCAGCTATTTGCTAAAATCATTTAAGTTCATTTTTTTTCCTCATTAATGTACACACAGCACCCCATATTGACAGGAAAACGCTGAATTGTTGGCATTTTTGAAGATTTATTAAAAAAGAAAAACTGAAATATCACATGGTCAATCAAGTACAATCAGTATAATCAAACACAGCTGGACTCAAATGAAGGTGTAGAACCATCTCAAGAATGATTAGAAGAAATGGACAGCACCTGAGTTAAATATATGAGTGTCACAGCAAAGGGTCTGAATACTTAGGACCATGTGATATTTCAGTTTTTCTTTTTAAATAAATCTGCAAAAATGTCAACAATTCTGTTTTTTTCTGTCAATATGGGGTGCAGTGTGTACATTAATGGGGAAAAAAAATGAACTTAAATGATTTTAGCAAATGGCTGCAATATAACAAAGAGTGAAAAATGTAAGGGGGTCTGAATACTTTACGTCCCCACTGTAGCCTATATCTACAGTGAAATAGGTGGTGTACTGTTTTTAACACACTTAAGGCGGTGTACACATTATCTAATACAGCGTGTACAGTTTTTATTACACTTCTGGTGGTATACACAGTATACAATACAGCATGTACAGTTTCTAATACACTTCAGGTGGTGTACACAGTATCTAGTACAGTGTGTACAGTTTCTACTACTTTTCAGGTAGTGTACACAGTACACAATACAGTGCAGCCATAGTACAAGTTCTAATACAGTGCAGGCGGTGTACACAGTATCTAATACAGTGTGTACAGTTTCTACTACACTTCTACTACACTTCTGGTGGTGTACACAGTACACAATACAGTGCAGCTGTAGTACAGTTTGTAATACAGTGCAGGCGGTGTACACAGTATCTAATGCAGTGTGTACAGTTTCTACTACACTTCTGGTGTTGTACACAGTAGACAATACAGTGCAGCCGTAGTACAGTTTCTAATACAGTGCAGGCGGTGTACACCATATCTTATACAGTGTGTACAGTTTCTACTACACTATATGAGCCAAGAACTCTTTGCTTTCCAGTTTGAAGGAACAAATGTTTATGCTCATCTGATGCTAGAGACCAGCATGAAGAAAAAGATGGTGCCGAAGGCAAAGATGGGACTGGTGCCAGTACTTTAGCATTAAGTTCAACTGAGAGGTGTCCAATTTGTCTGAACAGTCTTTCCCTGGAGGCTGGCTTTCCAGAAGTATGTTGTCACGTTTTCTGTATATCCTGCCCTGTTGACCGCAAACCCTTTAAAACCGTGTATGAAATCAATCCGGTTGGTGGATGCACCAAGATCCATGTTGTGGCAAGAACACAAAAAGAAAACTGCAGCTGCAACCTGTGCCAATGGTGCTGTGCAAAACGGAAGATTTTAGAATGGATGTTTTGAAGAAATATGCAAATTAAATCTTGAAAAGAGCAAGGACAAAACATTTGTCATCAGCAAGGCTGAGCAAGTATTAAGCAATCCTGCTTAAATTGGGAAAAATAGAAGTGAAAATATCCTTCCTGCTTTTTCCTAGAGAGAGAAGAAGACCTTGAAGAGGAGGGTGACCACATCTGCTTAAGACTTATTTAAGAAGAAATGCAGCAAACTGCATTGGACCTTGAAGAAGGGGACATACCCCGAAAGCTTGTCCTGAAAAATTGTATGTTAGTGCAAATAAAAAAAGTATCACGGACAGTACTCAATTTTCTCTGTCACAATTACACTAATACGGCTACAATCAAATCAAGTAACATTTAAACGATACTAGTGTTCCTTCATGTTTATATTTTTTAAAAGCTCTTTTCTTATTGTCTATAGCTTTGTTAACTTTGACCGTGAGCCACATAGGTTTTATTTTTAGCCTTTTAAACGTATTGCCCATGGGAATATACTTTGCAGTGAGGTCCCAAACAGTCTTTTTGAAGAATTCCCATTTCTGTTCCCTGTTTATCGATGCAAATATTCCCTCCCAGTCTAAATCCTGGAGAGCAGCCCTCATCCTTGGAAAATTTGCTCTCTTGAAGTTAAGTGTTTTTATCTTTCCCGTATGTATTACTTGTTTACAGTTAACATCAAATTAAATCATGTTATGATCACTGCTACCCAGGTGTTCCTTTATCTGAACATTAGTAATAAGCTCTGCATGGTTTGAGATTACCAGGTCCAACAGAGCTTCATTCCTAGTTGGGGCCTCAATAAACTGGACCATAAAATTGTCCTGTAATAGGTTATTTATAAATATATATTGTAATAGTGAGAGTCCCTGTCTCTGTGAAAAGGGATGGAAAATGGACACAGAGTCTGCATGTCAGCGGACTGCAGTGCTACAGAGCATAGCTTTGAAAGGGAGAAAACTGTTTTGGCAGCTTTCTCCAGGTTTTGCTATGTTCGGATAGGGCTCTGTAGTTTGGAGATCCCGCAGAGACTTGGGTGGGATAGGATCTCTAACCCTGTGTCCAGGTCTTATAGATAGCCAGCAGGTTGTGTGCCCAGGTGCACACAGCCCATATAACTGTGTCTGAAAAGCTGTCTGCCCTGTGTGAAACTACATCCCTGGTAAGTAGGGATGAGCCGAACAGCCCCCGGTTCAGTTCGCACCAGAACCTGCGAACGGACAGAAAATTTGCACAAACGTTAGAACCCCATTGACGTCTATGGGACTCGAACGTTCAAAATCAAAAGTGCTCATTTTAAAGGCTAATTTGCATGGTATTGTCCTAAAAAGGGTTTGGGGACCCGGGTCCTGCCCTAGGGGACATGTATCAATGCAAAAAAAACTTTTTAAAACGGCCGTTTTTTCTGGAGCAGTGATTTTAATAATGCTTAAAGTTCAAAAAAAAAGTGAAATATTCCTTTAAATACCGTAACTGGGGGGTGTCTATAGTATGCCTGTAAAGTGGCGCGTGTTTCCCGTGCTTAGAACAGTCCCTGCACAAAATGTCGTTTTTAAAGGAAAAAAAGTCATTTAAAACTGCTTGCGGCTTTAATGTAATGTCGGGTCCTGGCAATATGGATGAAAATCAGTGAGACAAACAGCATGGGTACCCCCCCAGTACATTACCAGGCCCTTTGGGTCTTCTATGGATATTAAGGGGAACCCCGCACCTTAAAAAAAGGAAAGGCGTGGGGCCACCAGGCCCTATATACTCTGAACAGCAGTATACAGGTGGTGCAAACAAGACAGGGACTGTAGGTTTGTTGTTAAGTAGAATCTGTTTGTAATTTTGAACTGGTACATTTTTAACGTGTTTAGCTCCAGCGAAAAAATCTATTTTAAGCTTTTTGGAAAACATAGAGAAGGGTTATCACCCCTATGACATTTGTTTTGCTGTCTGTGCTCCTCTTCAAAAGATTTCACCTCATTTTTTGTCCCAATAACAAATGTTTTTTTTAAATTTGGGTTTTTTTGTGAAACAAGGATTGGTGATAAAGCATCAGTGGAAAGGAGAAATGTTTTTCCCATATTAACTCTTACAGGAGAGAATTTCCCTTCCTAGGGGTAGATTTCATCTCACTTCCTGTTGTCTCCTTCCCTTTGCAAGTAGGAGTCGTTTGTAAGTTGGATGTTTGAAAGTAGGGGCCTGCCCTATATACTCAGCAGAAATTTGGGCCTTAGGTGTTGTTGTGGCCACAACACTGTAAGCCCTCACAGGGCCCTGCTGTGAAATATTAGATCAAGAATTGTAATTACATGCCCCTGTTGAACAGAGGCAGAAAAATTGGGCCTTTGGTGGTGGTGGTGCTAGTGCCACAACACTGTAAGTCCTCACTCGCTCTTGGTGGGCGCAGAAACGGGCCCTGCTGTGAAATATTAGATCAAGAATTGTAATTACATGCCCCTGTTGTTGAACAGGGGCTGAAAAATTGGGCCTTAGGCACTGGTGCCACAACACTGCAACCCCTCACAGATACTCTAGTTGGAACGCAGAAACGAGCCCTGCTGCAAAGTATTGCATCAAAAATTGTAATTACACGCCCCTGTTAAACAGGGGCTGAAAAATTGGGCCTTAGGCACTGGTGCTGGTGCCACAACACTGCAACCCCTCACAGACACTCTAGTTGGAACGCAGAAACGAGCCCTGCTGCAAAGTATTGCATCAAAAATTGTAATTACACGCCCCTGTTAAACAGGGGCTGAAAAATTGGGCCTTAGGCACTGGTGGTGGCGCCCAGAACCAAAAATGTTCTTACAAGCTATCAGCGTGATCATTGAGGAGGAAGAGGATAATTACTCAGGATAGTCACTCAGCATCAGCATAGGCAGTCTTTGAAGGGATCTGAGATTTCAAAAAAAAATATTCGGTTACATCAGCATCAGGTGCTTGGTAGCTGGTGGTGATCCAAGACTGATTTATTTTTATGAAGGTCAGTTGATCGACCGAGTCGGTGGACAGACGCACCCTGTGATCGGTTACAAAGCCTCCAGCAGCACTGACTGTGCGTTCTGAAAGAACGCTGGATGCAGGACAGGCCAGTAGCTCAATTGCATACTGTGCAAGCTCTGGCAAGTGATCCATCCTCAAGACTCAGTAACCCAGAGGATTTTCGGTGGGAAAGGTGTCCAAGTCAGATCTTGCCCCTAGGTATTCCTGCACCATGTAAAACAGACGCTGGTGATGGTTGCTGGAAACGATCATACCTTGGGGCTGCGAACCAAAAAATTGTCTGAACGCATTGGTCAGACGGCCACCTTCTCCACCGCTCCTTCTTTGACTGACCAAAGCCTCAGCAACACGTTGTCCAGAAACAGGAGTTTGTAACCTCCCAGTCTCTGGGAACACATTGCACAGACCTTTCTGCAAGGCCTCCCGAAGATGTTTCATCCTCTGCTCCCTCTGCAATGGCAAGATAAGGTCCGCAACATTACCCTTGTAACGTGGATCAAGGAGGGTTGCCAGCCAGTATTGGTCCTTCTCCTTGATACCACGAATACGAGGATCCTTATGCAGGCTTTGCAGGATCAGGGAGGCCATGCAGCGTAGGTTTGCTGAGGCATTCGGTCCGGAGTCCTCTGGGTCACTAAGGACGACATGGTCCGCAGCCACCTCCTCCCAGCCACGTACAAGTCCATGTGTTTCTTGGGACTGATCCCTTAAAGACTGCTGCTGATGCTGAGTGCCAGGCTCCACCTCCATACAGACACAATCCTCCTCCTCCTCGTCCTCTTCCTGTGTGATCGGTGGGCACGCAGGAACACTGTCTGGATAAAGGGGGCCTTAAGAGCTAAGGAAGTCCTCCTCTTCCTGCCTCTGTTCTGCCTCAAGTGCCCTGTCCATTATTCCATGCAGCGTGTGCTCCAACAGGTGGACAAGGGGGACAGTGTCACTGATGCATGCATTGTCACTGCTCACCATCCTCGTGGCCTCCTCAAATTGTGGCAGGACAGTGCATGCATCCCTGATCATGGCCCACTGGCGTGGGGAATAAAAACAAGCTCCCCTGACCCTGTCCTGGTGCCATAGTCGCACAGGTACTCATTGATGGCCCTCTGCTGCGTGTGCAGCCCCTGCAGCATGGCCAACATTGAGTTCTACCTGGTGGGCATGTCACAGATTAGGCGGTTCTTGGGCAGGTTAAACTCCTTTTGGAGGTCTGCCAGCCAAGCACTGGCATTATATGACCGGTGGAAATGCACACAGACTTTCCTGGCCTGCCTCAGGACATAATGTAAGCCCGGGTACCTTCCCAAGAACCGCTGCACCACCAAGTTAAGGACGTGAGCCAAACAGGGCACATGGGTCATTTGTCCCTGTCGGAGGGCAGAGAGGAGGTTGGTGCCATTGTCGCAAACCACCATTCCTGCCTTAAGTTGGCGTGGCATCAACCACCTCTGAACCTGCCCCTGCAGAGCTGACAGAACCTCTGCCCCAGTGTGGCTCCTGTCCCCTAAGCACACCAGTTCAAGCACCGCATGGCATCTTTTGGCCTGCATACTTGCGTAGCCCCTTGAACGGCTACGGAGCACCGCTGGTTCCGAGGACAAAGCACAGGAAGAGGCCATGGAGGAAGAAGAAGAGGAGGGGGTGGAGGAGAGAGGTGTGTCACAATCATTAGTAGTGGCATTTTGGAGGCATGGTGGTGGAACAACCTCCAATACTACTGCACCTTGTCCTGCATACTTCCCAGCTGCCAGCAGAGTCACCCAATGCGAGGTGAAACTTAGGTAACGTCCCTGTCCATGCCTGCTGGACCATGAGTCAGTGGTAATATGCACCTTACCACTGACCGCCCTGTCCAGCGAGGCCAAGACATTGCCTTCCACATGCCGGTAGAGAGCCGGAATCGCCTTCCGTGAGAAAAAGTGGCGTTTGGGTACCTGCCACTAAGGAACCGCACATTCCACAAATTCACAGAAGGGGACAGAGTCTACCAACTGAAAAGGCAGCAGTTGAAGTGCTAGCAATTTTGCCAAGCTAGCATTCAACCGCTGGGCATGTGGATGGCTGGGAGCGAACTTCTTTCGGCGGTGCAGCAACTGGGGAAGGGAAATTTGCCTGGTACAATCTGACGTTGGTGTACCGAAAGCAGATTGCCCACAAGTACTTGGCTGTGACACACCTAATTCTACTCCTTCATTCCTCTCAATGCAGGTCTCAGAGAGGACTGAAGGTATAGTGGGGTTGGAGATCTCAGCTGATGAGGAGCAAGGAGAGGTCCTCTTTGTTCTTTGGTGTGGGTCTTTTAAATACGCTTGCCAACGAACTGCATGGCAGGTCAACATATGTCTGGTCAAGCATGTGGTGCCCAAGCGGGAGATGTTTTGGCCACGCGAGATACGCTTGAGACATATGTTGCAAATAACAGCGGTGCGATCTCATGCACTCGTCTCAAAAAAGGCCCACACCAAAGAACTTTTTGAATAACGCGCAGAGACTGCAGCGCCCTGCACATGCGGAGCTTTGGGGTGTGATGCAGTCAGTGTGCTGCCCTTAGGCTGGCCCCTGGAGGGCATCCTGCCTTGTTGGTGATGTGCCGCCTCCTCCTCCTCCTCCTCTCTCCTATCAGGCACCCACGTTGAGTCAGTGACCTCATCATCCCCTCCCTCCTCATCACTGGAGCAAACCTGGCAGTATGCTGCAGCAGGAGGAGCATGACTGCCAGATTGCTGTCCTTCTTGGGCACCCCCTCTGTCTGTGCTCACATTACTGCCTTCATCTAGCTCAGTATCATCATCAGAGCCTTCCAAACGCTGGGCATCCTCATGGAGCATGTACCCAACACTGTGGTCAAACAGTTCGAGGGACTCCACAGGAGGAAATGGTGGGGCTAGGGAAGGAGTCACTGATGACATTGAGCTGAGGGAAGAGGCCGCTGCTTTGCCAGACAAAGTACCCTGAGCATGGGTGAGAGAGGATGAGGAGGATGAGGACGGCTTGGTCATTCACTCGACCAAGTCTTCCGCATGTTGCGGCTCAACACGGCCAGCTGCCAAAAAAAAGGCCAAGCATGTCCCACGGCCACGTGCTGATGAGGATGCACCGTCTCCACGACCAGCACTGTTGCCTCTAGACACAGAGCCTGCTTGCCCTCTTTAATTGGCTTGTGACTGTCTGCCTCTCCTTGTTGGCCTTTCAGACATACTAATGGCCTGTAGCTGCACTAAGCTGGGATATATATATATATATATATATATATATATATATATATATATATATATATATATATATATGTACTGATACTGCAGCTAGCAAAATCAACTGCCTGCCTGCAGTATGAGAACACCACCAACCTTCTACAGGTAGCTTTAGCTGAACACTGTGCAGAGCTCGCAAAAAACTAACTTGTAGCTTATTTAGCTGCCTGCGGTAGTGATAGGATCAGGAAAACACCACCAACCTTCTACAGGTAGCTTTAGGTGAACACTGTGCAGAGCTCGCCAAAAAATAACTTGTAGCTTATTTAGCTGCCTGCGGTAGTGATAGGATCAGGAAAACACCACCAACCTTCTACGGGTAGCTTTAGGTGAACACTGTGCAGAGCTTGCACTACACTAACTTATAGCTTATTTAGCTGCCTGCGGTAGTGATAGGATCAGGAAAACACCACCAACCTTCGACAGGTAGCTTTAGGTGAACACTGTGCAGAGCTTGCCAAAAAATAACTTGTAGCTTATTTAGCTGCCTGCGGTAGTGATAGGATCAGGAAAACATCACCAACCTTCTACAGGTAGCTTTAGCTGAACACTGTGCAGAGCTCGCAAAAAACTAACTTGTAGCTTATTTAGCTGCCTGCGGTAGTGATAGGATCAGGAAAACACCACCAACCTTCTACAGGTAGCTTTAGGTGAACACTGTGCAGAGCTCGCCAAAAAATAACTTGTAGCTTATTTAGCTGCCTGCGGTAGTGATAGGATCAGGAAAACACCACCAACCTTCTATGGGTAGCTTTAGGTGAACACTGTGCAGAGCTCGCACTACATTAACTTGTAGCTTATTTAGCTGCCTGCGGTAGTGATAGGATCAGGAAAACACCACCAACCTTCTATGGGTAGCTTTAGGTGAACACTGTGCAGAGCTCGACAAAAAATAACTTGTAGCTTATTTAGCTGCCTGCGGTAGTGATAGGATCAGGAAAACACCACCAACCTTCTACAGGTAGCTTTAGCTGAACACTGTGAGGAGGACGCACTACACTAACTTGTAGCTTTAGCTGAACACTGTGCAGAGGTCTCACTACACTAACTTGTAGTTTTAGCTGAACACTGTGAGGAGGACGCACTACACTAACTTGTAGTTTTAGCTGAACACTGTGAGGAGGACACACTACACTAACTTGTAGCTTTAGCTGAACACTGTGCAGAGGTCTCACTACACTAACTTGTAGCTTTAGCTGAACACTGTGCAGAGGTCGCACTACACTAACTTGTAGTTTTAGCTGAACACTGTGAGGAGGACGCACTACACTAACTTGTAGCTTTAGCTGAACACTGTGCAGAGGTCTCACTACACTAACTTGTAGTTTTAGCTGAACACTGTGAGGAGGACGCACTACACTAACTTGTAGCTTTAGCTGAACACTGTGCAGAGGTTGCACTACACTAACTTGTAGCTTTAGCTGAACACTGTGCAGAGGTCTCACTACACTAACTTGTAGTTTTAGCTGAACACTGTGAGGAGGACGCACTACACTAACTTGTAGCTTTAGCTGAACACTGTGCAGAGGTTGCACTACACTAACTTGTAGTTTTCGCTGAACACTGTGAGGAGGACACACTACATCAACTTGTAGCTTTAGCTGAACACTGTGAGGATGACGCACTACACTAACTTGTAGCTTTAGCTGAACACTGTGCAGAGGTCTCACTACACTAACTTGTAGTTTTAGCTGAACACTGTGAGGAGGACGCACTACACTAACTTGTAGCTTTAGCTGAACATTGTGCAGAGGTTGCACTACACTAACTTGTAGTTTTAGCTGAACACTGTGAGCAAGACACACTACACTAACTTGTAGCTTTAGTTGAACACTGTGCAGAGGTCTCACTACACTAACTTGTAGTTTTAGCTGAACACTGTGAGGAGGACGCACTACGCTAACTTGTAGCTTTAGTTGAACACTGTGCAGAGGTCGCACTACACTAACTTGTAGTTTTAGCTGAACACTGTGAGGAGGACACACTACACTAACTTGTAGCTTTAGCTGAACACTGTGCAGAGTTCGCACTACACTAACTTGTAGTTTTAGCTGAACACTGTGAGCAGGACGCACTACACTAACTTGTAGCTTTAGCTGAACACTGTGCAGAGGTCTCACTACACTAACTTGTAGTTTTAGCTGAACACTGTGAGGAGGACGCACTACACTAACTGTAAATAGTCTAGCTGCCTGACTGTGGTACTAATAGGATCAAAAGAACACCAGCAATTTTCTTCAGGTAGCTGTAAATACTGTAACAAGACAAGCCTGCCTGTCAGTAGGAAGATAACAGGAACGGATCTAGCTAAACTGAATACAGTGTGTGTATATATATATATATATATATATATATATATATATATATATATATATATATATATGCAACACCTGGGATGCATATATATACACAATACACTGTAAGTGCAGCTAACTCACTGACTGTCCTGCCTAATCTAGCTAACTCAAATGAAATGACACTGTCTCTCTCTCTATCTCTCAGCACGCCGGAACACACTACACAGGGCCGCCGTGCAGGTGGCCTTATATAGTGTGGGGCGTGTTCTAAACCCCCTGAGCCATAATTGGTCAAAGCCACCCTGGCTTTGGCCAATTACATCTCTCTCTACTGACGGCGCTGTGATTGGCCAAGCATGCGGGTCATAGTGCATGCTTGGCCAATCATCAGCCAGCAATGCACTGCGATGCCGCAGTGAATTATGGGCCGTGACGCGCCACACGAATTTGGCACGAACGGCCCATAACGTTCGCAATTCGGCGAACGATCGAACAGCCGATGCTCATCCCTATTGGTAAGGGGGGACTTCGTGTCTGAAGGACTGGGAAGGTTGGGACGGCTACAAGAAGGGTCTGGGAGGCTGGGAGAGCCGAGGCGACTAGCAAGTCCAAGGGGGACTGAAGGAAGTCTTGAAGTCTGGGGACAGTAAGCAAATCCAGGGGCCTGGAGAATCCTATTGAGGCCAGGAGTAGGCCGGTTCAGCAGGGAACTGCAAGGCAAAGTAAGCCTAGGAGCCAGGAGGCTTGGCATTTTCTGTCGTATGAATTTACTGGAGAAGGACCCCTGTGTTGGAAATCCTGTGTATAAACTTTTATTTTGTTCCTGTTAATAAAAACGGGCTGCCATGCCCTCAAACCTGATAACTGACTACTGTGGACTCACTACGTGAAGATGCATCTACCACTGAGCTAAACACCCCAATATCACAATATATATACTCTGCATTCAGTGTAGCCCATATATACAGTGCATTCGATGGTGTATAGTTTCTAATACACTTCAGGCGTTGTACACAGTATATAATACAGTGTAGTGTGGTGTTGCAAAACAAAAAATACATCATGTTTGGAAGGCCACTAAGGAGAGGCTGACGCTCACAGGCCACTAAAAGAGGGCAAGCATCCTCTGTGTCTACAGTCAATAGTGGTGGTCGTGGACATGGTGCATCCTCTGCAGGTGGCCATGGGGCACGCTTCTCCTTTTTTGCTGCTGATGGCCATGTTATTGAGCCAGAACATGTAGAAGAGTTGGTAGAGTAGATAAAAAAGCTGTCCACATCCTCCCCATCCTCTGTCACCGAGACTCAGAGTAGTTTGCCTTTCCAACGCAGCTGCCAAAGCAGCCTATTCCACCGGCTCCTTGTCCAAAGTCACTCCTTCCGCAGCCCCACCATTATGCACGGAGGAGTCCCCAGAATTATTCAACCACAGTGTCGCGTACATGCTGCTGGAGGATGCCCAGCGATTTGAAGGCTCCAATGTTGGTTCCCAGGTTGAGGAAGGGAGTTAATGTGAGCCTAGAGAGAGGGGGTGCCCAAGAAGGACAAGAAACTGGCAGTCATGTTCCCTCCAGCTGCAGCATACTGCCAAGTTTGCTCCAGTGACGAGGTGGGAGGGGATGATTAGGTCACTCACTTGTACTTGTGTGCCTAAGAGAAGAGAAGAGGAAAGTGAGGATAAGGAGGCACAACTCCAACGAGGCAGGATGTCCTCTAGGGGGCAGCTTAAGGGCAGCTACCCTATTGCATCACACCGCAGAGCTCCACAGGTGCAGGGCGCTGCTGACACCTCACTGACTTTTAAATGTTCCTTGGTGTGATCCTTTTTCGACACGTGTGCAGCATATTGCACCTTTGCTGTTTGCAACCTATGTCTGAAGCGGATCAAGTGTGGCCAGAACAGCAGCTGTTTGGGCACCACATGCTTAACCAGACATATGACAACCTGCCATGCAGTCCATTGGCAACAGCACTTGAAAGACCCAAATCATAGAAAAAGGCAGACTTCTCCTTGCTCCTCATCTGGGATCTCCAACCCTACTATACCTCCAGTCCTCTCAAAAACCTGCACTGAGAGGAATGAAGGTATCGCAATAGGTGTCCCAAGTACTTGCAGCCAATCTGCTAGCAGTACACCATCAATTGATTTTAGCAGGCAAACGTCCCTACCCCAGTTGCTGAACCGTAAAAAGAAATTCAGTCCCAGGCATCCACATGCTCAGCATCTAAATGCTAACTTGGCCAAATTGCTAGCACTGCAACTGCTGCCTTTTCAGCTGGTAGATTCTGCCCCCTTTCATGAATTTGTGGAATGTGCTGTACCTCAGTGGCAGGTTCCAAAACGCCATTTCTTTTCACAGAAGGCCATTCCGGCTCTCTACCGGTATGTGGAAGGCAATGTTTTGGCCTCGTTGAACAGGGGGGTCAGCAGTAAGGTGCATATTACCGCTGACTCATGGTCCAGCAGGCATGGGCAGGGACGTTACCTTTCCTTCACAGTGCACTTGGTAACACTGCTGGCAGCTGGGAAGGATGCAGGACAGGGTTCAGTGTTGTTTTTGGCTTGTTCCGCCACCACGCCTTCAAAATGCTGGTGATTCTGCCATGGCTCTATCCTCCACCCCCTCCTCATCTTCTTTACCCCGGATGCCTGCATAGTTAGGACAGCTTTACCCCAGATGCCTGCATACTTAGATGTGCCTGTTTTAATCATCAACCATGTGAATTGCTAAGGCTGCATTCACACCTGAGCGTATCGTTTTCAGGTGTTTTTTTGCGTGTTTTTGCAGTTTTTGTACAGGTCAAAAGGTAACCAATGTAAAAAGCAGAAAAATGCCTGTAATTTGCCCAAAAAGAAGCTCATATACTTTTTTGAGCTTCAGGTGACAGAACGCTCAGATGTGAACAGTGGCCATTTAAATGAATGGGATTTTGCTTGTTGGGCGTTTTCGAACTTTTGAGATGAGCGTTTTTTCTGAGCTGAAAGCGCTCAGGTGTGAATGGGCCCTAAATGTTGTACCTTCATTAAATGTAACCAAATTGCTACACTTAGAGGCGCCTCTCTTCTCTTTTACACTCAGTTGTGATATGATGCTACTTGTATATCAAGACATCACTTCTATATCCAGTCCACATTTATAAAAAAGAAATGTGCTTGTCTTGCAAAACACTCTCAGACCAAGTTACTCTCAATCCAAGGTTTTACTGTATATGTTCTTTAACTATTCTTTTTATATGTTTTTTTTTATTTTATTATGCGGTTTTGATGTGATTAACACAAGTTATATATACACTGTGAAGTACATGAATATCTTGGAATATATGGTTTATTTATATCACAAGAGGATCTAATTCATATGCACTTCCATATCTCCCAACTGTCCCTGATTTAGAGGGACTGTCCCTCATTTGGAACAAAGTCCCTCTGTCCCTCTTTGCTCCTCATTTTGGTCTGATCTATATAGTTGTATATAAAATGCACTTTTTATCTTTCAAAAAGTGTTTCCCAGTGCTAAACCTTTCATCCAAACTCTAAATTGTTACATTTGTAAATTCCACAAGCCAGCAAGGAATAATAGTGGGTTCGACCAATCATTTTTTTGTACAATTATCCTTTAATCACTTGCTGACTGGGCCATTGCCAAAAGACGGCTGCAGCACGGTCGGCTTATTGTGGGAGGGTGTCCATGGACGTCCTCCCAGAATCTTGCTCCCGCCCACCCCCTGGGGCACTCACCTGGGAACATCCGTGACTACCGGGTCCTCCGGATCACGGTAAATGGCCGCTGACATCAAATGATGGATCGATCACTTGTAAACAAACCGGCGTCGGTACAGTGAGAGAGGAGAGGGGAGAAATCAGGTGCAGCAGCACCGTGGGCTGGATGTGTACTGCCCATAGCGCTGTTCTGTGCCCATTCCTGCACTCATCCAGCCATCCATCCATCCATGCTCAGCCATCCTCAGCAATACTCATCCAGCAATACTCATCCATCCTCAGCAATACTCATCCATCCTCATCAATACTCATCCATCCATCCATGCTCAGCCATCCATACTCATCCATGCTCAGCAATATTCATCCATCCATCCATACTCAGCAATACTCATCCATCCATCCATGCTCAGCCATCCATACCCATCCATACTCAGCAATACTCATCCATCCATCCATGCTCAGCCATCCATACTCACCCATGCTCAGCAATACTCATCCATCCATCCATGCTCAGCCATCCATACCCATCCATACTCAGCAATACTCATCCATCCATCCATGCTCAGCCATCCATACTCACCCATGCTCAGCAATACTCATCCATCCATCCATACTCAACAATACTCATTCATCCATGCTCAGCAATACTCATCCATCCATCCATGCTCAGCAATACTCATCCATCCAACTCAGCAATACTCATTCATCCATCCATGCTCACCAATACTCATCCATCCATCCATGCTCAGCAATACTCATCCATCCAACTCAGCAATACTCATCCATCCATCCATGCTCAGCAATACTCATCCATCCATCCATCCTCAACCATACTCAGCCATCCCATCCACACTCAGCCATACCCACCCAGCCATGCTCAGCCATACTCGACCCAGCCATCCCATCCACACTCAGCCATACCCACCCAGCCATCTCATCCATACCCACCCAGCCATACCCAACTCAGCCATCCCATCCACACTCAGCCATACTCAGCCATCCCATCCATACTCAGCCATACCCAGCCTTCCCCTTCCACTGCTCATACATGCCACTACAGTGCCTCAAAGTGTAATAGGTAGTCAAATTAGATTTGACATTTATGCCCCTAGAAAGCCTGATGGTGCTCCCTGCATGTTGGACCTCTGTATGTGGCCAGGTTGTGTAAAAGTCTCACACATGTGGCATCGCCATACTCAGGAGGAGTAGCAGACAATTTTTACCATATATGCTATATTAATATTTTCCAAAAACTTGTAGAAAAAAAATGACATGTTCAAAAGACTCGATATGGTTCATAAATTATACATTGGGGTGTTTTCTTTCCATAACGGGGTCATTTTTTCAGCGTTTTTATTTTCCTGGTGCTCCAGGGCTTTCAAAAGTGCAAGCGGTAGTCAAGAAATTAGATGTGTAATATATGCTCTTAGAACGCCTGAAGGTGCTCCTTGCATGTTGGGCCTATAAATAAATATGGCCACTAGGGATGGGCTGTCTGTTCGGGTCGAACATGAGTTCGACACGAACATTGGTTGTTCGCCCGTTTGCTGAATAGCGAACAATTTGGGGTGTTCGTGGCAAATTCGAAAGCCACGGAACACCCTTTAAAAGTCTATGGGAGAAATCAAAAGTGCTCATTTTAAAGGTTAATATGCAAGCTATTGTCATAAAAAGTGTTTGGGGACCCGAGTCCTGCCCCAAGGGACATGTATCAATGCAAAAAACCCTTTTAAAAACAAACGTTTTTTCGGGAGCAGTTATTTTAATAATGCTTAAAGTGAAACAATAAAAGTGAAATATTCCTTTAAATTTCGTACCTGGGGGGTGTCTATAGTATGCCTGTAAAGTGGTGCATGTTTCCCGTGTTTACAACAGTCGGAGAGCAAAATGACATTTCTAAAGGGAAAAAAAGTAATTTAAAAGTACTAGCAGTAGTGCCGGCTGCTATCATGAATTGTCAGGTCTCTGCAATACTCATAAAAATAATTGAAAAAAACGGCCTGGGATTCCCCCACAGTGCATTACCAGGCCCTTTGGGTCTGGTATGAATATTAAGGGGAACCCCGAACCAAAATTAAAAAAAAAAAAAAATGTGTGGGGGTCCCCCACAAATTCCATACCAGGCCCTTCAGGTCTGGTATGGATATTAAGGGGAACCCTGCGCCAAATTTTTTTAAAAAATGGCGTGGGGGTCCCCCTCAAAAGCCATACCAGACCCAAATCTGGTATGGATTTTAAGGGGAACCCCACGCCAAAATAAAAAAAAAAATGGCATGGGGGTCCCCCTAAAAATCCATACCAGACCCTTATCTGAGCATGCAACCCGGCAGGCCGCAGGAAAAGAGGGGAGTGAGAGAGCGCCCCCCCTCCTGAACCATACCAGGCCACATGTCCTCAAAATGGGGAGGATGTCCCCATGTTGATGGGGACAAGGGCCTCACCCCACAACCCCTGCCCGGTGGTTGTGGGGGTATGCGGGCGGGGGGCTTATCGGAATCTGGAAGCCCCCTTTAACAAGGGGACCCCCAGATCCCGCCCCCCCTGTGTGAAATGGTAATGTAGTACAAATGTACCCCTACCATTTCACAAAAAAAATGTCAAAAATGTTCAAGACAAGAGATGGTTTTTGACAACTCCTTTATTAATGTCTTCTTTCCCTGCTTCTTCTTCCATCTTCTTCTGGTCTTCATTTGGTTTTCTTCCTCCATCCTGTTCTTCCCCCGCTTCTTCCTCTGCTTCTTCTTTTTCTTCCTCCGATCCTCTGCTTCTTTCTTCGGTCTTCTCGTCCGCATCTTCCTCCGGCTTCTTCTTCCCTGCTTCATTCTTCGGACGATCCGCATCCATAGGAGGTTCCTGCAGTGTGACGCTTCTGTTCTTCTGACAGTTCTTATATAATTGAGGGCGGGGCCACCCAGGGACCCCACCCCTCTCTGAAGTCCCTGTGCGTATGCATATGCTGTGTGTGAGAAATAACCTGCTAATATAACAATTTTGTGAAAAAAAAAAAAATCTTGATTTTGCAAAGAATTGTGGGAAAAAATTACAACTTCAAAAAACTCATATTGCCTCTTCCTAAATACCTTTGAATGTCTACTTTCCAAAAAGGGGTCATTTGGGGGGTATTTGTACTTTCCTGGCTTGTTAAGGTCTCAAGAAATGAGATAGGCCGTCAGTACTTCAGGTGTGATCAATTTTCAGAGATTGGCACCATAGCTTGTGGACTCTATAACTTTCACACAGACCAAATATACACACCGATTTGGATTATTTTTACCAAAGATATGTAGCAGTATAAAATTTGGCCAAAATGTATGAAGAAAAATTACTAAATTGCAAAATTTTATAACAGAAACAAAGTAAAAAATATTTTTACAGAATTTTCAGTCTTTTTATATTTATATCGCAAAAAATAAAAAACTCAGTGGTGATTAAATACCACCAAAAGAAAGCTCTATTTTTGTGAAAAAAGGGACAAAAAATTCATATAGGTACAGTGTTGCATGACTGAGTAATTGTCATTCAAAATGTGAGAGCACTGAAAGCTGAAAATTGGTCTGGTTAGGAAGGGGGTTTAAGCACCCAGTGGGCAAGTGGTTAAGGGGGCTTGGCAGGGGACGTGTCCTATGCCTACGTGCTTTCCCTAATAGGTGTCCCTCATTCCTTTTTCAGAAAGTTGGGAGATAAGCACAGCAACAGTTACCTGTTTATTATTATTTTTATTACAGCTGCCCTTGTACTTGTCTGGAAGCTCCTATGTACCAGCACATGGCTTTGTTTAGCTAAACTCATTGCTCAGACAGCTATCTCCACAGCGTATAGCGTCTTTCATAAAACGCGCATGTGCGGAAGCCAGTAGGCGCCCTTAACAAAGATGGCCGCTCGCTGAGCGGACATTGTAAGGTTACCGGAAGTGCCCTGTGTAAAGCATGTCAGTGTCCTGAACTGTCCCTGTGTTCGGTGTATTACATATCTAACCGGAGGACGTTTATTACAGCCGCTGGATGTCCGGGTAACGATCGGGAGGCGCTCTCCACAGCAATGTCCGTTCTCCTACGAGGCAAATTTCTCATCCAGGGTAAGGAGCTGTGTGTCATAAGGGGGCCATGGAGTCTTCCACTGCCCTCCTCTGTGTCAGGAAATGCTACTTTCCTGGATGTCATGTTAATCCTCCGGCTTCACTATACCAAGTCCCTGTCCGAGAACAGGTATGAAGAAGAGTCAGATTTGTGACTTCCCTGAGCTACATACCTGTCCTGGGTCACTGCCAGAGACAGCCAGGTAACTGGTATTTTCTGAGTCCTCACAGTTTTCAGATTCATTGTGTTCAATGGCGGAATCAGTGACTGCGCTCTGCCCCCGTATAGTTTTACTTTTAATGGAGGAGATGTTTGTTAGGACCGGTGCACATTGCAGTACAGTGAGGGAAACCTGTGTGCGCTCCATACCTGGGTTTTACAACACGTTCAGAATGTAGTAGGCGGTAGCAGCGCTCAAATTATTCCAGAATATATATATATATCTATCTATTTATTTATTTTTTTTATCACAAGGCTTTGTACATATAGGAATACACGGACACAGGCAGCAGATCTCGCACGCGGTGTTCCTCCAGAATTGGCGACTCATCAGATTAGGTATCGGAATTGACATCTGTGCATGCGTTCCACCGCTACCTGGTTTGCTCATCTGACAGAACACCTGCAGTCAGAAGAAGGCAGCGGACATCTTCCTACACCCAGCTACGTCTTGAATTTCACAGTCATTTTAGCAATAAAGTGAGCGGATATAAATAAATATAGTGTATTGGAATCTGTGATGCTGTTTGGAAGTTACATTTTGTAACAAGCTGGACGGCAGCAGTAGGAAGGTGGCGGCGGCCATGTTGGTACACTCAGCGCTGCTCAGCGCTAAACCTTGAGGCTTTCAAAATGTAGCATCCAAACAGCACCACAGATGTCACTATACTATATATATTTATATACGCTCACTTTATTGCTAAAATGACTGTGAATAAGATGTCCTTCTTCTGACTGCAGGTGTTCTGTCAGATGAGCAAACCAGGTAGCGGTGGAACACATGCGCAGCTGACTGAACGTCACTTCTGTTACCTAATCTGATGGGTCGCCGATTCTGACTGTGTGCAATCTGCTGCCGGTGTCCGTGTATTCCTATATGTACAAAGCCTTGTGAGCAACGATAGAGCTGTAATAATTTGAGAGCTGCTAACACCTACCACATGCATGTGAAATCTTACGAAAATCAAAAACTGTGTCGCGCTCCTCTTCTACAAATAGAATGACTGTGTCTAATGTGATTAAACATAAATGACTCCTATGTAGAAGCTATGCTTCTATTAAACCCCTTGGCACTGACTCCCATCGGCCCTTTAAGGGGTTTGGAATGGAGGGGCTTATGGCCATGTGATTGGCGGTCACATGTTTGGAGAACTCTTCTTGCGATCGGGAGCATTCCATGAGCTGCCGGTCACTGTGTCGGGGGCGCGCACTCTTGGCACAGCTCTGTTGGCGCTATTGCACACAAATATGCGGCTGCTCGGCTCCAAGGCCCTGCCAGATGAGAGACCGCATATTTGCATGCGCTTGATTCCTGCAATTTAATAATGCCAACAAAGCTGTGTATGTATTATTAGCCAAAATGTTGCAAAATTAATAAATGTGTGCAGTGCCAAAATTATTGTCCTCTATTTCAGTGAGATCCCTATGATAAATCAAAAAACAATCTTTCAATCAGTGATATTTTCTTCATGCAATACTCCTCCTTTTGCTTTCGTCCCGCTGTGATACTAATGTCCAATAGTACTCGTGCTCCCCCACCATTAGATGTGCCCTTACCTGATAGCGTGTCACCTCCCAATTAAAGGCATTGTAAAGTCAGGTTTTTTTTTTTATCCTAATGCATTCTATGCATTAATATAAAAAGCCTTCTGCGTGTAGCAGCCCCCCCTAATACTTACCTGAGCCCCATCTCTATCCAGCAATGTCCACAAGTGTCTCGGCCATCCGGGACTCTCACTCCTGATTGGCTAAGACGCCGCAGCAGCGCCATTGGCTCCTGCTGCTGTTAATCACAGTCAGCCAATCAGGAGAGAGGGGGCGGGGCCGAACCGCAGCTCCGTGTCTGAATAGATACACAGAGCTGCAGTTCGGCTTGGGTGCCCCCATGGCAAGCTGTTTGGGCACTCAACGGGAGGGAGGGGCCAGGAGAACCAAAGAGGGACCCGAGAAGAGGAGGATCGGGGCTGCTCTGTGCAAATCCACTGCAACAGAGCAGGTAAGTATAACATTTGTTATTTTTATAGGAAAAAAAAAAAAAACAAGAGACTTTACAAACACTTTAACTACCTCTGGACCGGAAGGACAACTGCACGGTCATGCAACACTGTACCCAAATATAATGTATGTCCTTTTTTTCCCCACAGAGATTTCTTTTGGTGGTATTTGATCACCTCTGCGTTTTTTGTTTTTTTTTTTGCACTATAAATAAAAATAAAAAAAGAGCGGAAAAAAAACAAACAATATTTTTTACTTTCTGCTATAAAACTTAGCCAATAAAAAAATGTAAAATTCCTAATTTCTTCATCAATTTAGGCCAATATGTATTCTGCTACATATTTTTGGTAAAAAAAAATCCCAATAAGTGTATATCGATTGTTTTGCGCTAAAGTTGCAATATACAAACGATGCAATATATTTTTATGGAATTTTTTTAAATGTATTTTAATTTTTTACTAGTAATGGCAAGCCGGGACTTGCGGCGGACAAATCGGACATCTAAGTAACGCTTTTGACACTTTTTGGGGACCAGATACACCAACACAGTGATCAGTGCTAAAAAAGCACTGTCACTGCAGTAATGACACTGACAGGGAAGGGGTTATCAGGGGTGATCAAAGGGTTAAGTGTGTTCCTAGGGGGTGCTTACTAACTGTGGTTGCACTGATTGGGGGAACACAGGATCTCCATCTTGTCCAATTGCAGAACGGCGATCTGCCTGTTTACATAGTTGATTGACATCCCCACTAGCCGATCACGTCATCTAGTGGCTATTGAACGAAACGACGTAGAGGTACGTCATTTCTCGCATTAGCACCACATTGCTGCAGTAAATACACAGTGGCTGGTAGGCAAGTAGTAAAGTGAGGTCAAAAGTTGCTTATTGTCTTGCCCAGGACTATAGTAAGAACTCTCAAGTACTACTTCCTCCTTTTTACTCCTGCATCAGTGTCCTCATTATACATCAGATGTAGTCATGGCCATAGGGATAGGTAAAAAAAGGCAACCATCGTGCTTATATCATTTTTGTGTAAAAACTTTATTTACACTAATAAATAAAAACCTACGCCTGGTGTTTTAGGCCTCATGCACACTAGCCTTTTTTCAGCTGCTGTTTTTAGCTTCAGGCGTTTCTGCAGCCAGTAAACTCCCCAGCATGTTATCCTATGTGTCCATGCAC
The DNA here is from genome assembly GCF_042186555.1 of Aquarana catesbeiana. Lineage (NCBI taxonomy): Eukaryota > Metazoa > Chordata > Amphibia > Anura > Ranidae > Aquarana > Aquarana catesbeiana. The sequence goes on from NC_133326.1 coordinate 107,364,952, forward strand.
ACATAGACTGTTATCAGCAGTTTTCGGCAGGGGCGTTTTCTGGCTGGAAAAAAAACCCAGAACTAGTGGGTTTTAAGAGAAGTTTTTCAGTAAAAACGCTGTAACTCTGATAGAAGCTTAAAAACGCAATTGTCAGCACTTTTGTGGGAGTATAGTTTTGCTAAAAAATGCTACTGCAGAAACACTGAAAAACTAATTCTACCGCTAACACTACTGGTGTTTTTATTACATCCAGTGTGCATGAGACCACACTGCACATCGCATTTGCATATATTATGGCTGTATCCTTGACACTGTATCGCAGTCAGCTTAACAGTCTGTATACACTTCCTCCCCTCTGGACTACGCATGTTGTGATGTCAGTTTGCCCCTCCCATACGCATTACGCCACAGGGTCACGTGGCTTCCTCAGGGGGAATCCAGTTTTTTTCCTTATCCCTATGGCCATGACTACATCTGGTATTTAATGAGGACATTGATGCAGGAATGTTATGGAGGAAGAAGTAGTACTTGAGAGTTCCTACTATAATCCTGGGCATGAAAATAAGCATTTTTTTTCCTCCCTTAATTGGGAGGTAGTTTGCTATCAGCTAAGGGCACATCTGATGTTGGGGGAGGACGATGCTATTGTATATTAGTTTTACAAGGGGACAAATGCAAAGGAAGAGTATTGTATGAAGAAAATATCACTGTTTTTTGATTCATCGTTGGGATCTTACTGAAATATAGAGGACTTTTTTTGGGACACGTCGCAGGTCCCAGAAGATTGCCTGGACATTCAGGACGCACAGCTTGCGCATGCGCAGTGCACACCCAGTTGTGAAGCCGCAAGCTGTCACAGCCGGGTGCCCACACTAGTGATGCCGGCATCATGGAGAAGTGGAGGAGAGAAGTGAGGCTTCGGGCAGCCGCATCACTGGATCATGCGGCTTCCTTCCAGTCTCCTAAGTGTAAACACGAAAGCGACGTCACAGTGTCACTTCCGGTTTACTCAGCTGCCAATAGCGCCGATTAAAAAAAAAAATGATGGTATTCAGAATTTTTGGCGATCTGAATACTTTTACGTGCAAAGGAGGGATTTGGGATCTTTTAGACCCCCGATCTCGCCATAAAGAGTACCTGTCGCCACCTATTGCTGTCACAAGGGATGTTTGCATTCCTTGTGACGGCAATAAAAGTGATCAAATTAATTTTTTTCTTTTAAAACAGACAATGTATAAAAAATAATAAAATAAAAAATTAAAGTTTTACAGCGTTCCTGCAGTGTTCAAATCACACACGTAAGGTATCGCCGCGATCGTCAGAGCGAGAGCAATAATTCTAGCACCAGACCTCCTCTGTAACTCTAACCTGGTAACTTTTTTTTTTTTTTTTTTTTTTTTTTTTTTTTTAAAGCGTCGCCTATGGAGATTTTTAGGTACTGTAGTTTGTCGCCATTCCACGAGTGTGGGCAATTTCAAAGCATGACATGTTAGATATCTATTTACTTGGCGTAACATCTTTCACTTTATAAAAAAAAAAATTGGGCTAACATTACTGTTTATTTATTTTTTTTAATTCATGAAAGTGTCTCTCTTTTTCTTTTTTTTTCCCCAAAAATTGCGTTTGAAAGAATATTGCAACGATCGTCATTTTATTCTCTAGATTCTCATATATAATATTATAATATAATGTTTGGGGGTTCTAAGTAATTTTCGAGCAAAAAATACGGATTTTATCTTGTAAGCAACAAACGTCAGAAATAGGCTTAGGCATGAAAGGGATAATGTGAAAGATATTATGTGAATTGCTGTGTAAATGGATATACCAAAAAGGGGGGTGGGGGGTTTTAGGGATCAGGATAGTCCCAAAAGAGGTCTATACTTCAAGAAGAGTGGGAAATGTCAGCGGTATACTCAAAAATATATTTGAGTATACCACTAACAGTTCCCCCTCCTCTTTTGAGATACGGATCTCTTTTGGGACTATCCTTGTCCCTAACCCCCCTCTTTTTTTCAGTGATGTCCAGGTCCTATTGGTGAACTCCACCCAAGATTTGGTGAGTCGGTACTTTTCCCAGACCCTGACCCATGGTACAACATCAGTTAGGTCCACGTCCATCCATTCCCTCCCCCTCCTCTCTTATCCTAAATAGATAGCTAACATGTCATGCTTTAATGATATCTGCCTGTGGAATGGCAGCAGACTACGGTGCTTAAAATTCTCCATGAGTGATGCTTTAAACGCCTTTACAGTTTGTCAGTTTAGAGTTGTACAGGAGGTCTGGTGCTAGAATTATTGCTCTCCCTCTGACGTTTGCGACAATACCTCACGTGTATGGTGCAATCACCGTTTACATATGCCTGCGGGAGTATGTATGCTTTCACATTTCTGCGTAAGCACAGTGGGACAGGGGCACTTTTAATTTTTTTTTTTTTTGTTTTAACCAGGAATAAACAACATCACTTGTGACAGCATGGGCTGTGACAGGTCCTCTTTATGGAGAGATCTGGGGTCTATTAGACCCCAAATCTCTCCTCTAGCCTCCCATGCAGCTGATCAGACACAGATCGGTCTGATCAGCTGCTTTCCTGGCCGCTAACAGCCAGGTAAACAAAGAGACTGAACCAGAAGTGACCAACTACTCTTCGCTCCCGGTTTCTGGAGTTACAGAGAGAGAGGAACATTTTTTTTTTTTTTTTTTTTTTTTTTTTTTAACATTTTTGAAGCTCGGGCAGAGCCAGGACTGATTCCCCTTGTAAGTTCCAGCAGGCAGTGGGCAGATCCATTGGCTAAAGAATCTGCCCACTTCTTATTGTCAATCACAAGGTGATAGTGAACCTGTTGGAGAACTAGTGTCTCAGCTTCCCTATCAGGCTCATCTTACTGTCAGCATCACTGGAGGCTGTTGGCTGTGAAGCCGAAAGCATCCTTAATGCATAGTGAGAAGTGTAGGGGGGAGTCGTTAGCAGCAACAAACATGCCACTGTGCTACACAGCATACAGAGACGGGCACTATGCCTGTCTCTGTATGCCAACTTAAAGTGGATTTCCACCCAAAAATGGAACTTCCACTTTTTGGATCCCCCCCCCCCCCCCCCCCTCCAGTGTCACATTTGGCACCTTTCAGGGGGAGGAGGGAGCAGATACCTGTCTAATACCTAATACAGGTATTTGCTCCCACTTCTTGGCATAGAACACCGTGGCACTTGCGGTGACCTACGCCACTTCCGGCGCCCACTCTGTCCTCCCCCCACCGCTGTATTCTGTGAGACACAGAACACAGCAGGGACCAGAGAGGATGTGCAGCGTGACTCAAGCATGCGCAGTAGGGAACCAGGAAGTGAAGCCGTCAGGCTTCACTCCCTTATTCCCTTACCGAGGATGGTGGCGGCAGCAGCCGAGAGCCAACGGACAGATCGGCTTCGGCTGCCGACACCACGCGCTCCCTGGACAGGTAAGTGTCCATATATGAAAAGTCAGCAGCTGCAGTATTTGTAGCTGCTGGCTTTTAATATTTTTTTTTCAGCGAACCTCTGCTTTAAAGTTTACAGTACGTTCTTTTTTTTTTTTTTTTTTTTTTTTTTAATTTGGTGCATTTATAGCACCACTTTGTAAAAGTGACACTATTAAGAACTGCCTGAATCTTCCAAATGTGTTGTTAAAGCTGCTGAAACTGGTGGTAGTGATTTTTGAATCCGGCACAGGCCACTTTAAAGAGCCGTACCACCAGAAAAGTGTTAGCTCTTCTAAAGTTGAGGTATAGGAAAAAACGTTATTACAGTATTATCTACTACCAATAAGGTATCTCAAATGATGTGCATTCTACCGGTGGCTGCTGCTTCTTTCTTTTAAAAACTGTTTTTCTACATGTAGCCTCTGATGGGACGTCTCTACTGATGATCTGGCAGTGAAACTGACAGTGGAGACTGGAGCACAGTGATGACAGTGGGTCGCTCGCAGTGCAGCTCCTCCATTCAGAAAATGTCTTATATTTTTGTTAAAGATTAAAAGGCATTCTGAGGTTTGACAAGGGGCATATAAACCTTACAATCTCCCCTTGTCCAATCACAGAACGCCAGATAATGAAATCCTAAACTCTCCTCCAGTTTGATAAAAGTACTGGAAGTGCAATTATCCATATCATCAGGACGGAAAAGATGCAGAACTGGTGTTTCCCCCAGATATTTAGAGAATGTCTAAAAACATCATCCAGCTGACAGGCTGGCTACTTACAAATGGGGGGGCCAACATATAATTTGTTATATGTCTTCAGTCCGTGATGTTTCCTCAATCCAACAATTCCTTAAATTTAAAAAATAAAAATTCTAACTGAAAATTTAAAATTTTTTAAAGTTTTTCATGTTAATGCAAAATTTGTACACCGATTGCTCAGCTTTAAAATATCACTAAGGATCTAATTATTTATTCTTTTTGTTTTAGCTATCCGTCCAGCCAGTAGTACTGCCAGTGTTCATGTCTCTCCAGCAGTTGAGGTGGACACGCATGAAAACGAAATTGTAAACCCTGAATTCACCAATCGGAATCCTCGTAACTTGGAACGTCTGTCTCTTGCAGTTAAGGATCGTGGCTGGGGCACAGTATGGCCAACCAGGGCATACTGGCATAGGTAACGTCAGGCGCTACCAAATAGTCTTCCTTTTAATAATAATTCTATCTTTAACCTCTTTACGTGGACTGCCTCCTGGCCCTTTAAGAGTTCTAAAAGCCAAGAGGCGAAGGCAGGCATTCGGGTTAGGGGTGCACCTAATGGAAATTTTGGTACCAAAACCGAAAATGTAGGATGCACTTTGCTGAAAACCAAAAATGACAGTTTTTAAAAAATTATTCATATTTTTATATATAATTCTAATGTATTCGACTTTTTAATTAATATCAATTTAAAGTAATATGAATTTATTGTTTGCCATTATTGGCACCTTTAGTACAAGAAAAGCTCAAGAAAAATGCAGTCTGCAGTCTCTGACCATCTCTTGTATCGTGTCTGCAATCTCTTACTTAAACACGCTGCTAATAGTATTAGCATAATTTCAATTTGGTGCACCTATAGCAGACATGATACAGGAGATGGTCAGAGACTGCAGACATAATAGAAGAGATCAATGCAGCCTCACCAGTGCTTGTGGGATGCAGCCTTGCCAGTGTCTGGATCAGAGTGGCGATCTCCCGCTGTGTTGCGGAGCTGGATTTGAACTGCCCGGGCTGCAGTAACAGTTTTCCGCCTCCTGTGATCACGCCACACTGATTCAATGTCCCGGCATCGGATCAGTGTGCTGTCTATCACAGGAGGCAGGACATTGTTACTACGGCCCGGGCAATTCCGCTCCGTGACAGAGATGGCAGCTCTGAGAGGGACTCTGAGCCCCCAGGATGACACCCCCACACCCCATCCTGGTGGCTCAGAGTCCTCCCTCTCAGCTTTTTGGCTAACATGTTTCAGTGACTGAAATTTCGGTGTACCACTAATTCGGGTCATGTAACCACTGTGATTGGCTGTCACAGCGGTTACATGATCGGAAAGCTCCCGATCGAAATTATGCATCGGGAGCTTATTGATCCCTGCCGGCTACCATTCTGGGAGCATGCTGTCAGTTGTTTTTAACAGGGCATAATAATATTATTATACAAGGGAGCATTTTAGTGCATATAGTACTTCTGATTTTATATGTGGATAAATATGCATAATTTCTTAGGCAGATTAGAAAAAGGAACAGTCTACGTAAGCAAGCTTATTCAGTTCATTTAAAAACTGACATACAAGGGGAGGTGTGATTTACTGACAATGATGGAGATTTTTTTTTGATTGAACCTGGTGCTAGTTTTACTTATGCTCCTATGTGTACAGGCCCATTGAAAACAATGCGCTGTTACATATAGTTACATAGTTGGTAAGGTTGAATAAAGACACTTGTTCATCCAGTTCAACCTGTGTGGGTGTGTGTGTTCATGTTGAATATTTTTCAACTATCCCTGTATATTGTCTTCTTAAAGATGCATGCCAAAATCTTTTAAAACCATCAATACTTCCTGCTGACACCACTCATTGTGGAAGAGAGTTCAACATCCTTATTGCCCTGACAGTGAAAAACCCCCTACACGACTTAAAGGGGTTGTAAACCCTCATGTTTTTTCACCTTAATGCATCCTAAGCATTAAGGTGAAAAAACACCTGGCAGTGACCGCCCCCCTCGGCGAGGACGCACTGTCCCTCTCTACACGGGGTCCCGACTCTTAATAGGGTAGATCGATAGCAGCGCAGCCATTGGCTCCTACTGCTGTCAATCAAATCCATTGACCCGGGTGGCGGGGCTGAGTCTATATGTACCAATATAGCATGAATATACTTCTTTTGCAGAAATAAAATACTTTTCCTATAATTCTTCACCTGCTTACCTCACTCTCTTGTTTAAACACACTGCTCGATTACATCTGCCTTACTTCCTGGTCATGACTCAAGAAGGAGTTGACCAGCTGACCTCATTTAGCACACGCCCTGCATCATCTACCCTCAGCTGGTCAACTCCTTCCTGTGTCGTGACCTAAAGTCTGAACAGGAAGTAAGGCAGAAGTAATGGAACAGTTTGTTTAAACAGCTATGAAGAGAGTGAGGTAAGCCTGCATAGAATTAATGGACAGATAGACAGCTGCCTTTTTTTTTTTTTTTTTATGCAAAAGAAGTAAATTAATGCTATATTGGTACATATGGGAGCTGAAATTTAGGAAAATAAAAAATGTGAACTTAGCCTTTAGGGCTACTTGCATCCAATCCTGGCATTTAGGTTTGCCTGGGAGGCACAAGTCCAAAATCTATGACAAGCTGAAATGCGCTGCAGCTGGGCGGGGCTGAACACTGTACTCAGTAGTACTTGCTTTTAGCACCATATATGTTCAGAGACATATGCCAGAAATGCAGGTATGCTTTTTTTTTTTTTTTTAACTTGCAGATTTATTGATATGTAATGCCATTTTGCAACTTCTAAAACTAGCAAATACTTTTTATAGGTTTCTTAAAGATGAATGGTCTGGAGAGAGGCAGAATTTTGAACCAATTTTCAAACAAGATATCCAAGTATTGCAAAGAGTGCAGACCGAGTGATTTGTATAGTAAGAGGCATAGAGGGTATCTGTTTCCAGATACCACCTCCTTGTAGCATAGGACTACAGAGGAGTTTTACTATATCAGGGGAGGGAGGAAAAGGTATTACGTTCCTTACATGTAATTTGTCCTTTATCAGCTTTTCTATATATCTAAAGATGTAAGGGAAGTACAGAATAAATAAATTCAGACTGTTTTAAAAGTATATTATTTGTGTAAAATTATTAAAAAAATGTAATTTCTCTAATGCCAAAAAATGGTGGGGCATTCTCTGCAGAACCATCAAGTTTACCAGTAATAGCAAGGTACAAGCGATGGTACCGCTATATACTCATCCACTCACTCCTAATAAGAGTGGGGCTCAGTGGCAAGGCCAGCATATAAAAAGAACAGAACTGTACCAAGGTAGAGGATAAATAGAGGAATCCATCCCACTGAGACATTGTATTCTGACAGCAGGACCCTGTGCTTTCAGAATACATTGATGAGTATCTACAGCCACTAATCGAGAAGTTTTTCAAGAAGTCTGTTCGACAGATGTCGATCAGAAGCAGCCACACATGGATACATTTCAAAGCATTTATTTATTTATTTATTTTTTTATTTCAATTTCTTTATAAGTTTTATCTGTATCAAAACATATCACAATTAGCGAGGTGCAACCTCACAGTAACAACAATATACACAGGTTCTTAATACATATTTAACCCCCACCCCAGACCGCTCTCCCTATACCCACCCCATCTCCCTTTCTCGCACCAGATCTATCCTCCTCTTTTCACCTCTTCCTCTTCTCCCTCTATATATCTAACTTATTTGTTCCTCTAAGTTTTTTACATTATCCCATCGCTTCAGCAAATCTTATTGTTAGCTTATAGTCGACCCATATTTTTTTTTTTTGTTAGAGTTAGATTAGGTTTGTATTGTTGTCTGTGTCCCCGTTAGGGAGATTCATCCTCTCCATTTGTCCTGTTTACCATTATCATTGAAAGTGAAAGTAAAGAAAATTCCAAATTTTGGGTTGTCCCCAGAAAAGTAATTGAAGGGAAATCTTTCAATGAGTACACTAGTTCTGGTGAGATGGGGGTCCCTAAGAGAATTCCTTAATTTGCAGGGATTTCCTCTCACTGCCTGTTTGGCTGTGGGATAGGAAGTGAAGGTAAATCTCCCCAATGAGACAAAGATGGCAGAAATAAACCTTACAGGAGTTACAACCCCCCACTTTACTCTACTCTATTCAAAATGAAAAAGAAAGTTTTGACTATAGTTCTACTAAACTGAACTGAAAAAAATAATCTTCAGGCTGTTGAATTTCAGGAGAAGAGCATCAGGACACTAGATGCTGCATTGAGTAAACTACCGTTAGGAAAAGGGATTTCAATAAGTAGGGTTGTCCCGATACCACTTTTTTAAGACCGAGTACAAGTACCGATACTTTTTTTAAAGTACTCACCGATACTGATTACCGATACTTTTTTTTTTAATGTCACGTGACAGTGTTTTTTTTTTTTTTGTTTTGTTTTGTTTTTTTACAATGCTTTCTTTGTTTTCTTTTTTTTAGGGAGGGAGGGGGTGGATGGTATCTGTGTTTTTTTTATTTTTTTTTATTTTCATTTTTATTATTTACAATAATTTTTTTTTATTATTGATTGCAATACTTTTTTTTTTTTTTTTTTTTTTTTTATTGGCCCTGTTGGGGGGGCTTTGTGAGATATCAGGGGTCTTAATAGACCCCTGAAATCTCCCCCTTGAGACAGAGAAAGAGACCAAGGATAGAGATTCCCCAGTCCCTTTCTCTGCAGCCTCAGCTGCACTGAAAATGAATGGAGAGAAGACAGCGGCTCCTCTCCATTCATAAACTGACACATCGGAATCAGATGTTACAATGTTTCAGTTATGTGAATGGACAGTCAGTGATCACTGACTGTTCATACAGAAAAGGAAGGAGGATGACATGGAGAGGAACAGCAGAATGGAGGGGGACACAGAGGAAAACTGGAGTGGGACAGCAGCACAACGGCGGGGGACAGCAGAAAGGAGGGGGCATGGAGGGGGGCTGGAGGAGGATGTGGGGACAGTCAGCAGTAATCATGTGTGGGAGAGTTACAGGCACCGATCACCGCTGTATAGATTTCACTAAAGCAGCTGAAAGCCGCTGGGGGGGAAGCTTGTAGCTCCCCCTCTCACCGATCACAGCTGACTGTCCAGGTATCGGGTGAAGCATCGGGAGCATGTCCCCGAGTACAAGTACTCGGGCAAATGCTTGGTATCGGTACCGATACTAGAATCGGTATTGGGACAACCCTATCAATAAGCTTAAGTTTACACATCTGGCACACTTTGCTACTCTTCTGAAAAAGGATCCATGGTGGATGGTTTTCTGACATATATACACATATATACACATATATACACATATACACACATATATACACATATACACACATATATACACATACACACACACACACACACACACACACACACACACACACACACACACACACACACACTTCCCTCCAACCACTTTGCATATGCTGCAGAAATCTCCCTCTACTAAGTCTGGCTGCAGCCATTTTAACAGTGGGCAGCTGAAGTTGCTGCCTATTCACTTCCTGGATTTACACACAGGCACACCTCCAGCTTTGCAGCTCTCATTGGCCCTCTGATTCATCCCCCTCTCCCTTCCTGTCAAACTCTCACAAGCCTGAGGGAGAGAGCTGTGCATGATGTCATACGCCTAGGCTGTTTTCCAGACAGGAAACAGGAAGTGGGCTGTATAAGTTATTTACTGGCAGAAAAAAAAAATGTTTTACTATCCAAAGTCCAAACAAGGGCAGAAGATTTTATAGATGGAAACTTGAAAAAATGACCGAAGGTCCGCTTTAAAGTACAAAATCCTCCAGATCACAAAGACAGTCTTTTTCAAGCCTGGATTACAAATGCATAATGTCAAAATGACTTTTAAATAGCAACAGCTGACCCAATCTATAATAAATGCAAGAGGAATCATGGAGATCTCATCCACATGCTTTGGTGGTGTCCCATATTTTATTGCTACTGGGTGTCGGTAGACGCCCTCAATACAGTTTTTCAAACCAAAACCATGTATACTGGGAATATTGGATGATAGTAACTTGTCATCGTATGAGATTGAGGCTTTATCCAAATCGCTGTTTCAGGCTCCTAAATTGCTCGTTTAGCACAGGAAACTGGAGACTTCCCCCAACCTAGAGAGGAGTGGATATGTGCTGTGGGGAATACTTTGATAAGCTAATATACCTCCACTGTGGATGCCCAGCAAAGTTTGAAAGATTGTGGGAATCCTGGTTGGCTTCCCCAGGCACCTCTTTGATTTAGTGTTCTACAGATGATTGTAATCCTATACTCCTCCAAACCCTGGGAGTCTGGGTCGGGACTACTCTTGTGGATATCTGTTCTATGTCAGTGGATTTACTGTACTTATACCAGTGTAACTTATTGTGAATCTTTTTCCACTGTAAGCTACTTTCTTATGGCATTTGGTATACACTGACATTTTTTGTTTGGTGATCTTTCCTGGACTGTATGTCTGAAAGTTTAATAATCTTTACTTATTTAAAATAAATAGCATCCGTAGATGGCCATTAGCTGATTACTGTCACCATAACTTCATCTTAAATTTCTTCCTTTTTGTGTTTTTCAGGTTACGTTTGGAACGCACTGGACACCATGTTACCGCATTGGTGGAGCACACAGATGGCAGCATTGTGCTCTCTGCCTCTACCAGAGAATGGTGTGTGAAAAAACATCTCTATAGCACCGTAGATGCAATGGCTTGTGAAAATGTAGGCAGAGTTTTGGCTCAGCGCTGTCTGGAAGCGGGAATACAATATATGCTCTATCGAGACATTCCTTGGGTATTTCGATCTGAATCGGTAAGATAAATGCTCACCCAATCCTGTGTGTAGGAGTAAACTATTTGTAAAGCTGGTTTCATCAATGGATTTCTTCATTAGCGGACTCTGGCATAAAAATACAAAAATTGCCCAACAATGTCTTCTTCCAGCAAGCTTCGACTCTCAGTCGGTTCAGCAGAAAACGGCCGAGATTCAAACCGTGTATGGGCAGGCTGAATGTACCTGGCCGTACACGGTGGGGCACGTACAACTTGGCACACAGATGTACCAAGTTGATCGATCAACTTGGGTACAACCAGCATGCCGGGTTTTACGTGCAATTGTCGTTAGCAGCTGCTATAGCCACTAGCAATAATCCCTGTCTGCTCCCGGTGGGGAAGTCTTCCGCAACCCCCTGGCAGGGAGAAGACAGTGGCCCGGCAGGAGGGATTCCCACATCAACACTGTCTGTGTTGATGGCGAAATCAAGCAAATTTCTTGAGTTGCAGGAAAAACATTTGCTTCGCATATAGCTGGCCTAAGGTGTGTGTGTGTGTGTGTGTGTGTGTGTGTGTGTGTGTGTGTGTGTGTGTGTGTGTGTGTGTGGTTTTTTTTTTTTTTTTTTTTTTTTTTTTTTTTTTTTTCTGTGCCCAGTGCTACCAGTTTGTTACTTTTAGACACTTGGTACCTCTTTATCCAAATGTCACCAGGTTGCCGCAGCTCCTTTTCAAATCCTTAGAATTCCTTGAAAAATTGTAACATCGTCATTTAAGGCCAGTACAAAGTTTCATCCTTTTTCTCCTTGATATTTAACTGCATTTTACTTTATAGATCCAAAGTTAAAATAATGAATTGTATAGTGTGCAAGGAACTAACCATTCGACAGCCATGTCTGCCTCAATAAGGATTAGTTAATAACCTAATAATCAGAATGTTAAAGCGCTATTAAAAAATCCTCCTGCAAGATAATGTCATAATGTGAATGGGGTCATGGACTGTGGTTAGACCTGGATAGCCACATGCATCTTAGATTGTTATATAGATTCTGATATGTACTTCTTCTGATGAAGCAGCTCGGACCGTGAAATGCGTAGAGCTCATCGATGACCCTCTTCTCCCCCCTCTTTGTATAGAATGAATATTCTTTAAGTATGTAAACAGTAAAAAAGGAGGACAGACCATATTGGCCCCATAAAGAATGAGGAAGGACATCTGGTTACAAAGGATGGGAAGATGGCGAAGGTATTGAATTAATTTTTCTCCTCAGTCTTCATGAGTGAATCGGGTGGGGGCGATGGGCTTTAGCAACCAAAACTGCAGTGCTTATCCTTGTGACATGTCACAGGAAGCGCCCTCATGGCTAACAGAGGACAGAATTAGACTTGAGAAACTTAACATTAATAAATCACCACCCGAGGGTACTTGGAGAACTCAGTCAAGTAATTGCCAAACCGTTGTTCTTAATTTTTCCTGACCATCTGACTGGAATGGAACCAGCGGATTGGAGAAAAGCCAATGTAGCACCAATATTTAAAAAGGGCCCAAAATACATCCCTGGGAATTACAGACCAGTTAGCCTAACATCAATAGTATGCAAGCTCTTGGAGGAGATAAGGGACTACTTTATACAAGATTTTAGTAACGAGAACAGTATCATTAGCAGTACTCAGCATGGATTCATGAAGAATTGTTCTTGCCAAACCAATCTATTAACCTTCTATTAGGAGGTGAGCGTCCAAAAAGGAAGGAATGCCCGTCAATATACAAATGCCATACTGGTGACCCCAAAATAGGGATAAAACTTTTTTGCAGAAGGGAGTGTAACAAGACTCATTGCCACTCATTAAAATTAGAAGAAAAGAACCCTATAGAGGGTTCTTTACTGTAAGAGCGGCAAGGATGTGGAATTGCCTTTCACAGGCAGTGGTCTCAATGGGAGGGGGCATTGATAGTTTCAAGAAACTATTAGATAAGCACCTGAACGACCACAACATACAGGGATATACAATGTAATACTGACATATAATCACACACATAGGTTGGACTTGTGTTTTTTTTCAAGCTCACCTACTATGTAACTATGTAATGTACATGGTCCATTTTTTGACAGAGCAGTTGGTTATTTTCACTTACAATTGTGATAAGCTTGTAGAGGGCTGGATATTTGTTTGGGTACACCTATTCTAATGATTCTAAATCTTTTCCCCACATTTTTAATGTTTTATGTACACTGCTCAAAAAAATTATAGGAACACTTTGAAAACACATCAGATCTCAATGGGGAAAATATCATGCAGGATATCTATACTAATATGGAATGGGGAATGTGTTAGAAACTAAATGATGCCACGTCGTTTGATGGAAATGAAAATTATCAACCTATAAAGGGCTCAATTCAAAGACACCCGAAAATTAAAGTGAAAAAATTATGAAGCAGGCAAGTCCATTTTGCTGAAATTTAATTGCAGCCACTCAGAATGGTATTCAGTAGATTGTATGGCCCCACATGCTTGTATGCATGCCTGACAACTTCGGGGCATGCTCCTAATAAAAACGATGGATGGTGTCCTGGGGTATTTCCTCCCAAATCTGGACCAGGGCATCACTGAGCTCCTGAATAGACTGAGGTGCAACCTGGCGGTGTCAGATGGACCAACACATAATGTCCCAGAGGTGTTCTATTTGATTTAGGTCAGGCGAGCGTGGGGCCATTCAGTGATATCAATTCTTTCATCCTCCAGGAACTGGCTGCATAATCTCGCCACATGTGACCAGGCATTGTTGTGCACCAGAAGAAACCCAGGACCCACTGCACCAGTGTATGGTCCGACAATGGGTCACCCTGAAACCTAATGGCAGTCAGGGTTGCATTGTGTAGCCTGTAGAGGTCTATGCCTCCCTAGACCATCACTAACCCACCACCAAACCAGTCATGCTGAATGATGTTCCAGGCAGCAGAACGTTCTCCACGACTTCTCCAGACCCTTTCGCGTCTGTCACATGTGCTCAGGGTGAACCTGCTCTCATCTGTGAAAAGCACAGAGCGCCAGTGGCGCACCTGCCAATTCTGGTTTTGCAGTTATGCCAAAGATTTGTAGAATAGCAGTTTTTACCCACATCCCTGAATTGGTACAAATACAGAAACAATTTCCTCTATGGGACTTTGAAAGGCAGAAACTCCTTAGCAATCAAACAGTGTTGAAAACTTCTTTATATTTTATTAGAAAAGTTTAAAATCGTGGAGGTGTAACATGATTAAAAATCAACTTGGATGCATATACAAATAAGTAGGGATGCACAAATACCATTATTTATATATATATATATATATATATATATATATATATATATATATATATATAATTTTTTTTTTTTTTTTTTAACTTCAGCTGTCAGCAATGGTACAAAACATTGAAAAGTTATTTACAAATGCAATACTATTTTTTTTTTTTTTTATTGGGAATGTTTTATAGCAGAAAGTAAAAAATGTTGTTTATTTATAAAAAGCGCAGAGGCGATCAAATGCCCCCAAAAGAAATCTCTATTTGGGGGGGAGAGAAAGGACATAAATTTTATTTGGGTACACTGTCGCACGACCGCGCAATTGTCAGTTAAAGTGACAGTGCCGTATCGCGAAAAATGGCCTGGTCAGAAAGTGGGTAAAACCTTTCCGGAGCTGAAGTGGTTAAAGGCCCAAGTGCTTTAGTATTTTGTGATTGCCCTCATAGCAAGCCACTTGCTATCGGAGCTCTTGGGGGAGGTGATTCCAAGCTGTGCTTTGTGTGTCCATAGACACACCCAGAGCAGCTAGGCCCTGCCTCCCACTCTGTCTCCTTACATGCTGTGATTTACAATGGCTCCCACTGCTGCCTCCATGTCCACTAAGGAGAAAGAGAGCACCACCACTGCTCTCTGGCACAGCACTGGTTCAAGATCAGAATCGGGTAAGTATATGGGGGGGGGGAGGAGCTGGACAAAGATGCATTCTGATAAGACGCCTACCTTTACAAACACCACTTCCAGCCCAATGACATATATACATATGATGTCCTGGACTTTGAGTGGGGATATCTGAATGATGCCTGCAGCTACAAGCATCATTCAGATATCTTTTTTGGCTGGCGATTCTGTGTACCGTAAGAACAATCATAGCGGCAGTTCAGCCGCTTGATTGTTCCTCCTGGTGGCGGGAGGGGACATCCCATCTCCCCCCCCCCCCCCCCCCCCCCCCGCCGCTCTCTGGTGCTTCTACCAGCTCTCCCGTGGGATCGGCGAGCCAGGGAATGAGTCGGTTGCTGCTGGAAGTTGATCATAGAGATTTCTGGTGACCAGCTGGTCCCAATCATCTCTATGACCTTCAGAGGCCCGGGCGCGACTTTATGATGTCACGTCCGAGCCGGCGGATGTAAACAATGATGGGGGCTCGGCTGGAAAGGCAGACACTGTTCATAATTTTATTTATTTTTTTTTTTTTATATCTCGTTTTTTTTTTCAAACTGGAGGAAAGATGTGGGGTCTTGTAGACCCCAGATCTCTCCATAAAGAGGACCTGTCGTCATGCACTAATCCTTTTACAAGGGATGTTTACATTCCTTGAAATTAGAAATAAAAGTGATTAAAAAATAAATAAAAATTTAAAGAGAAAGTGTCAAAAAAAAGTAAAATAAACAAATAAAAAAAAAAAGTAAAGCGCCCTGCATGCTTGCGCACAGAAGCGAACGCATGCGCAAGTCACGCCCACATATGTATGGCGTTCAAATCACACATGTGAGGTATCGCCACGTACGTTCGCAAGAGCAACAATTCTAGCCCAAGACCTCCTCTGTAACTCTAAACTGTTTACCTGTAAAAAAAAAAAAATGAAAGCGTCTCCTATGGAGATTTTTAAGTACCAAAGTTTGGCACCATTCCACAAGTGTGTGCAGTTTTAAAGCGTGACATGCTAGCTATCTATTTACTCGGCGTAACATCAGCTTTTACATTCTACAAAAAAATTGAGCTAACATTACTGTTTTTAAATTCACAAAACTATTTTTTTTTTTCCCAGAAAAAAAAACGCGTTTGAAAAATTCCTGCGCAAATACTGTGTGACATTACATTTTGTAATGACATTTTATTCCCTAGAGTCTTTGCTAAAAAGCATATATAATGTTTGGGGGTTCTGTGTAATTTTCTAGCAAAAAAATTATGATTTTTACATGTAGGAGAGGAGTGCCAGAATAGGCCTGGGATGAAAGTGGTTTAGTTCCAGTTTAATAACTGTCGGTGAGCCAGAAATGTGCTCTTACCTTCCTCTTTGACATACCAGCACAGTGTACTTTTGGCTCTGCGTTCAAAAGTATGTGGTGTCAGCCCTGCCTACTTGATTCTGATGCATTACAAAGACCATCTCCGTAACCCCCTCTTGTATATACAGAGCAAAGGAAGTTATCGGCTCACAAGATTTCTTGCAAAATTGACAGGTATTTTTTTTTTTTTTTCCCACTTATTGAACAATTACAATGAAAAAACCTTCCGTGGTATAATTAGCAGATCAAACGGAGCAAAAAGGAGAGAGAAGTTCATCGTTGGGGTTTGCACAGACCTGAAGTCTCAAGCCTAGGAAAGCAGAGTCTAGCAGAGATCTATAAATGTGAATCTACTGATCTCCCATGGCTCTGTATTGTGAGTGTCTCTGCCGTGGTCATTAGACCACAGGTCTCGTGGTACAAAAGGTTCATGCCCTTTCCTTTCTGTGTGTAGTGTTTTTCTTGGCTGCTGAATATAGAGTGCTATAATTATTTGGTGTTTTTTTTTTTTTTTTTTTTTTTTTTTTCTCCATGAAAACATAACGCTTGATTTAAATGAAGAATCATTTTATGATTGCACTCTTTGTGTGCAGCTTTTGTATTTCCTGAGAAAATGGAAACCCTTGAAATGAATAACCATAGCTCATTATTGCAAAGGTTTATTAAATTGCACAGTCTAAGCTACAATAGTGTGTATGTATTTTATATGGAATAATAAGCCTCATTAATCTCATGGTTGCTCACATGTAAACTCCTGTGGTTGACACTCGGTTCAGTGGGTGAAAAAACAAGCAGCGCATATTGCCATGTCAATATAGACACAGGAGTGCCCTTATTGTTTTATCATATTACTGTACACTTGTGTGTCTCTGTATTTGTTCTGTTTGAGCTTAAAAGCATCCTTATTTATCTTGGATGTAAAAAGTAGCAGTTCATAAATGTATTCATTAGTCTGTTGGATGATGGATATCTAAACATTGAAAGCTCATCAGTCCATTTGGCACTCACATTGCCCGTGACTGTTCCCAGCTGATTAAGTAATTGTGGGAGGGAATGTGTCAGATCAGATAATCAGAGGTTGAATCTGAATTTTGTTAAAGACCAACATTAACCCAAGCTAAGATTGGTCATGGACAGCGTGACGTCTCGTCAACAACACAATCGGGTTAGCCAAGTGCTGCCCCTTAAAGTGATTGTAAAGTCTCGTCTCGTGTGTGTTGTGGTTTTTTTTCGTTTTTTTTTTTTATAGAAAAAAATAAATAAAAACATGTTATACTTACCTGTTCTGTGCAGTTGATTTTGCACAGGGCAGCCTGGATCCTCCTCTTCTCGGATCCTTTTTTTTTTTTTTTTTTTTTTTTTGGTGCTCCTGGCCCACCCCCCCTCCTGTTGAGTGCCCCCACAGCGAGCAACTTGTTATGTGGGCACTTGAGCCGAGCTGCAGGCCCATGTATCCATTCAGACACAGAGCTGCGGTTTGGCCCCGCCCCCCCTCTCTCCTCATTGGCTGAGACACAGCAGCGGCGCCTTTGGCACCCGCTGCTGTCAAAGTCAGTCAGCCAATCGGGAGTGAGTCTCACTCGGCCGAGGCACTCGTGCACATCGCTGGACAGAGATGGGACTCGGGTAAGTATTAGGGGGGCTGCTGCACACAGAAGGCTTTTTATCTTGAT
Organism: Aquarana catesbeiana; assembly: GCF_042186555.1. Lineage (NCBI taxonomy): Eukaryota > Metazoa > Chordata > Amphibia > Anura > Ranidae > Aquarana > Aquarana catesbeiana. Next base: position 107,382,887 of record NC_133326.1, read on the forward strand.
GCATAGAATGCATTAAGATAAAAAAAACCTTCTGACTTTACAGCCACTTTAATTATAGAAAGTTTGCTTTGTGTAAATAGTGACAATAATAACATAGGGCAAGCAGCAAAACTATATTGTGTTGGAGTACCCAACACTATAAATCTTAAATATTTAGAAGATGTGCTATCTCACTCTGTGATCAAATGATAAACAAATTCATAAATATAATACAAAGTGCAAATCAATTACAATCGTAACAAAAAGTTCAAATAAATGCAAAATAACGTGCAACATACTAATCATAATTCATATATTATGCAAATCACATGAAGCCTATTGGGGGCTATTTCAATGTCCATCCACCAAAAAGTGACTTGTGCAATAAATACTGTCTGCAAGTGTTCATCAGGATAAAGTGGACCAATACTGATATCCTGCTGCCTCTTTTCCATCACTTCGGTGCACCTCCACCACTACACCCATGGGCACACAAATCGCTTTCCAGAAGGTGCGGCCACACAATATTGGCCCAACTACATGTTCTATAATAATCTAACGCCATCCTACTCAGAACGGTCCTGTTCTCCGTGGCTCGCTGTGCCGGGATCAGAGCCGCCTGGGTAGCCATGGACATTGTACAGATCACAGCAGCGCTCTACACACAGCACATTTAAAAATTGTGGAAGCGCAATTTTCTAAAGTGCTGTGTGTAGAGTGCTACTGGCTGCTATGATCTGTACAACATCCCCGTCAACCCAGGGTGGCACGATCGAGTTTATTATTTTAAAATGCTGCCTCCTTGTATTGATCCTCTAGAACCTGCTGTGGTATCGCCCAACTCAACTGGTGCAGAGCATGCATTGTAAAAGCTCCATTTTTTTAAATTCTGCAGAAAGCATTTTTTCCTTTTTTTTCCCTGCAGAAAGGGGACATATTGGCATCTATTATTACTTAAATTGCCCAGTCTTGCAGAGAAAAAGTAATGATAAATTCACGTCCACCATGCAGTGGCTTCTGGGGGTTGGGTCTTCTGACCCTTGTTGGGCCTGTTGGTACAGTTTGGTTTTCCTCATTGGTCCCTACCCTTCCTGTTTATTGCTTGGGGACATCCCATGGTGTATGAATACTCTGCCTGTCTCTTGTACTGTAAAATTAGGAGGAATGTTGACTTGCCTGTAAATTCCATATCTGTGAGTAAAGGACACTGGCAACCCTCCCTTCCATTCCTTTGTGTTCTCTCCCCTCACTGAGTGGGGTAGGAAGCACCAATGTGGAGTGCCCTCTATAAAGCTTTGACCAATGTCCAATCACCTGAAGGTACACACCTACAGCCCTGGTGTATGAATATTCTGCTTGTGTCCTGTACTCTACTCCAAGAATTAGAATATACTGGTAAGTCAAAATTCTTCTTTTTTTCCTATCAGAGAGAGGCAGGGAGCTTCCACTGTGCTCATTAGAAAATCCATGGTGCTCCAAGAATACTTTGTCATATATTCAGTGATTATTTGTAAACGCAAAGTCTGATTATTAAAGTTTCATGCAGTAAAACTTTCAGTTTCCTTTAGCTCCTTTTGGCTGAAACTATTTTCTCAGCCTCCTGTGTAACAATAATAATTTATAGCAATACTAAGCATATAATTAAGTAAATGATTATTATAGTGTTTGTGTGTTTGTGTTTTTTTTTTTTTTTTTTATGTATGCAGATTGCATTGTCTTATTGCAAGCAGCAATTCAAATTATGTCTTATTTGTGCATTTGTTTTCTAGGTGCAGCGGCTTCGGAAAGCAATGATCGAAGGTGGAATATTATTAACAGAACCCCCCCGCAAGTATGAATAACATTGCCAAGAACAAATAGATTTTAGTGAAGGAGACTAACCAAGCTGGTCAATATGCAAAATTAATCAGTTTTTTGGACAATATTCTGGATTTGTTTTATTGAGATTACAACTCTTTTCTTGGTGTGTGATGTGTTTTTTTTTTTTTTTTTTTTTTTTTTTGTAAGTCTCTATTTTTGTTGGACCGATTTGCCACCATTTTCTGTCTCTTAGGAAAGTCCCCAGGATGAACTACAATAAAAACCCAACTGCCCCCTAACCCTCAATGGGTGTTTTTTTTTTTTTTTTTTTTTCTACAGAACCCCATATCAAGTTTGACTTTTGACTTTACAAAGTGATGTATGTTCATGTTTTCTCTTTAAAGTGTATGCCAATCTTACCATGAATTTATTTGGTGAGCTCTGGAACTGCAGGCCAACATAAAAAGAATTAAAAGCTATACAGGACATTCTTATAATACTTGTGCAAAAGTTTGAAAAATAAATTTTGGTCTATAAAACTGTCTTGTTTTCGTGTGGTGCATAGGTATGCTTTGATGTATTTGAAGAAATTTGCCATGCTTTAAATGGCAAAGTATTATTAAAAATGTACTAATATTATAACAAAGTGAAACTTCTGCCAAAAATCATGATCTCAGGACCTCTGTTTATGTATACATATGTATTCTACTTTATTGCTCTTTTATACTTGTATTTAGAAACTTCATGAGCCTTCACCACATCCCCATACATTCGCATGGAAAAAAATTGCCACTTGAGTTTTGGTAATTGCCTGTCTGCTGCATAGACAATAAAGACCCATTACTGACATTATCCCTCTTCTATGTTCTCCTTTAACCACTTGCCTACAGGGCACTTAAACCCCCCCTCCTGCCCAGATAAATTTTCAGCTTTCACACTTTTGACAGTTACTCAGTCTTGTAATACTGTACCCAAATGAATTTTTTTGTCCTTTTTTTTCATACAAATAGAGCTTTATTTTGGTGGTATTCGATCACCTCTGGGTTTTTTATTTTTTGTGCTATAAATGGAAAAAAGACCGAAAATTAAAAAAAAAAACTGATTTTTCTTAGTTTCTGTGATAAAATTTTGCAAATTATTTATTTTTCTTCATAAATTTTGGCCACAATTTATACTATTACATATCTTTGGTAAAAATAACCCAAATAAGTGGATATTATTTGGTCTGTGTGAAAGTTATAGAGTCTACAAGCTATGGTGCAAATCATAAAAAATTGATCACACCTGATGTACTGGTGGCCTATCATTTCTTGCGACCCGAACAAGCCAGGAAAGTACAAATAACCCCCAAATGACCCCTTTTTTGAAAGCAGACATTCCAAGTTATTTAGTAAGATGCATGGTGAGCTTTTTGATGTCATTTTTTTCCCAAAATTCTTTGCAAAATGAAGATTTATTTTATTTTTTTCCCCACAAAATTGTCATTTTAATAGGTTATTTCTCTCATGTGGCTTGTGTATACCACAAATGACACCCCAAAATACATTCTGCTACTCCTCCTGAGTATTACGATAACACATGTGTGGGACTTTTTCACAGGCTAGCCACATAGAGAGGCCCCACATGCAGGGAGCACCATCAGGTGTTCTAGGAGCATAAATTACACATCTAACTTGTTGACTACCTATTACACTTTTGAAGGCCCTGGAGCACCAGGACAATGACACGTGGCACTGATGACACATGACACTGATGACAGATGGCACTAATATATGTGGCACTGATGACAGATGGCACTAATACGTGACACTGACAGATGGCACTGATGACACTAATACGTGGCACTGATGGCACATGACACTGATAACAGATGGCACGTGACACATGGCACTTATACTTGGCACTGGGGACAGATGGCACTGACAGGTGGCAGTGGGGACAGATGGCACTGACAGGAACTGTGGTCACTTTATTCAGTTGTTTTTTTGTTTTTTTTTCTGACACTCACCGCTGCACCCGTTAGCTCTCCCTCTTCACACGCTGTCTCTGTGTGAGGAGAGAGAGCCGGCAATGAGAGATGATCTCATATGTTTACATATGAGATCTCCCATTGGAAGCTCCGATCGCGCTGTAAACGGCCACTGTGATTAGCCATTTACAATGATCTGTGACTGGCTTTGTCCAAGGGACATGGCCAGCACAGAATTTCCCCGATGCACACCCGCGGGAGCATGCATCGCGGAAGTAAACAGGAGGACGTCCAGGGGCGCCCTCCCGGCAATTGGCATCTGCGCTGTAGCCGTCTTTCGGCTATATCGCGGGCGCGAAGTGGTTAAGTAATCTCATTGTGTGAAATTGATAACTGCGTGGAAATTATGAGATGTGCTTTGATGCCCTCTTCCCAAATAGGAGTTTTAAAATTCAAATATAGCGCCTATCTTTGGACATGGAGGAGCATGTTATCCACTCTTTCTCATCTCCAACTGTGCTGGTAAGGATACAGCCTCAGACATTTTAAAGGATAAGTTCACCTTTGTGAAAATGTTACATGTCCCACCCAATATTGAGGTGGAACATGTATCATGTTCCCAGTGCTGCAGCTGACATACATCTCGTGTGTCTGAATGAGATGTCCTTAGCGGCTATTGGCTTGTAGGTTTTCATGAAATACCACGGTGCTGTGCTAGTTCATTGAGTGTTCCTGTCAGGAAATATCAGCGTATCCGTCCGGGATGTACAGATACACTGACAGTGTGCAGGAGGCCAGCATGGCATCAGCGATCTGATCACTGGTACAATACTTTCCAGGCTCCTGCAACCAAAAATAATAAATGCACTTCCTTTTTTTTTTTTTTTTTTTTTTTTTTTTTTTGCAGGGGGAAAAAAAAAAATTGCATTTATTTTTTTTTTCTTTAACCACTTCAGCCCCGGAAGGATTTACCCCCTTCCTAACCATAGCACTTTTTACAATTTGGCACTGAGTTGCTTTAACTGCTAATTGCAATGCTGTACCCAAACGAAATTTGCGTCCTTTTCTTCCCACAAATAGAGCTTTCTTTTGATGGTATTTGATCACCTCTGGGGTTTTTATTTTCTGCGCTATAAACAGAAAAAGACCGAAAATTTTGAAAAAAAAAATTATATTTTCTACTTTTTGTTATAAAAAAAAAAAATCCAATAAACTCAATTTTAGTCATACATTTAGGCCAAAATGTAGTCGGCCACATGTCTTTGAGGTGCTAAAATGGCAGGGCAGTACAAACCCCCCCCCCCCCCCCCCCCCCCAAATGACCCCATTTTGGAAAGTAGACACCCCAAGGAAATTGCTGAGAGGCATGTTGAGCCCATTGAATATTCATTTTTTTTTTTGTCCCAAGTGATTGAATAATGACAAAAAAAAAATTTACAAAAAGTTGTTACTAAATGATATATTGCTCACACAGGCCATGGGCATATGTGGAATTGCACCCCAAAATATATTTAGCTGCTTCTCCTGAGTATGGGGGATACCATATGTGTGGGACTTTTTGGGAGCCTAGCTGCGTACGGGGCCCCGAAAACCAAGCACCACCTTCAGGATTTCTACGGGCGTAAATTTTTGATTTCACTCCTCACTACCTATCACAGTTTTGAAGGCCATAAAATGCCAAGATGGCACAACCCCCCCCCCCCCAAATGACCCCATTTTGGAAAGTAGACACCCCAAGCTATTTGCTGAGAGGCATGTTGAGTCCATGGAATATTTTATATTTTGTCACAAGTTGCAGGAAAATGACAAACTTTTTTTTTTTTTTTTGCACAAAGTTGTCACTAAATTATATATTGCTCAAACATGCCATGAGCATATGTGGAATTATACCCCAAAATACATTCTGCTGCTTCTCCTGAGTACGGGGATACCACATGTGTGGGACTTTTTGGGAGCCTAGCTGCATACGGGGCCCCGAAAACCAATCACTGCCTTCAGGTTTTCTAAGGGCGTAAATTTTTGATTCACTCCTCACTACCTATCACAGTTTCGAAGGCCACAAAATGCCAAGATAGCACAACCCCCCCCCCCCCCCCCCAAATGACCCCATTTTGGAAAGTAGACACCCCAAGCTATTTGCTGAGAGGCATGGTGAGTATAGCTCTCATTTGTTTTTGAAAATGAAGAAAGACAAGAAAAAAACTTTTTTTTTTTTTTTCTTTTTTCAATTTTCAAAACTTTGTGACAAAAAGTGAGGTCTGGAAAATACTCACTATACCTCTCAGCAAATAGCTTGGGGTGTCTACTTTCCAAAATAGGGTCATTTGGGAGGGTTTTGTGCCACCTGGGCATTCCACGGCCTCCAAAACTGTGATAGGCAGTGAAGAGTGAAATCAAAAATTTACGCCCTTAGAAAGCCTGAAGGCGGTGCTTGGTTTTCAGGGTCCCGTACGCGGCTAGGCTCCCAAAAAGTCTCACACATGTGGTATCCCCGTACTCAGGAGAAGCAACAGAATGTATGTTGGGGGTGTAATTTCACATATTCCCATGGCATGTTTGAGCAATATATCATTTAGTGACAACTTTGTTAAAAAAAAAAAATTTGTCTTTTTTCCCGCAACTTGTGTCACAATATATAATATTCCATGGACTCGACATGCTTCTCAGCAAATAGCTTGGGGTGTCTACTTTCCAAAATGGGGTCATTTGGGGGGGTTTGAACTGTCCTGGCATTTTATGCACAATATTTAGAAGCTTATGTCACACATCACCCACTCTTCTAACCACTTGAAGACAAAGCCCTTTCTGACACTATTATTTTTTTTTTTTGCAAGAAAATTACTTTGAACCCCCAAACATTATATATTTTTTTTTAAAGCAAATGCCCTACAGATATTTTTACACAACATTTGTGCAGCGATTTTTCAAACGCTTTTTTTGGAAAAAACACACTTTTTTAAATTTTAATGCACTAAAACACACTATATTGCCCAAATGTTTGATGAAATAAAAAAGATGATCTTAGGCCGAGTACATGGATACCAAACATGACATGCTTTAAAATTGCGCACAAACGTGCAGTGGCGACAAACTATATACATTTTTAAAAGCCTTTACAGGTTACCACTTTAGATTTACAGAGGAGGTCTACTGCTAAAATTACTGCCCTCAATCTGACCTTCGCGGTGATACCTCACATGCATGGTGCAATTGCTGTTTACATTTGACTCCAGACTGATGCTTGCGTTCGCCTTTGCGCGAGAGCAGGGGGGGGGACAGGGGTGCTTCTTTTTTTTTCTTTATTATTTTTTTGCTTTTTTTATCTTATTTTTAAACTGCTCCTTTCATTTTTTTTTTATAATTTTTATTGTTATCTCAGGGAATGTAAATATCCCCTGTGATAGCAATAGGTAGTGACAGACCCCAGTTTTTTCAAAAAAAGAGTACCTATTAGACCCTAGATCTCTCCTCTGCCCTCAAAGCATCTGACCACACCAAGATCGGTGTGATAAAATGCTTTCCCAATTTCCCAATGGTGCTGTTTACATCCGGCGAAATCTAAGTCATGAAATGCTCGTAGCTTCCGGTTTCTTAGGCCATAGAGATGTTTGGAGCCACTCTGGTCTCTGATCAGCTCTATGGTCAGCTGGCTGAATCACCGGCTGCATTCTCAGGTTCCCTGTTGGGACAGGAGAGCCAGAGAAAAACATGGTTTTTCTCATGGTGGGGGGGGGGGGGGAATTCCCTCCCACTGCTTGTAAAAGCAGTCTAGAGGCTAATTAGCCGCTAGGATTGCTTTTACATGAAAGCCAACCGCTGGCTGAAAAGAATGATACCAAGATGATGCCTAAACCTGCAGGCATCATTCTGGTATAACCACTCAAAGTCCAGCAACATACCAGTACATTGCTGGTCCATGTTGGGCATATATTGTAAACTTTTTTTTCATGCAGCCTGTGGGCTGAACGAAAAAAAGAGATTGATCGGTGAGTATGCCCAGCATTAGAATACCTCCCTTCATCCACCCACTTCTAATGATGGGCATACATGCACCGTATATATATATGCCGAAGCATGGGGGCATCCTCCCGCAAAGGTTAGGAGCAAATCGCTCCTCCGCCCTCTGCTGCCCCCACGCTTTGGCATATATGCTGAAGTATGTAACTGTGGTGGTGAAATCACCTCCGACAGCGCTGGAGTCACGTCTTTATGTATCGTGGGAGCAAACGATGTTGCTGTCAAGATAAACAAATCCGTGCTGCAACTGAATGGCGTACCTGCTAAGCAAATGATGGTTAACAATAAAACAAAGTAACATTACAGTATAATAGTAAGAATTACCATACCTGCAAAGCAAATACAAAAAAACATTGTAAAAAATAAAACATTTAACGCAGCCTGTGCCTAAAATATATATATGCCGAAGCATGGGGGCATCCTCCTGCAAAAGGCAGGAGCAAATCGCTCCTCCACCCACTGCTGTCCCCACGCTTCGGCATATATGCTGAAGTATGTAACTGCCGACAGCGCTGGAGTCACGGCTTTAGGTAAAATAAATCCGCTCTGCAGCTGAATGGCGTACCTGAAAACAAAAAAAATGGTTACCAATAAAACACAGTAAACAGTAAAGTATAAAAAAATTGCATATCTGAAAAGCAAACATGGTAAAACATAATAACAATAAAACATTGCAAAATAGAATACAGTAAAAAAGAGCAGAACAATAGAGAGAGAGAACAATAAAACGACAACTATTTTTGTTTTTTTTTTATTTAATTTTTTTTTTTTGTGTTTTTTTTTTTTTTACACTTTTTTTTTTTACACTTTTTTTTGCAACTATAACTTTTGTAACTGGTACCAGGTTTGGGTCTCTCAAAATGCGATGGCATCTTGGGAGACCCTGTGTTAGTGTGCCTAGTCTGTGCAATGCTGTACCCTACGCTAATACTCAACTAGTGAATGCTAGCGTTCAAAACATTCACCAATGCATAGACCAGGATTGTCAGGACAGGAGGGACAATAATACCGGGTGTCACGCCTATATCCGCGCTTCCTGCAGACACGACATCTTCTTTGGGGGGCTCGTTGGGTAGGGGTACACGGGAGGACATAAGGAAAATGCCACTCATGCAGCCGGCTTACTGCATTTGGTTGGGGAAGGTGAGGTGGAGCACCGTCTGGATACAGAAGGGCTCTGACGATCTCTTCCTGGAATTTAAGGAAGGATCCAGTCCGTCCTGAAGCTCTGTATAGCACATGAGCATTCAGCAAAGCCAATTGAAATAAACAGACACTTTCTTGTACCAGCATCTGGCCTTACGGGCAATTAGGTACGGCACCAACAACTGGTCGTTGAGGTCCACCCCTCCCATATTTTGGTTATATTCGTGGACACAGAGGGGTTTCTCCACAACACCAGTCGCCGTAGTCATTTGGACCGTTGTGTCTGCATGAAGGGAGGTAAGAACGAAAACATTCTTATTATCCCTCCACTTCATAGCAAGCAAGTTATTACACTTGAAGCAGGCTCTCTCCCCCAGCCTAAGACGGGAATCTACAAGCCGCTGGGGAAAGCCCTGGCGATTAGGTCGCACGGTGCCACATGCTCCAATCTGCTGATCAAACAAGTGACTAAAAAGTGGCACGCTTGTGTAATAATTGTCCACGTACAAGTGGTACCCCTTTCCGAATAAGGGTGACACCAAGTCCCACACAATCTTGCCAGCGCTTCCTATGTAGTCAAGGCAGGTTGTCAGCTGTACGTGGCTATCTTTTCCCTCGTAAACCATAAAACTACATCCTGACCCCGTATCTGGCACGCTTGCTGGGAAGGTACTGTTTGAATGACAAGCGTCCAGAAAACTTAATCAGGGACTCATCAACGCAGACAACTTGATGGGGAGTAAACAAGTCTGCAAAACGTTGGTTGAAGTGGTTTACGAGGGGCCGAATTTTGTAGAGCCGATTGTATTCAGGGTCTCCACGAGGACGACAGAGTTCATTGTTGTTGAAATGCATGAACCACAAAATCTGCTCGTATCGTGCCCTGGCCATGGAGGCAGAGAACAAGGGCATATGGTGAATTGGGTCAGTGGACCAATATGAGCGCAACTCACTCTTTTTAGTTATGCCCATGTTGAGGGAAAGACCCAGAAAGAGTTTAAATTCGGAGACTGTAATTGGTCTCCAATCTCTGGCAAGGGAGGACTGGGGAATAGCGTATAAATTGCTTTGGTCCACAATAGATCTATAGAGATCTTCGGTGAAAAACAGCAAATAAAAATCCAGTGGCGTAAAATCAACTGTTTCCACATAAATGCCGGGTTGGCCAGTGAATGGGGGAAGTACGGGTGCTGCAGAAGCGGTGGGTTCCCAATTCGGATTGGCGAATGCAGCAGGAAGGGAACTATGGGCACGACAGGCCTGTGTTCGTCTTCTTGGTGGCAGCGGGACACTACTTGTGCTTGCCACCTCGCCAGCTTGAACTGCACTTATAGGACTCGCCACGTCACCAAGTGTTACTGCAGTGCTGGATGTACGACCAGGGTGTACTAGGCCGCTGGTGCTTGCCAGTTCACCAGAAGGAATAGCGGCGCTAGTACTGCTCTGCTCCATACGAGGGACCTGCGGTTCTTGCACATCAAGGACAGAAGAAGTTCGGGGTCTGGTACGTCTGACCTTGGCAGGGACCACAACTCCATCGCCAGAGCTATCTGTCATGGAGCCACTGACCTCTACAGGATCGTATACTGAGCCTGAATCTGACAGATGAGTGACTTCCTCTTCACTATCTGTCATGCTCAGAAACGTGTAGGCCTCTTCACTAGTGTACCTTCGATTTGCCATTTTGGGCTCTAAATTTAGTGGTACACAGGCAAAAAAGCTCCTGACTGTCAGCGACTGTATCAAAACGCTACCAACAAAAACTGTTAGCGATCGCAGGGATCAGGCCTTACTCTGCGAACGCTGCAGTTATGTGTGTTTAGTGTTTTGTGACAATGATCGATCGATACTGCACTTGGGTGGGCTGGGCAGGGCTGGGCCGAGGGGCAAAATGCAGGTGCTAGCAGGTATCTGGGCTGATCCCACTAACACTGTGTTTATGGGAACCCTACACTGCTGGGGATGCTAGTATAGATGTGATCTGATCGGATCAGATATCGATCCGTTCAGATACTATAGCACTAAGGGAGGTGTATGCTGCGTGCGTGGGTGTTAGCAGTACTGGCACTAACCTGACGCTGCCTGGGGTGACGCAGACCTTATCTGACCCTAAAACTTAACTTATATTTCCACCGGGCGATTAGGGGGTTAATCCTTTTTAAGGTAATAAACGGTGGGTGCCCTGAAACTATAACAAACAAACTAACTAACCAGCGTCACCCGTAACAGTTATACGGTGATCACTGGTGAAAGGGTTAACTAGGAGGCAATCAGGGGGTTAAAACCTTTATTAGGTAGTATATGGGGGTCCCTGATGCTATAAAACGCTGACAGCGAACCTATATACTTACCTCCCTAACTAGCGTCACCTGTGTCACTAACACAGCGATCAGAAAAACGATCGCCTAGTGACACTGGCGACGGGGGGGTGATCAAGGGGTTAACCTTTATTAGGGGGGGTTAGGGGGGTATCCTAGACCTAAAGGGGGCTAATACTAACTGCCCTACCACTTATAACTGTCACAAACTGACACCAATGCAAAAAAAAACAAAAAACTGCTATTGGTGTCACTGTGACAGGGGGTACAGGGGGGTGATGGGGGTGAAAAGTGTGCCTAGTGTGTTCTACTGAAAGTGTAGTGTTTGGTGCACTTACTTGATGTGTTCTCTCCTCGGCGCCGGAACGAAAAGACCGGCTCAAGGAGAGATGACATCACTTCCTCTGCCTCTGTTTACATTACAGAGGCATAGGAATGATTTCATTGGCCGAGAGCGATCGCGAGGGGGTGGCCATGAATGGATGGCCTCCCTCTCACCTCCGTTTGCCGGGGGGGGAGAAATACCAACCGCCTCGGGCATCGGGGGGGGTCCGATCGGACCCCCCGCCCGCGGGAGACAAGTAACGTACCTGTACGTTACTTTGCCTGCCCGTGCCATTCTGCCGACGTATATCGTCGTGAGGCGGTCGGCAACAGGTAAGTGAGCTTCTCCTTTTAAAGTGGTTGTAAACCCTTACAGACCACTTTTACCTACAGGTAAGCCTAGATTAAGGCTTACCTGTAGGTGCAAGAAATATCTCCTAAACCTACACGGTTTAGGAGATATTTGCAAAAGACCGGCACCGCTGTCTACGACGCATAGGCGCACTGAGCGTACCGATTCTAAGGGCAATCGTGCCGTTAGTGGCGGCTCCCGTGCGCATGCGCAGGAGTGACATCATCGCAGGTCCGGTGCTGTGACTGGCTGGAGCTGCGATACCCGGAAGTCACTCCGAGAGATATGGCAGCGACGGAGGAGGGTAACGAGGACCGCTTCGTGGGCTTTGATCTCAGGTAAGTAATTTATAATGAGCTAGAATACTATGCATACTAGCTCATTATGTCTTTGTCTTGCAGGGTTATATATAAAGGCAGAAGGTTTTTTTATCTTAATGCAAAGATAAAAAACATTCTGTGTGCAGTAGCCCCTCCTAATACTTACCTGAGCCCCATCTCTATCCAGCGATGTCCACAAGTCCCTCGGTTGTCCAGGACTCTCCCTCCTGATTTGCTGAGCCACAGCAGTGACTCCATTGGTTCCCACTGCTGTCAAAGTCAGCCAATCAGGAGGGGGGGAGGACGGACCGGCTGAGGGGGCCCCATAGCAAGCTGCTTTCTGTGGGGGTACCCGACAGGAGGGAGGGGCCAGTAGCAGCAAAGAGGGACTCAAGAGGAGGAGGATCTGGGCCACTCTTTGCTAATCCACTACACAGTATAACATGTTTGTTATTTAAAAAAAAACAAGACTTTACAATCACTTTAAGCCCTGATTAGCGTGATTTAGACCTCGCACAGGGCATTCTTACCTTGCTCTCTGCAACTTTTTGCCTTGCTTCTTCTTTGAAGTGATAAGCTTTGTTTTACACTGCATAGACAAAGCACCATTGCAGTTATTTGGCATCATCATTTTGGACTAGAGAAATAACGAAAAAGATTTCTAGTCTAGTCAAAGTATCAACCTTTGTTTACAGCCTTGAAAGTCTGTTTGCCAGTCTTTGGTATATTGGCAGATCTTTTTATTTATGTGTGTGTCTGAGAATATTGCATCACACATAATTTACTGTGTAGAGGTGTCCCTAGCTGATGTATTGCGCCCAGTCAAAATGGGCTGGATAAAGGAAGACATTAGGTGTGTCATGCTCTTATACTTACAAGCCATACATACATGCATTGTTTGAGGCTCCATTTGTAATTTTTTTCCATCAGGCATTAGGCCCCTTTCACACTGGGGCGGTGGGGGCGTCGGCAGTAAAACGGCGCTATTTTTAGTGCCGCTTTACCGTCGTTTTTGCGGCGGTATTCGGCCGCTAGCGGTGCGGTTTTAACCCCCGCTGGCGGACGAAAAAGGGTTAAAACCGCTTGCATAGCTCCGCTACAGCCGCGGTATAGCCGCGCTGCCCCATTGATTTCAATGGGCAGGAGCGGTTTAGGAGCGGTGAATACACTGCTCCTTCACCGCTCCAAAGATGCTGTTTGCAGGAGTTTTTTTTCTCTCCTGCCAGCACACCGCTTCAGTGTGAAAGCCCTTGGGGCTTTCACACTGGAGAAACAGCAGCGGCAGTTTTAGGTCGGTTTGCAGGCACTATTTTTAGCGCAACAACGCCTGCAAACTGCCCCAGTGTGAAAGGGGTCTTAGTGAAACAAACACAAGCTGAACTCCAGGCAAATATAAAAATGCACTATAATTCTACAGTATATTCTTTGAAGCATAAATATACGTTTAATGTGGTGTGTGTGTGTTTTTTGTTTTTTTTTATTATTTTAATTTGCTGCCCACCTTTTGTTATACTTAAAGTGATTGTAAAGGATCATTTGTGTTGGTTTTTTTTTTTTTTTTTTTAAATATGTCATACTTGCATCCACTGTGCAGTACAGAATGGCCCCAAACATCCTCTTCTGGGGTCCCCCCAGCGGCTCTCGCCCCTCCTCCCCGCATCAGATAACCCCCTAGGTGAAGTGCTCTCAAGAGGGGGGTTACCTTGCGGGTGCGCTCCCGAGTCGAGCATTTGCGTCCACAGACACGAATGCCGGACTCAGCCCTGGTGCCCGCGTCATTGGATTTGATTGACAGCAGTGAGAGCCAATGGCTGCGCTGCTATCAATCTAGCCAATCAGGACATGAGACACCAGCTAGAGCTGGTGTGCTCATCCCCAGCGAGAGAAAAAGAGGGTTCAGGTAAGTAAAACGGGTGCACTGGGGGGCAGCCCTGTCCAAGTTGCACAGGCTTTCTCTCAAAAATGGCCATTCCGTATTGCACATGAGCACCTTGGCATTATTCATTCTTTCTTATCGGAAAGCCTACTCATGGCTGCCTCAGGCAGGGTTGGTATGAGAATAGCTTTCCTAAAAGAAGAAATGTGGCTGGGGGAAGCATGGTCAGTAATGGCCCGTACACAAATCTTCCAGGGCTGAAGTGGTTAAGCAAAAAAAAAAAAAGGCAAGACAATGTCATCAATGGGCTTCAGGCAGGAAGAAGCATTTCACTAGTCTTGACAAAAATCCTGCATGTTTGCTTTGTACTGTGACAAAGATTTGTGAACACAGCCAAAAACACCACTAGCACCAGCATTTACATGATTGTTTCATCTCTGAGCCAGTATCTCAGCCCAGGAGGTAGATGATGCCTGAACAAAGATGACTCTGTCTTTCTGATATAAGCAGATGGAGGTATTGTCAAGGTGGTGTACTGTAAATTCTGTGAATACAAGTGTTGCACTTACACAGAACTCAGCATGCATGCACTTAGTGATTGTAAAGTCTCTTTTTTTTTTTTCAATAAAAATAACAAACATGTTATACCTACCTGCTCTGTGCTTTGGATTTGCATAGAGCAGCCCGGATCCTCCTTCTCGGGTCTCTCCCTCCTCTTGAGTGCCCCCACAGCAAGCAGCTTGGTATGGGGGCACCTGAGCCGAGTCATTCGGATATTCACATTTAAGCCTGACCTTGACTTGGTATCAAAAGAGGCCCTAATTTTCCACTTCTTAATAAGTGATTAAACAGTACTGACTGGCATATTCAAGGCTTTGGATATCTTTTTATATCCTTTTCCATCTTTGTAAAGTTTCATTACCTTGTTACGCAGGTCTATTGACTGTTCTTTTCTACCTCCTCATGGCTCAAGTGTCTAGCCTGCTTAGTGCATCCACGTGAGAGCTAGCAAACTCATTGACTACA
The DNA here is from genome assembly GCF_042186555.1 of Aquarana catesbeiana. NCBI lineage: Eukaryota > Metazoa > Chordata > Amphibia > Anura > Ranidae > Aquarana > Aquarana catesbeiana. Next base: position 107,398,014 of record NC_133326.1, read on the forward strand.
TTTATACACATATATTAATTGTGTTTTAAAAAGCCATAAATGTGGGAAATTAACCTTTAATTGCCATTTTAACCTGTGTGTGCCACCTTCTGTGTCTGTACCAAGACCAAACAGTCCAGCGTATGTAAACTTTTTATCAGGGCATTTGGGTGATTTCTGTTATCATTTTGATTTAAAAAGGATCCAAAAAATTATGTGATAATAAATGGTTCATGTGATTGCTAGCCTCAAATAAAAAGACAGTTTTTTGGCATGATCAGTCATATTTTCAATATTAATGCCAAAATTTCACAATTTCTGCCAGGGTATGCACACTTTTGAGCACAGCTATATATCTGGTGTTAGGTCCCCCTTAAAGGCCTCTTTCCCATCCCTCCCTCAACCCTATTCACCAGCTGTAAAAAGAAATGAACTTTTTTGTTTACTCACCTACAGTGGGTATAGGAAAAATAACCCAAACATATAACACCAACATGTCAGAAAATGTATTAAATTCAATTTTAAAAAGTCAACAATAGAATTACTGAGTTGGAAAAAAGATCAACAATGAGAAGGTGTAGCTAATCATCTTCTCATTGGCACACAAAGCCATTTGACTTTCAACTGTGATCAGCTGTGGTAATTTTTTATTAGCTCAGCATTAAAAGAGCTTTACTGGAGCATTTCAGTCCCTGGTAGTGCAAATGAAGCAATCAACTATGGGTGGCAAGGCACTGTCAAAAGATCTCCAGCATAATTATTATTAAGAAGTGGAAGGTATTTGGTACAACACAGACCCTCCTTGGACCAGGGCGTCGCTCCAAAATGCATGAAAGAGCCAGGAGAGAGGCCTTCAGAAACTCTGAAGCAGTTGCAGGAATTTATAACAAAGAGTGGTCATTATGTGCATGTAACAATATCACAAATTCTCCACAAATGTGGCTTCTATGGGAGGGTTGCCAGAAAAAATTCACTCCTCAAGGAAAGCCACATGCAGTCGCGACTTAACATCGCCAAAATGCACCTTGAAGATTCTGAGACCACATGAAAAACGGTGTCCTGGTCAGATGAGCCTAAGGCTGGGTTCCCACTTATGCAAATTGGAATGGGGGTTTCCTCACATCCAATTTGCATAGCAGAAGATTGTGTCCGGCCCTCTATGGAGCCGGTTCAGACATCTCCGCAGCGGCTCTGGTGCAAATTGCACAGGAGCCCTGTGCATCTTTTGGTCTGTTTCAGGTCTGAACTCGGGCTGAAACTGGATCTGAAACGGTGAATTGGGACGCACCAGACTCCTGCTGTGAGCCGCTGCATGTTCTGGTGTGAACCCAGCCTAAAATTGAATTATTTGCCCTCAACAACAAACGATGTGTCTGGTTGAAATCCAATACTGTTTACCCTCCAAAGAACACCATTCCTACAGTAAAGCATGGAGGTGGTTATATTCTGTTATGGGGGTGTTTCTTTGCAGCAGGGACTAAAGCACTTGTCAGGATAGAAGAAAAATGGATGGGGCAAAATACTGTCAAATTCTTGAGAAAAAATTCTGCTGCCCTCTGCCAGAAAGTTGTCAATGGGAAAAAGATTGACCTTCCAACATGACAATAACCCAAAGCACACAGCAAAAAATGACCACACAGTGGTTAAAGGAAAAAAAAGGTGAATGTCCTTGCATGGCCTAGTCAGAGCCTAATCTTATGCAGGCCATACATGGGTCGAATATGGAACAAATTTTCTTTCAAAAATCAGAATTCGTTTGGGCATTTTGTGATCCGATGGTTCCCCACATTGATTTCCAAATTCAACTGACCAAGCCTTCAGTTTCACCTCATGTTGCTACAGAAGATAATTTTTGTGACTGGGAATCTTTTCTTTCCAGCAATTTCCTTTTCTTGCGCTCATGGGCATTTATTTTTTAGTTATATTTCTCTCACGATTCTCCCATCATCCAAAAATTTCCAACATACCCGATCACTCAAATTCGATGGTCGTACGAAAATCGTTGTTGCGGCCCACTAAAGGAGCGAAATTCAAACGAAAATTCTTAGTTACAATTTTAGGAAAAAAAATTATTTCGAAATACAACCTATGCATGGCCGTCTTTAAACTCCATTGAAAATCTGTGGAATGACTTAAAGACTGCAGTTTACAAACTGCCACCATTAAATTGAGCTGAACTTGAGAAGTTCTGCAAAGACTGGGCAAATATTACAAAGTCTAGATGTGCAAAGTTAGTAGAGACATATCCCAACAGACTAAAGGCTGTAATTAAAAGAAAAGGTGGTTCAACAAAATACTGACACAAGGGGGTGATCCTTTTCCAACTTAGTGATTCTGTTTTTGATTTTTTTTTCTGACATGTTGGTGTTCTATCTTTTACTTGGGTGATATAACTTGCACTGAGTAAATACAGCTGGATAAAACTAAAACTGTGTCTGTCTTAATTTCAGGCTGCAAAGCAAAAAAATGGCAATTTTTTTAAAGGGGGTGATGCTTTTCTATACCCACTGTTACTCTGTTATCCATGTCCCTCGCTGGCACCACTTCTAGAAGTAACCACTGGTGATCCAATACTGCAGTCTGGGTCCAGGCTGTCCAGTTGCCTCTTCCTAAGGTGCAGTCTTCTAAAGCCTGAGGACCTGGTCACTGGACAGCCAGTAGGAAGTCTCGGCATCACCCAGGCAGAGGCATGGACACCCAAAGAAGAATACTCCTCTGCAGTAAAGAAGATAGAAGACTTGGACTTGGTGCATTATGTGAACATGGGTTTAGGTATTGTCTTTTTGAATGGTGTTTTTTGTTTGTTTAGGTAACAGCCATGGAGGGGGTAAGTTAATGCCAGAAGTTTAGCTTTAAAGGTGACATAAAGTTCAAAAGTAAAGAATGCCCAATCATATGGATGGGCCCCCAATATAGGCAAAAATGCAGTATGGGGAAAAAAATTGTATTGTAAAGCTAAATATAAAAAATATAACGATAACTTAGTTTTTGTTTATTTTTCAGCAAGTACAGAAAATACATGTGAAATAAAAAAAAAAGTAAAATGTGCACCACTCACCAAAAACAAAATCATATATAATCATAAAAAATCCAGTGTTGAGAACACATATAGGATCATTAGGTGGGTGACATGCAATCGTGCAATAAGGTGTACGATTGCATGTCACCCACCTAATGATCCTATATGTGTTCTCAACACTGGATTTTTTATGATTATATATGATTTTGTTTTTGGTGAGTGGTGCACATTTTACTTTTTTTTTTTATTTCACATTTTTTGTCAGTATTACGCTATGTTTTTGAAATAATTTTTTTGGGTAATCCTTCGTGGATCCGAACCCACGGGACGAGTGTGACCCATGCTGTCTCATTTGATCGTTTTCCTTAAAGGCCCAGGCTGGGTTTTAAGCCACTCGCCCGTTTGGCTTACTTTCTGGTAAGCAGTTCACCACATAAGATTTGCTTCAATTTTTACCTAATAACACATGAACATTCACGTTATTCACTGTGTGATGATTGGACATTTCACCATATAGTACTTTATAATTTCAATTATTTTGGATATCATTTTTTAGCGCGGTTTTTCTTTATTTCTTTTCTGTATTGGTGTACCTCACTTATAACCGCAGCTTTACCATACTTTCCAAGCGCAGTTTTTTTGTTTTTCTACAGAAAATACATGCTTGAGGTGATTGTAGCCGTATTAGTGCACTTGTGACAGAGACAACTGAGTACTGTCCGGGATACTTTTTTTATTTGCACTAACACTCAATTTTTTAGGACAAGCTTTCGGGGTATGTCCCCTTCTTTAAGGTCCCAGCAGTACAGATTCACAAAAGTTTTAGCAGAATGTTAAAAAAAATAAAAAAACACAATCTCTGAGCGAAAGGAAAAAAAAAGAAAAACTAACAAATGTACATGGCAATGGTAATAAAACTAGCATAGTTTGTGAGATAAGACAGAGGGGGAGCTATAGACTGGGGGGAATGACAGTCACAGAGGGGGTCGTAAAACTGTAGAGTAATGGGTAAGGAAACCCATATCTAAATTTAGGCCGTTATTTTTTGTGTAAAAAAGAAGTATCATTCTTAGTTCAAAAGGTTTCCTTTCCTGAACAGTTCTGAAATTCCATTTAACCACTTCCCTACCCGCCTATAGTCATATGACGTCCACAGATGGGATCTCCCATCCTGGGTGGACTTCATATGACGTCCTGGGATTCCCGGGCGTCTAGGGGGCGCGCGCGCCCGCCGCGTACCTCGGGACCCGTTGCGTGTGCCCGGCGGCCGCGATGTCCGCCGGGCACCCGCGATTGCCCGTTAACCGGGCCGGCATGTGGATCTGTGTGTGTAAACACACAGATCCATGTCCTGTCAGCTCTGAGGAGAGCGATCTGTGTTCCCAGAATGGAGGAACACTGATCGGTCTCCTCCCCTTGTGCGTCCCCTCCCCCTTCAGTTAGAATCATTCCCTAGGAAACATACTTAACCCCTCCCCGCCCCCTAGTGGTTAACCCCTTCACTGCCTATCACATTTACACAGTAATCAATGCAATTTTATAGCATTGATCGCTGTATAAATGTGATTGGTCCCAAAAATGTGTAAAAAGTGTCCGATGTGTCCGCCATAATGTCGCAGTCACCAAAAAAAATCGTGATCGCCGCTAAAAAAATTAAAAAATATTTTTTTTTAAAAAATGCTTAACTCTATCCTGTATTTTGTAGACGTTATAACTTTTGCGCAAACCAATCAATATACGCTTATTGCGATTTTTTTTACCAAAAATATGTAGAAGAATACGTATCGGCCGAAACTGAGGAAAAAATGTGTTTTCAAAAAAAAAAAATTGGGATATTTATTATAGCAAAAAGTAAAAAATATTGTGTTTTTTTCAAAATTGTCGCTCTTCTTTTGTTTATAGCGCAAAAAATAAAAACCGCAGAGGCGATCAAATACCACCAAAAAAAAGCTCTATTTGTGGTGAAAAAAGGACGTCAATTTTTTTTGGGTACAACGTCGCACGACCGCGCAATTGACGTTTAAAGTGCGACAGCGCTGAAAACTAAAAATTGGCCTGGGAAGGAAGGGGGTGAAATTGCCCGGTATTGAACCGGTTAAGAACTAAAACATTGAGGTCTTCTATAGTGTGGTCCCGTTGTGAGAAATGATGTCCCACAGGTGTGCAGAAACTCTCTTCTTTATGTCCCTTGATGGTATGTCTGTGCAAATTCATCCTCGCTTGCAGCTTCTGTCCTGTTTCACCAACATAAGATCCCTTGCTACACCTTTGGCATTAGATGAGGTACACCACATTACTAGAGGTACAGCTGTATGATCCTGTGATATTACCCTCCTAATCTTGACAGAAATGCAGTTTGTCATCTACTGTGAGCTGCACAGAAGGAAAGTATTTCTTCCTAGCTATCTTCTGTAGTCTACGTATTGCCCTGCCCACGAATAATATAGATGGATGCATTCAGACACGCTTGTAGTCCATACCAGAAGAGCACCATAGGATGATAACCACAGCTCCCTCTATATATACAATGGAAGTGTGACATGACCCAGAGACAGGAACTGTGTTGTTTTCAGAATTACCAGGTGAAAATAAAGCAACAGAAGCTAAAAAAGAAAACAAATGCAGCCATAACACCAAGGACTAGTAAGCTGCAATATGTTACATATTTTGGTTTTGGGTTTAGATGCACTTTACTCTTCACACAGTAATCTATCTCACACAGTGTATTGATTTTTATTTTTTTTTGCTATTCTGTGGACCACCCAGATAATTTTGCCCTTTTTACTTTCTGACTAGTCTCTTTAATTATGAAATAAAACCTTTGCAGATAAGATGACAGCTCAAAGAATAAAAAAGGGTATGGGAAAGTTGAGCTGGGGTGATGAGAATTTAACAAACATTTAAATGACGTGGCTGATATAATAACATGTCCCCGTTTAAATCTTGTACATCATTCATTCAGCAGTCTAGATTTTAGGATGGAAAATTAGATTTTTTATTTTTTATTTTTTTGTCTGCGTTCTAGATTTAATGGGACATTGAATATAGAATTTATTAAAAAATAAACTATAAAAATGTCAGATAATTCCTGATTCACAGTAGAATATGGATATTTTATACAGTTAGAATAATGTGCTTTATAAGCAATGCACCAGAAAACTTCCAAACATCTACATCTACAGGCCAGCTGTTAAAGACACAGGGCAGTAAAGCTTGACATTCTTATCCTTAACCCATAGTTCAAGTAAACACTCTTTTAAGCATGAAAGGCCTATCTAATAAAAGGTCAGGAAGACGGTCACTTCTCTCAAACATCCACTGGACTATCTCTTGGAAACGTCTACAAAGTAACTGACCTTGCAGTGTCACAACTTTGGAAACATTCGCTAGAGAATCCATTTCCATGCGATTTGACCACTAAGCTATTACATATTTTACATTTTGGCCCTGAACGCAACTTGGAATTTCGACATGGAATGGGAGCATACATCTAAATACATCAGCACCCCTTCACACCTCTCCAATCAAGCACTGCATGTACACACCTTTAAATGTCTCCACAAGCAGCTTGGAAGTCCTGCGTTTACAAATGTTGACACGTTCTTCTGGTGTTGAGGGCTAGCCTTATCCACTGCCCACTCCCATACCTTTCTATTGACTTATCGCTGTGATGTGTATACTTACTGACTATGAAGAAAATGGAAGTCTCAATATATTTAATCTATTAGCACTTTTTTCTGACTCTCTGTAGTGCTTTCGATCCTAATTCAGTGACCAGATCTTGAAAAGATGTCCAGCTGCCTGGTACATTTCATTTAAAAAATAATCTTGCAATGACCCCAAGGAAACTGATTTTATATGCGATTGAAAGTGGTAATAAACTATGTAGCACTGCCCCCTTGGGGACTTCTGAGAATTACCTGCTCATCTGCACGGCCATGACCAAGTGAACCTTTCAACCCACCTGACACTCTGGGTTCAGACATCCTTGTAACGCTGTGTTGCAATAATCAAACAACTCAGTATAGTTAGGTTCTGAAATATTTTACTTAGACCCAATAAGGGAAAGTTACTTCAAAGAGAGGGGTTATAAATCTGCTGAGTCAAGATAACAGCATCAACTCAGCAAACAAATTCCTCCCAAAAACACCAACAGTGATTCAGCTACAACAATATTATATACATATATATGTGCACCCCCTTTTTTGATCAGAGGTCACCTCCTAGTGGATGTTTCAGTTAACTACTTATGCGGCCACAATAGTAAAGATGTAATCTAGTCAGCCTATGCTATCCTAATGAAAGGTAATGACAAAAGAGTTCCATGTTGCAGATCTGATGTTCTTCGCTAGCTAGTTGGAGCTAATTAACTGTAATCCATTTGGGTTTGATGAAAGCAAGAACATCTAAAGGTGAACACCTAAAGATGCCTGAGCACAATGTTTAAGCAATGCAGTAAAGTGTTATTGGGGTAAAGATGTCTGTGCACAGTGTCTCTGTAGAGGTGGCAATGAATAGGTAAAGGTTGAGCAAATTGCTATTGCACTAGCAACCAAATCGCTCTGATGCCTTCTGTACAGGAACTCATGTAGCGGCACTCGTGCAGTGGATCTGCTGTCTCGATCTTCCGAAGTGAAGCTTGCCACATGCACCCACACCGACAGGCAGGCAATCCAAGTGATGTTGATGACAGGATGTCCAACAGCGTATAATAGAGCTAGGCCCCTTAGGCCTCGAGTTGGAAGTACGACTCTGCGTAGTAGGCCGCGACCTCTCTCCCTGTGGCACCGAGAAGTCCGTCTTGCGTCGGCAACTAGATGAACTTGTGTCTTTTTTCAGTCTGACTAACTGCAACTGTAAAATTGCAAACTTACTTAAAAATTTTGATTTTTTTTTGGATATTTTTGTAAAAAATGTGTTTACACTACTAGCGAACACGTGTGACCAAAGAAAAATTTTACAGTGTCTCTTTACTGGACTTGAATAAGTTTTATCTTCCCAAAGAAAAATCTCCCACTCTTCACAATCATGCATTATTCATGTCATCAGTTTTCGGCAGCACCAATATTTGTGAGCAACTATTTTCAAGGATTGAAGCACACGAAGGGCAAAATTAGAACCAAAATATCTGATGAGCACCTTGAGAATTCATTGAGAATCGCTACTACATCCACCCACCCAGATATTGATATGTTAGTATCAAAACAGTGTGAAATATCACACTAGGTTTATGTTAATTTCTTTTACTTTTATAATAAAAATATTACAAAAAATATAGTTTTTATTACTCAGATAAATACATTATCTATATCAGTGATCACTAACTTGTGATCAGCCAGACTTCCTCTGCTCATCAGCTATCCTTATTGTTAGTGTATTTAATACTGTATGTGGCCTAAGACAATTCCTCTTGTTGGACACCCCTGGTCTAGAATATACAAATGTCAATGCAAAATTTGTACTCTTTATTTTTGCGATATTTCCACCTGTGTTAAAAACATGGGTGTTTTTCACTGTAACTCATAGTACTACAGTCAATTACAGCAGCCACATCATTCTGTAATTGAAATAGTTTGTTTGGGACAGCTAATAAAGCGATATTAAAGCTGGAATTCTACCTGAATGTGTTTTTTAAGCAGTCTACAATTCAGCTTGAAGGAATATACTGTATTTGTACTAATATTATTCACTCATGTCATAGGTACAACCCAATTCACAGGTCTGCAGCCTTTTGAGAGGATCATTGTTTCCTGTTTACATGAATCTTATTTTTTGTTTTTAGTTTGCTAGATACGTTTCCTATGTTATTGTGACCCTTCCAAGCAGTAAGCGTGCATTCACACTGCTCCAGTGTGGTTTCCCCACAGCGCAGGTGCCATAGACCTCTATTAGATCGGGTGTTTCTGGTGCGTTTTCTGAAAGCACACCAAAGGTACTGCATGCTGCATTTTTGGTTCACTTTTAGAAAACGCACTAAAAACACACAATCTAACAGAAGTCTATGGTAAAACGCGGGTGACCCACGCGAAAACCGCAGATACACTGCGCTGCATCCTTGCTGCATTGGAGCAGTGTGAATGCACCCTAATGTTTCTTATTGTAAAAGGCCAGGTTTTGTAAAGCTCCAGGTTAAGGTAAAGAAAGGTTAAACTAATCTTTATTGAATAAGTACATTTATTAAGCACATCACAATAGAAAACTTATGTTGGGTACAATCTTCCGCTGGGCTATTGTGCTCTGACGGGGGACTGTCACTTTGAAACACACTCCTGTAGCATTTCTGCCTATGGCCATCTTAAGTAAGGGCAGATGATTCATGTAGCATTTACTTGCTGTAATCCATTTGCCCTTGGCTCAAGCATGTATGCAGGAGGGTGTGCCTAGCTGAAAAATTCCCTCTTTCTCTCCTCCTGAAGACTCCTGGGATGTATGTAATCCAGGACCGTTTTTAAGGCAGGGCAAAAGGGGCGTCTGCCCTGGGCCCTGTCATTGTTGTGGGGCCCAAAGCAGCCGCCTTATACTTGCCAAGTATCCCAGTTTAAATTCCCTTATCCCTTGAAGTTTTAGTCCCATGATCTGTCCCGATATCTTAGTGTAAAGTTCTGTTGCTGCTGCCCAGCTCTGCCCTATTGCCATGTACAGATGACTTACCTGCAGACCCTGTGTTTACATGTAAATAACATGCATTGATATGTAAATAGCGGCAGCATGAATATGTAAATAGTCACAGACCACAGCATTGATATGTAAATAGAGGCGGCATTCATATGTATATCATGTCCCCTGAGGTCATATCTACCTTCACTTCTGCTAAATGCTGCCCACTGGGGAGGTAAAGGAGCATGCTTGAAAGTCCTGCCTACAACTATAGTCATTAAGCCTAACATCGGCCTGTTCTGCAAAGGTAAGCAAATTGGAGGTGGAACCCTTCTTCAAAATAACATGGTGCCACAGCACCCTGAATTTTAGTGCATGTGATTACGCACATCTCAGCCGATGCATGAGAGTGTCATTAACAATTAATGGCACTGCTATGTATCTGCTAAAGGGCAGCATGTTTCTGTGGTGTCAGGAAAGTGATTTTACATGTATTCCCGACACACACACACAAATGTGAACGCAGGCTAAATGTTTCAGTTACATTGGTGGTCAGTGTATATCTTCTCATTACATTGGGGCTTGGTGTACAATCCTTTCATTCACACTAGTGGCCAGTGTGAAGGTCCCCCTAACATTGATGGTCAGTGTAAATCCCTATTTACATTGGTGGTTACTGTGAATGATCCTATTACATTAGTGGTCAGTGTAAATCCCCATTGCATTGGTGGCCGGTGTAGAAACCCTTCTTTATATTGGTAATCGTTAAAAAAATCCAAGCTTGCATTTGTGGTAAGTTTTGAATCCTCCCTTACATTGCTGGTCCATGTAGAAGCCCCCTTTAAATTGGTGGTAAGTCCCCCTTACATTGGTGGCCAGTGTAGAAATCCCCCTTTATTGGCTGTTGATGTAAAATCCAGGGGACAGGAGGGCCCTGCTCGTAGAGCTTACATTCTAAAGGGAGGGGGTGGTGGTACAAAAGGTAATAGATCCAGTAAATGATTTGATTGGGCTGGCTCGGGGACAGTTGTTAGGTGGGTGTGGGATAGGCTTCCCTGAATAAGTGAGTATTCAGGTATCTCCTAAAGGTGGACAGATTAGGGGCTGATCGGATATATGGGGGCAGGGAGTTCCAGAGGATGGGAGAGGCTCTGGAGAAGTCCTAAAGGCGAGCATGAGAGGAGGTATCAAGGGAGCTAGAGAGAAGGAGGTCCTGGGAGGAGCGGAGGGGAAGATTTGGAGCGATACCTGCAGCTGAAGTTGGGGATGTAGCTGGGGGCGATGTTGTGGATGGCCTTGTATGTTATGGTTAAATAAAACAAACTTTAGTAATGAGAAATTAACATCCTGCACTCTCACGCATCAGATCAGCCCCAATTCACGCACCTTCACACCTCAGATCACTGCCCCCCTGCACATCTGCCCCACCTCTGTGCATCTGCCCCACCACTGTACTACCCTGCATATCTGCCCCACCACTGTACCACCCTGCACATCTGCCCTACCACTGTACCACCCTGCACATCTGCCCCACTATTGTACCCCCCTGCTCATCTGCCCCACCACAGTATAACCCTGCATATCTGCCCCACCACTGTACCACCCTGCACATCTGCCCTACCACTGTACCCCCCTGCACATCTGCCCCACCATTGTACCCCCCTGCTCATCTACCCCACCACTGTAACCCCCTGCACATCTGCCCCACCACTGTAACCTCCCTGCACATCTGCCCCACCACTGTACATCTGCCCCAACACTGTACCCCCTGCCTATCTGTTCCATCACTATAACCCCCCTGCTTATCTGCCCCACAGCTGTAACCCCCTGCACATCTGCCCTACCACTGTACTACCCTGCACATCTGCCCCACCTCTGTACCCCCCTGCTCTTCTGTCCCACCACTGTAACCCCCTGCTCATCTGCCCCCCCAATGTTCCCCCTTTTCTCATGTGCCCCATCATTGTACCTCCATGCACATCTGCTCCACCACTGATTCATCTTCTCATCTGTCCTAACACTTAACTTATCTGCTCATCTACCCCACCACTATAACCCGCTTTCTCATCTGCCCCACGACTGTACTGCGTAGGCCCTTGAACGGTTACGGAGCACCGCTGATTCAGAGGACAAATCTGCAGAAGAGGCTATAGAGAAAGAAGAGGAGGGGGTGGAGGAGAGAGCTGTGGCAGAATCACCACTAGCATTTTGGAGGCGTGGTGGTGGAACAAGCTCCAACAATACTGAACCCTGTCCTGCATCCTTCCCAGCTGCCAGCAGAGCTACCCAGTGTGCTGTGAAGGAAAGGTAACGTCCCTGCCCATGCCTGCTAGACAATGAGTCAGCGGTAATATGCACCTTACTGCTAAAACGCCAAAATATTGCCTTTCACATGCCGGTAGAGAGCCGGAATGGCCTTCCATGAAAAGAAATGGCGTTTTGGAACCTGCCACTGAGGTACAGCACATTCCACAAATTCACGAAAGGGGGCAGAGTCTACAAGCTGAAAAGGCAGCAGTTGCAGTGCTAGCAATTTGGCCAAGCTAGCACATGGACGGCTGGGACCGAATTTCTTTTTATGGTTTAGCAACTGGGGTAGGGAAATTTGCCTGCTAAAATCAGATGGAGGTGTACTGATAGCAGATTGGCTGCAAGTACTTGGGACACCTATTGCTATACCTTCATTCCTCTCAGTGCAGGTTTTTGAGAGGACTGGAGGTATAGTGGGGTTGGAGATCCCAGATGAAGAGCAAGAAGAAGTCTGTCTTTTTCTTTGATGTGGGTCTTTCAAGTGCTGTTGCCAACGGACTGCATGGGAGGTTGTCATATGTCTGGTCAAGCATGTGGTGCCCAAACGGCTGCTGTTTTGGCCATGCTTGATCCGCTTCAGACATAGGTTGCAAACACCAATGGTGCGATCTGCTTCACACGTGTCAAAAAAGGCCCACACCAAGGAACATTTCAAAATCAGCGGGAATCAGCAGCGCCCTGCACCTGCGGAGTTCTGCGGTGTGATGCAGTAGGGTGGATGCCCTTAAGCTGCCCCCTAGAGAACATCCTGCCTCGTTGGAGTTGTGCCGCCTCCTCCTCCTCCTCTCTTCTATCAGGCACCCAAGTAGATTCAGTGACCTCATCATCCCCTCCATCCTCGTCACTGGAGCAAACTTGGCAGTATGCTGCAGCTGGGGAAACATGACTGCCAGTTTCTTGTCCTTCTTGGGCACCCCCTCTCTCTAGGCTCACGTTACTCCCTTCCTCAACCTGGAAACCAACATCGGAGCCTTCCAATCGCTGCGCATCCTCCAGCAGCATGTACCCGACACTGTGGTTGAATAGTTTGGGGGACTCCTCCATGCATGATGGTGGGGCTATGGAAGTAGTGACTGTGGACAAGGAGCCGGTGGAATAGGCCGCTTTGGCAGCTGCATTGGAAGGTAAACTACTCTGAGTCTGGGTGACAGAGGATTAGGATGGCTTTGTTATCCACTCCACCAACTTTTCTGCATGTTCTGGCTCAATAACACAGCCAGCAGCAGAAAAAAAGGACAAGCGTGCCCCACGGCCACCTGCAGAGGATGCACCATGTCCACAACCAGCCTGTTGACTGTAGACACAGAGGCTGCTTGCTCCTCTTTTAGTGGCCTGTGAGTGTCTGCCTCTCCTTGGTGATGTATATTTTGTTTTGCAACACCACACTACACTGTATTTGTACTGTGTACACCACGAAAAAGGTAGTAGCAAGTGTACTACGGCTGCACTGTATTGTGTACTGTGTACACCACCAGAACAGTAGTAGCAACTGTACTACGGATGCACTATATTGTGTACTGTGTACACCACCAGAAAAGTAGTAGCAACTGTACTACGGCTGCACTGTATTGTGTACTGTGTACACCACCAGAAAAGTAGTAGCAACTGTACTACGGCTGCACTGTATTGTGTACTGTGTACACCACCAGAACAGTAGTAGCAACTGTACTACGGCTGCACTGTATTGTGTACTGTGTACACCACCACAAAAGTAGTAGCAACTGCACTATGGCTGCACTGTATTATGTACTGTGAACTGCACTATGGCTGCACTGTATTGTGTATTGTGTACACCACTAGAACAGTAGTAGCAACTGTACTACGGCTGCACTGTGTACACAACCAGAAAAGTAGTAGCAACTGCACTAAGGCTGCACTGTATTGTGTACTGTGTACACCACCAGAAAAGTAGTAGGAACTGTACTATGGCTGCACTGTATTGTGTACTGTGTACACCACCAGAACAGTAGTAGCAACTGTACTACGGCTGCACTGTATTGTGTACTGTGTACACCACCAGAACAGTAGTAGCAACTGTACTACGGCTGCACTGCATTGTGTACACCACCAGAAAAGTAGTAGCAACTGCACTACGACTGCACTGTATTGTGTACTGTGTACACCACTAGAACAGTAGTAGCAAATGTACTACGGCTGCACTGTGTACACCACCAGAAAAGTAGTAGCAACTGCACTAAGGCTGCACTGTAATGTGTACTGTGTACACCACCAGAAAAGTACTAGCAACTGTACTACGGCTGCACTGTATTGTGTACTGTGTACACCACCAGATATGTAGTAGCAACTGCACTACGGCTGCACTGTATTGTGTACTGTGTACACCACCAGAAAGGTAGTAGTAACTGCACTATGGCTGCACTGTTTTGTGTACTGTGTACACTACCAGAAAAGTAGTAGCAACTGCACTACGGCTGTACTGTATTGTGTACTGTGTACTGCCCAGAAAAGTAGTAGCAACTGTGCTCCGGCTGCACTGTATTGTGTACTGTGTACACCACCAGAAAAGTAGTAGCAACTGCACTATGGCTGCACTTTATTGTGTACTGTGTACACCACCAGAAGTGTAGTAGAAACAGTACACCACGGAATGCACTGTAGATATAGGCTGCACTGGATGCAGAGTATATATATACCTGTGTATATATATATATATATATATATATATATATATATATATATATATATTAGTCTGACTGTATATCTATATATCAAATACACTGCCACTAACCGAATAACCTGCCTACTTAATCTAAATCAAGCTATCTCTCCGTCCACGCCAACAACACTACACAGGGCCTCCATGTAGGCAGCCTTATATAGTGTGGGGAGTGGACTTAGTCCCACTAAGCCATGATTGGCCAAAGGCACCCTGCCTCAGTACACAGGCATTCCTGGAGGAGACCGCCCACCTAGTTAATAAAATATCTGTCCCCCTACACTATATATACACATATTATATATATATATATATATATATATATATATATATATATATATATATATATATATATATACATATACATATACATAGCAGGGGGACATGGTAGTGGCATGAGGGGGTCTGAACGAGGAAGTGAAAAATCTTCCTCCTCAGTTTCCCCGGGATTCTCTCTTCACTCCCCGATTCTCCATCTCTGAGCTGGTGAATTGGGGAGGGTGAATTCTGACTCAGATCGCCAGTGAGGTCCTGAGATCGCAGCTTCATAA
Organism: Aquarana catesbeiana; assembly: GCF_042186555.1. Lineage (NCBI taxonomy): Eukaryota > Metazoa > Chordata > Amphibia > Anura > Ranidae > Aquarana > Aquarana catesbeiana. The sequence continues at coordinate 107,413,147 of NC_133326.1, forward strand.
ACTGGCCATTTCTGTGACACTCAGAGTGTGGAGATGATCGTCAGAGAACATGTTCTCCCCCCGATCGTCTCTGTTTCATAAACCGTTAATGGACTGTGATCAGTGGCGATCCTCGGGATCAACGCTGATCACAGTTTCATAAATGGACACCAAAGTGCAGGTGTGTGTAGTGTTTCGGGGTATCTCACAGTGTAAATTTGGGGGGGGAGTTGGGAGGTCACCTGGTGTAGTATGGGACATAGGGGAGTCCCCTGGAGTGTACAGTATGGGGGAAGGGGATGTAGAATTGGGGAGAAGGGATCTCCTGGTGTGTACTGTATTCTCCTGGTGGGGGAGGGGTTCCTCCAATAAGTACACTACCCAGTAGGTCACACAGGGTTCAGTAGGTGCTCTTGGTCTCAGTCGCGGTCCTGGTGGGCTGTACAGTGTTAGGACTCCTGGCAGTACCCTGACTTTGTGGGTACATATTTCGCCTGGAACTACATGTCACCCACTCTGAAAATAATCCCTGCACACCTCCAGTGTTTCCTCTCCCCTCTGGGTGTCCTGGGACTCTGTCTGTGTGGTAGAACGGGATGGGCTCTCCCCATGAGGTCTGATATGGCCAGTATTGGCTTGTCCTGTGCCAATCCCATTGCAGTATGCTGTTGAAGAAACTCCAGTGTGCAGAGGCAAGTCCAATATTAAACCCTGGATGCTGGATGTGTATTGTGGTGCTGAGGATTAGCTTTACAATGCTATGTGCTGGATAGCAGCCTGGCTGAATGAACTGATGATGTAAGGCATTGGCTGACCATATTCAGGCTGTTGTGCATGGTGCATTAGCCTAAGGTGAATGCCGTTACTGCTGACCCCCACCGGTCCTCAGTCACTGGTCCAGCGGGTGGAAAGTTTGACACCTGCTTGCGGAACACTGACTTCACATGACAGAGCCCCCATCCACCTCCTCCCATCAGCAGCATATCTCCCTTCTTCCTACAAGATCCTCAAGGAAAGCCGGGGACAGGGAAATTCCATCTCTCTCTCTCTCTTTGCATACTCCTCCAGGGAATCAGTGATAAGAGCCGCAGAGAGGACATCTCACATGCATGGAGTGTCCCTCTGTAGGAGACATCCGTCCCCAGATAAATTCAACCTGGTAAGTGCCTCGGCACTGCTACCATCGGGACTGAATGCCCTCCTCTGGCAACGCTACTTAGGGAGTCTGAATAATGTGTCCGGATTTCAAACACACTCAGACCCGGACAGATGATTCAAATACCAGACTGTCCAGGTGAATCCCGTACAGGTGGTAACCCTAGTCCCACCTCTGTTCCCCCTGCTCTTCTGCCCGACCACTGTAACCCCCTGCTCATGTGTTCCACCGATGTACCTTCTTTCTCCTCTGCACCCCTCTGCACATCTGTCCCACCTCTGTGCCCCCCGGCTATTCTGCCCCACCGCTGTAACGCCCTGCTCATCTGTCCCACCAATGTACCTCCTTTCTCCTCTGCCCCAACACTGAACCCCCCCTGCTGATCTTTCCCACCACTGTAACCCCCTTCTCATCTGGCCCAACACTGAACCCCCACTGCTCATCTGTCCCACCACTGTAACCACCTGCTCATCTGCCCCATCACTGTACCCCCTGCTTTTCTGTCCCCCCGCTGAACCCCCTTCTAATCCCTCCCACCACTGTACCTTCTGCACTTCTGCCCTCCTCTGGCAACGCTACTTAGGGAGTCTGAATAATGTGTCCGGATTTCAAACACACTCAGACCCGGACAGATGATTCAAATACCAGACTGTCCAGGTGAATCCCGTACAGGTGGTAACCCTAGTCCCACCTCTGTTCCCCCCTGCTCTTCTGCCCCACCACTGTAACCCCCTGCTCATGTGTTCCACCGATGTACCTCCTTTCTCCTCTGCACCCCTCTGCACATCTGTCCCACCTCTGTGCCCCCCGGCTATTCTGCCCCACTGCTGTAACGCCCTGCTCATCTGTCCCACCAGTGTACCTCCTTTCTCCTCTGCCCCAACACTGAACCCCCCCTGCTCATCTTTCCCACCACTGTAACCCCCTTCTCATCTGGCCCAACACTGAACCCCCACTGCTCATCTGTCCCACCACTGTAACAACCTGCTCATCTGCCCCATCAATGTACCCCTTTTTTCATCTGCCCCATCACTGTACCTGCCTTCACATCTGCTCCACCGCTGTATCCCCATGCTCTTCTGTCTCACTACTGAATCACCTTCTTATCTGTCCTAACACTGAACTCATCTGCTCATCTGCCCCCCCTACTGTAACCCACTTTCTCATCTGCCCCACCAATGTACCTCCTGCACATCTGTCTCACCTCTGTTTCCCCTGCTCTCCTGCCCTACCACTGTAACCCCCTGCTCATCTGCCCCACCAATACACCCCCTTTCACATCTGCCCTACTGCTCTACCACCCTTCTTTTCTGCCTCACCACTGAACCCCCTTCTCATCTGCCCCAGCACTGAACCCCCTGCTCATCTGTCTCACTGCTGAACCCCCCTGCTTATCTCTTCCGCCACTGTACCTCCCTGCACACTTGCCCCACTGCTGTACCCTCCTGCTCTTCTGTCCCACCTCTGAACCCATCCTACTTATCTGCTCCACCACTGTACCTTCCTACTCATCTATGAGATGCGTGTTATGCAGCGTGGTGAAAGGAAGCTGAGATGAGACACATCTACCTGTCCTGGCACACTCATCCTGCTGATCCACCTCTCATATCCAGCCCATGTGCTGCAATGTGATGTATGTGATATATGGGATGTCACCTACAGGCATTTTCTGAAAGCAGTGGGCCTGTGTGCAGGATCATAAGTTGGCCCCCCGCAGCTGAGAAAAAGTGCGTCGCTCTTCGCCACAGGAAAAGTTTGGTGTGATTTTCATTGCGTTGAATACTGGCTGTGGATTAAAGGGACACAGAGTGCCGGGGTTTAGTAGTAAGTGACGCAAAGGTTCAGGAATAATTTCAACAAAGTTCCCAGAAGCTCAACAGTAATTCCACAAACTGTCACCTGATTGTGGTTTTCTCAATCACAGTGAAATCCCTTCTTTCTGAGATCGGTAGTGGCAACCAAGCGAGTCATCTTCCTCCAGATGGTGGGCGGGGCTAGCAGGACTGTGATTGGCTTTAGCAGTGGCCAATGACAGTCCTCCTCCTCTTGGAAATAGGGACCACCCCCCCCCCGGCAGAACTGCACCCAATCTCTTCCCCATCACAAAAGCTCACGTTCGCAGCTACAGCAAAGTTAGAGGACCAAACAAAGTTTCCCATCTTTTACAATGTGTGGGGCACAGTGCCTCCCCCTCAGTGCAGGGGCGGTGTGGGGAATTCTGAAATTGGAATGCATTAGTGTCTCACTGACACTTCCCTGCTCTGCTCTGCTGATGGGGAGGGAGTGGAGTGCCGGCAAAAGAGGCTTTGCAAGCCGGGGGTTGCCTACCCCTGCATTATATGATGTTTTGTTTTTTACATTTACATTCGGTGTGGTTGTGCTGATTGATTTCTATTTAGTGGTTGCATGTTTCTGTCACAGTTACACACATACAGTTCCTATTTTTGCAGCCATGTTGTGTAAATGAATCCTGCATTTCTAGAGATACTTATTGGAAGCAAGTTGCAAAAAAGACTTTAAACAGAAACATGGACGATAAACAAACCCATAATGACATTTCAGCTATTCTCTAATAGCTTTACTGACCTTGAGAAGCAAACAATTTCCCTTGAGATGCTGATCCACACTTTTCAATTATAATGAAGGCTTTACCAACATGTTTAGCAAGAGAAAATTAGCTCATGTATACCAGTGATGACGCAAGGCATGAAAACCGAAGGAAAAAAAACATATTTGCAGAATTAGATACTGTATAAAATGGAATCTTACTGAAAAAAAGACGATGTTAGAAGAAAAAGATAAAAATGACAAAACTGCAACCAGCTAAAATCTGTTGTTATTATTAACCGGTTCAATAAAGGGAATTTTCACCCCCTTCCTTCCCAGACCAATTTTTAGTTTTCAGCGCTGTTGCACTTTAAATCACAATTGCTCGGTCCTGCGACGTTGTACCCAAACAAAATTGACGTCCTTTTTTCCCCACAAATAGAGCTTTCTTTTGGTGGTATTTGATCACCTCTGCGGTTTTTATTTTTTCGCTATAAACAAAAAAAGATCGACAATTTTGAAAAAAACCACAGTATTTTTTACTTTTTGCTATAATAAATATCCCAATTTAAAAAAAAAAAAAAACTATTTTTTTCCTCAGTTTCAGCCGATACGTATTCTTCTACATATTTTTGGTAAAAAAAAACGCAATAAGCGTATATTGATTGGTTTGCGCAAAAGTTATAGCGTCTACAAAATTCGGGATAGATTTATGGCATTTTTAAAAAAAAAATATTTATTTTTTTTTTTTTACTAGTAATAGCGGCGATCGCGATTTTTTTTCGTGACTGCGACATTATGGCGGACACATCGGACACTTTTGACACATTTTTGGGACCATTCACATTTATACAGCGATCAATGCTATAAAATTGCATTGATTACTGTGTAAATGTGACAGGCAGTGAAGGGGTTAACCACTAGGGGGACACAAGGGGTTAAATGTGTTTCCTAGGGAATGCTTCTAACTGTAGGGGGCGGGGACGTACAAGGGGAGGAGACCGATCAGTGTTCCGCTGTACTGGGAACACATGATCGCTCTCCTCTCACCTGACAGGACGTGGATCTGTGTGTTTACACACACAGATCCACGGTCCGGCCCGGTTAACGGGCAATCGCGGGTGCCTGGCGGACATCGCGGCGCACGCGCACCCCCTAGACGGCTGGGAACCGAGGCCGTCATATGACGTCCACCCAGGATGGGAGATCCCATCTGTGGACGTCATATGTCTATACGCGGGTAGGGAAGTGGGAAGTGATAGTAGTAGTAGTAGTATCATCATTTACAAATAAAGAACACCACTCCAGATGACATCTGTGTAGATGATAGTAGTATTATCAACGTGTTCAAGGGTTCACATTTATATCCAAAATAAATGAACTTTATTAGGAGGGATGGCTCACATTTTTTAGATATCAGTATGCATTTGTCACGTTACTTAATATGGCTCATTCACTCATGTGTTGATTATGAAGAATGAAGAAATTGCTCATTAAAGCATCTTTAGCATTTTTGATGCATTTGTGACATGTTAAAAAAGAGCATCAAGAAAGCTTGTCAAATGCTGATGAAAGGATTGCTTTTCTAGAGAGGAAATGCTTAAAGGTGAAGTGATGTAGATGGAAATTATTTACTTTGAGGTGTGTTTAGGTTGTAGTGTGATAGCAGACATTTTGTGATTTTTTGTGATTGTGGCAAATTATAAAGCACTGTGGAAGTTATTTACTAAAGGAAATTCCACTTTGCACTCGAAGTGCACTGCAAATGTGCACTTAAAACTGCACTGAAAGTACACTTGTAGTGCAAAGTGGATTTGCCTTTAGTAAATAACCCCCATTGTCACTGTAAAAACCAACTTACTACTAAAATTGCTATTGAGCATTGAAAGAAGCCACACATTGTTGAGAAGAAAACATTTTACTCAAATCACATTCACATGTGCGTTAGAAAAGGGTTTTTGAACAAACCAACATCTTTGGCGTATAACTTTTTTTTTCCCATTGTAAATATCCTTTTTTTGGGTTAAACAGGCATGTTTCAAACCATAACATACACAACTCAGGAACTTCCAAAGTTCAACTTTGATAAAATGAAGGCAATATCAGTCATTATTATGTCCAAACTGTGTTGATATTGCCTTCATCAGATGGGGTGATGTCACCCCTGTAAAAGCCAAATTTTGAAGATGCACACAAATTGTGTTTCAAACTGGGGATTTCCCTCCTGATCCCATGCCTAATGTCAACATGTGCTAGCTCCCATCATGGGGGATCAATGGACATGTTTTGGGGGTGCAACCCCTTCCTCTCACCTAATTGAGTTGCAAGGAAGGGGTTGCAGCCACAAAACGCGTACAGTGATATCCCATGATGGCAGATAGCACATGCATCTTCAAAATTTGGCTTTTAAAATAATTTATAAATTTTTTTTCAAAGCAAAAATACACGAGTATATAAACAGTACAATTTTTGTGTGTTTTATATTCTTCCTAAAACACCAATGATGTTCTTCATTTTTTGTTGAACATCACTGAAGTTTTCCTTTATATTTTCTAAATCACGATTGCACCCCTCACCCCTCATCGATGAGGATCTGGGCATTTTCACTTGTGAAATGAGATTCTTCTTCCACAACATCCACATCACCTAAAAGAAAAAAACACACCATGTATTATAAATATGCAGGCATACATCTATTACCTGAAGCTGTGGTCTCAGACACTCACCTGTTGTGGTGACAATTTCGTCCACTTCATAAACCTCTCCCTCCTCATCCTCTGCTTGTGGTTTTGGGATTTCCCCTTCTTTAGGAGGTGTGGGGTTTATGGTGTCCTCAGATGTCCCGAGTCTTTTCTCCCCTATGCGAATACAAATAGGTATACTTAGCACACAGATATTTGAGAGCAGAAATAGGAATATGAAACATTGATTGGAAGTGTCGTACAATTGTCTGTTTTGGCAGAGTTCCAAGCTGAAGAACATTTTATTTCCTTTCTAAAGCTGGAACACTTAACTTTTTTGGTAAAGTATCACATATGGAGACACCCCTAGTATCCACTGGAGCACCTGTGTGGGACACCCTAAAAAGTTTGTTCTGGTGTCCCACACTAGTGCTCCTGTGTCCAGATGTGTAAACAGCTGCTGAGTGTCCTCTCCTTACACTGAATCAAGTTTGCATTTCATTCTAGTTACAAACCCATCTATACAACAAACTTCTTTTAATACAAATAGGCCTGAGCAAATGTAGTTAACCTGTATCTGCCAAAACATCTTATAAGTGGGCGAACGAACAATGTTTCCTATGACCGATTACTGTGCCCATGAGCATGAAAGTTGCCATTTTAAACTGTACAACAGTAAAGAAAAGCACATGGAGCAGCATGCAAGTAATAATAATAATAGAAACACAGGACAAATACTAACTTTTTAGAAGCAGTTTCCTGATCCTTCTGTACTGATCCTGCTCCCTCAATTTGAGGTCTGACCATCGTTTCCTCAGTTGATCCTTGGATCTCCGTATCCCAAAATTCCTGTGCAGACTGTTCATAACTTTAGTCCTGATCTTGGCATTTCTCACATTTGGGTTTGCGTAAAGTCCATACTTCCCATCATAGTCGGCCCTCTTGAAGATGTCCACCGTCTCCACCATCTCTATAAAGGCCTTCAATATCCTCCGGGATCGGGACGTTCATGGCTCCAGCCTTTTCTTTGTTGCTGCTCTCCTCTGCATGTGCCTGTTGTCTCTCCGCCATGTGCTCTCTCACTGTGCCGAAAGAGAAGGGGCGGGGAATATATTGGAAAGAACGTCAGGGGCAGCGGAGTTTCATGCATGCACAGTGTATATAAAGCGAAACACGCCTGCGTCGTGCGTACGATCTGTGAGCGGAGGACAAAGTAACGGAAGCGACGATCGTTATAACTAAGGTACAGTTTTAACTTGGTGCATCAGTGGCCTATACTGCTTATAGATTGAGGCCTATATTGGGTCAAGATTAGGAGAGTTTCGTCTGACATTAGGGTTTGTCTTGTGTTGGGTCTTGCAGAGGAAATGGATCCCTTCATGGATAGGGAATTTCTAGGAATATTCATTGATATGTTCAGGGAGCTGCCCTGTCTTTGGCAGCTGAACCACCCATTTTATAATAATCAAACAAAGAGGCAGGCAGCGCTGGAGAAACTGCTTGAATTTGTGAAGCCGATGATCCCCACTGCACACATTAAGTATTTAACGTCCAAAATTGGTGGCATGAGGAGCACTTATAATAGGGAGAGCAAGAAGGTCCAGGATTCCATGAGATCAGGAGCTGCAGCAGATGACATTTATGTACCCGAGCTGTGGTACTATGACAGACTGCATTTTCTGGCAGGCCAGACTGAACCCAGGCCAGCACTCTCCAGTCTTCCTTCAAGGCTTCCTTCCCCCCCAGCTGAGGCTTACGACGACCAACCTGGGCCTTCCAGGCAGCAACATGTGGAGGAACCCAGCTTGAGTCAGGTATAGCATTCCTGAAAATATTTCTGGTTGTCAAATTATTGATATTAAATAGATGTTAGTTTTGATAACTAATTTCTGATTTCACAAAGTGTTTTACATATCAATAGACAGTAGTGGCCACAAATGATTGGGACAAGAATGAAAAATGCTGGAGTCAGAATGATAGTCTTTTCTATTTCTTAACATTCAATTTGCAACAGTCATGAGCTGAAAATTGTGTGTGACTGATGAACCAAAAACTAAAACTATGTCCCTTTTTCATACACAGGAAAGCCTCAGCTAGGAGGAGGCCGTGGAAAGTGGCAGCCAGGAAGTGGCGGGGGTAAGTGTCAGCCAGGAGGTGGCCGGGCCCAGTATCCTGCCCAAATCCCAGGTTCCTCTCATCGGCCTTCCACAAAAAAGTGCCAGGAAGAGGAGTGACCTGGAGGAGGCAGCACTTGACCTATTTTTGAAGGCTACTGCGGCCCTCAGAAACCTCCCCCAGTCTTCAAGAGGACTATGCCTGCATGACAGCCTGCAAAATGCTGGAGATGGAGGAGGGCCAACGCCTCTTATGTGAGGAAGTAATCTTACAAGCCCTAAATAATGGGTTGAGGGGCAAACTCACAAGCCAAAGCCACATTTGTGAGTTGAACCATGGTCCTCCTCCTCCCCCTCCTGCCACAACTCCAACACCAGAGCCTGGAAGAAAGCGTGTAAGGAAGAGCAGAGAGTGATTGCCTGGGTTCAGTCTGGTCTGACAAATGACGCAGGCTGTTGTATGACCACAGCCTGGGGACAGATATGTCATCTGCTGGTGGTCCTGATCTCTTGTAGTCCTGGACTGGATTGTGCTCACTATTATAAGGACTCCTCAGGCCACAAATTTTGACTGAAAAATAATTGATGTGTGTCCTGGGGTACAAAGGCTTCGCAAATTTCACCATTTTCTCCAACGTTGCCTTCCTCTTTCTTTCGTTTTGACCCAGAATAAATGGCTATTTATTTTTCACAAATACTTGCCTATGTGTTTTACTTCAAAAGAGACAATTTGTTTGTAAGTAGGCAGGTACATTTCCTAAATACAATGACAAATTAACAAGGGACACAAACACCAACTGTAACGAAACGTCACAGACTCCGCTTGAGTGCTTTCATCATATACCACTTCCTCCCAGTCTGAATACAGATATCAGATATTCCAACCACTCACAAGCACAAAACAAGACAATACTTGTTTGATTGCTGAACATGGACTCTTTTTTAGAACCAAAATTACAAGTCTTATATACAGTAGAAGAGGAGGTCCCCCCTCCTGCTCATATTACTCTAACAATACATCTGTAACCAGAAACAGAATTAACATGAGCTAATTAACTAATCCCTTAAAGCAGCCGATGTGACTCCATGCCATCCTGAGCATTATTATGATTAATCAGGATTTCATTACAGGTCAGACTTGTGGTCACCGAGCTTCACACAGTAGTATAAACACAGGACAGAAAAATCGAGGAAATCTGGAAGCCGCACACCGGTGTAATGATGAATGCTTTTATTGGTAAAAAGCTAAATCATAAAGGAACACAAAACACTACAGCAGAAGCGTACAGAAACATCTCACGCGTTTCACACTCACGATGAGTGGTTAGCTATGAGTAAGCACTCATCGTGTGTGAAACGCGCCAGCTGTTTCTGTACACTTCTGCTGTAGTGTTTTGTGTTCCTTTATGATTTAGCTTTTTACCAATAAAAGCATTCAACATTACACCGGTGTGCGGCTTCCAGCTTTCCTCGATTTTCCTGCTTCATCTTGCATCAGCCAGCACCTGGGACTCTTCCCCTTTGAAGGATAAAATTACACTGCCTACCTGAGCGGTGGGACCCTTTTTCTGCTTGATAAACACAGGACACCTTCTCACAATAGCAGGAGCTAATTACAATTAACAATACAAACAGTGATCTCTCTACTTCCTCAGCTTAGTAGGCAAGAAACTATAGTAGGAGTAGACTGTCCGGCTCCTACCCAGTTCTAGAGGCCAATGTGATCAGCTCTCTCAACTAACATGTTGAGTTCAGAATCAAACAAACCAAGAATAGTCTTTACATATATCCTGGGAGACATTGTGGATAAATATTACTGTCCCATTTTAAGAAATTCAAGACATACTCTCCCAGTCACCATTTCCAATATGGCACACACAGGGTTCCCAGAATCTGTGTGTCCTGGGGAACAAGGACCAGAATCCAAAGTAACACCTCCCCAGGCATATAGCTCACAAAGCGCACCGTTCCCCCCAAATGCCAGGGCCCATAATAGGTAGGCAAGAGGCTAGCATTCAGTCCGTTCCAAAAGCCTCTGTCCCGGGTGAGTCTGTCACACCAACCAACCTCCTTGAGGTTAAAAAATACAAGATAATAATAGTGTTGTGGTAACTTGACACACAAAATGAGAAATAGTATTATGGAGAGCACTAGAAAAAAATTAAAAATGCAGATCTTGATAAAAAAACAATATATATATATATATATATATATATATATATATATATATATATATATATATAAACATTATTATGGAGATCTGACGAAAAACAAAATTAATATTATTCATGAGATCACGAGAAATAATAAAGAAATCAGTTTGTGAGAACTCTGTGTGAATATGAGCATCAAAACAACTTAATTATTCTAGCATTATAAAGAAGAAGAGAATGCGCTGCATTAAACTATTTAAAAAATTGCAGCGTGACGAATGTGCTATTTCCATTATGAACGATAGTTTTACCAGACTGAGCACTTCCGTCTCGTAAATTATCCTGAGCATGCGTGGCACTTTGTGCGTCGGAATTGTGTACACACCATCAGAATTTACGCAAACGGATTTTGTTGTTGGAAAATTTGAGAACCAGATCTCAAATTTTGCATGACGGAAACTCCAATGGAAAATGTCCGATGGAGCCTACACACAGTCGGAATTTCCGACAAAAGGCTCCCATCGAACATTTTCTGTTTGAAAATCTGACCGTGTGTACAGGGCTTTAGTGTGTACTAGGCTTTAGGCTTATGTGCATTAAAAACTGATTGGAAAACCACCCAGATTTCACTTGCAGAGACATCAGTTTACATCATTTTCACATCAGTTTTCATACTCGTTTCAGTGAATTTCTATGCACGTTAGTTATGTGATCTGTTCACACCTATGTTGATTTCATGTCAGTTTTTTTTCTGTGCAGAAAACTGCATACACGTTGCAGATTCCTGTGCAGAAAAAAAATCTGCATGTTGTGGTGTGAACAGGGCACATAGGGAACCACTGTTTTCTTTGAGCCCTTGCAGAACGCGGGCAGAAAACTGATGTCTTTGCTCCCTGGTGTGAACGAAGTCTTATTAGGGTTATTGGTCATCAGATGTCTCCTTTAGGAAGTTATGAATAACATAATAATTTTTTCTGCACATGGTGTGAACGAGGCCTTAGAAATTGTAAGTAAATAGAATTCTAGTTTAATATAAGCTGGCCCAAATGAACTGTTTCCATTATAGCATGATGTGCTCGCTTGGTGTGTGTGTTGTAATATATTGTAATACTGCAGTGGCGGTCCTATTGGCCTGCCGAGGAAAGGAGGGAAGCTGCCACCATGGAGGAGGAGGAGATGCAGAAAAGAGCCAAAGCTGCTAGATGGGGTAAGTGCAGGCCTGGTGGAGGGATGGGCGAGCGACTGACCAATCAGCTGGAGGGGTGTGGGGTGGGGATGGGTGTCTTGTTTGCCACCCCCCAAAATATACAGCACCAGCCACCACTGTGTAATAGTATTGGCTACATACAGTGGGTGGCGATGTGTGCCAGAAGTAATACAGGTGACTTCCCGTCGCCTATTGGGTCTGTTGGCTGAGTGTTTCTCTGCCATTCAGAGAAAGTCTTGTATTTTTATTGATAAATGCAAGGCTTCTTCTGATTAGCCGAGGTAGAGAGGTGGGCAAATGACGTCATGATTTTTACTTTGGCCAGTCAGAGGAAGCCTTGTATTCAAGGTAAGGACAGCGGGTGGTGGTTAGTTTCGTGGTGCGTGGGGGGGTATGTGTCAGTTGTGCTAGTGCCGCTCCACTGGTGGCCCTGGGGGGGGTTGTTTGCCGCCCCCCACAAAAAAACCCACCAGCCGCCATTGCAGGGCACTGGACAAAGCACTAGGGACAAAACTGAGGGTAAATCATTTGATACAGTAATGCAACCTACAGATTACAATATATTGTGAGTGTTATGTTTTTTGTATTTTTTTAAAAATTTGCCATGGGCTCCCCCCCCATGCGTTGCAATGCTCACAGGGAACAGAGCCCGAAACACTGATACATCTGGCGGAGGATCCGACCAGAGGATATAGCAGGAGGACATTGCAGGATCCTAGGGACAAGGTAAGTACCTGTACCTGCATACTGCGTTGTAATCCCGAGTGTGGCTTGAGGTTACCGCTTTTGGTACTGAAAATTAACCCAGAGTCACACTCGGGATTACCGCTAGGGAGGTTATTGTTCCCTCAATGATCTGTGGCCTCCCAGTGCCGGCAGCACTCATGCAGCCCCAGACCATGACACTCACACCACCATGCTTGATTGTAGGCAAAAAAACACTTGTCTTTGTACTCCTCACTTGGTTGCCGCCACACATGCTTGACACCATCTGAACCAAACATGTTTATGTTGGTCTCATCAGACCACAGGACATGGTTCCAGTAATCCATGTCCTTAGTCTGCTTGTCTTCAGCAAACTGTTTGTGGGCTTTAGAACCTGTTCTGTTAAACCGCTGTATGGTCTCGGCCACCGTGCTGCAGCTCAGTTTCAGGGTCTTGGCAATCTTCTTATAGCCTAGGCCACCTTTATGTAGAGCAACAATTCTTTTTTTCAGATCCTCAGAGTTCTTTGCCATGAGGTGCCATGTTGAACTTCCAGTGACCATCATGAAAGAGTGAGAGCGATAACACCAAATTTAATACACCTGCTCCCCATTCACACCTAAGACCTTGTAACACGAATGAGTCACATGACACCAGGGAGGGAAAATGGCTAATTGGTCCCAATTTGGACATTTTCGCGTAGGGGTGTACTCAATTTTGTTGCCAGCGGTTTAGACATTAATGGCTGTGTGTTGAATTATTTTGAGGGGACAGCAAATTTTTTATACAAGCTGTACACTCACTACTTTACATTGTAGAAAAGTGTAATTTCGTCAGTGTTGTCACATGAAAAGATATAATAAAATATTTACAAAAATGTGAAGGGTGTACTTACTTTTGTGAGATACTGTATGTATTTCATCTGGGTATCTAACTGTGTATCTGGTTTTCAACTTTTTTTTTTTCAATCAAATCATTTTTTTATAAATTTTTCTTAATACAAAAACAATTCTAAAACACACAAAACATTTCCCACAAATAACCCCACCCAAACAAACCCCCCCCCCAAAAAAAAAATTTTTGTTTTTGAGGTATGTCTAAAAAGTATGGTGAATGGTATCAGAAAACTTCAAAATAATTGCCATTCTTCACAACACACTTTTGGCAACGTTCATAAAGCTTCTGGAGGGCTGTCAGTGAAGGCCTCTTTAGTAATCAATGGCAGAACCGCTGTCACACATTCTTGAAATGCCGCCTTGTCCACAAATCGTGCGCCTTTCATGACGGTCTTCAGACGACTCTTTTTGGGCTGCGGGGAAGAAGGTGAACACCATTCCAGCGATTGCTGGTTGGATTTCGGATCGAACTGGTAGCACCAGGTCCCATCCCCTGCTATGATGGTTCGTAGAAAGGATGGATCCTGGTCATACATGGTAATGAAATCTCCACGGGTTTCCATCGGTTTTGCTTTCTGTTCATCTGTCAGTTTGTGTGGCAAAAAAACAGGAACAGATCTTCCGCTTACCCAAATCTTTGCAGACCATGACGCACACTTGCTAATGTTCAATTCCTCTTCCATCAATCGTAGAGTCAGTCGGCGATCTCGTAACAGCATTTGTCCCACTCACTCGATCATATCTGCAGTTCTGCTTGTCGATGGCTGACCTGAATGTGGCTAATCATTAGTTGTTTCCTTCCTGTCTCGAAAGCGTTTGAACCAGTCAGAAACACATTTTCTGCTTGTGGCTTCCATCCCGTACACTTGCACCAACATTTCAGGAGTCTCCTTTTTGTCCCAATTTGTAGCAGAACTTGATCTTCACTCATTGCTCCATTGCACTGTGACCCTGCCTCTCACACTAACTACGTTGAAATGCCTGCAGCCGGTTTACCCTGATGTTCACATGTACGCCACGCTAGATGGCACGTCTCGACGTGTCTCTGGATAGCCATGTGCATGCGCATGCACCTTGCCCATGTTGCCATTGAGATCTTGGTCCATTCACCAAACTTTTTACACATACCTCATATTCCACCCCTTACATTTACTGCAGACTGGGGCTCCTGGCTGATAGACAAACTTAAAGTGTCACTAAACGCACACATTTTTCAATTGCATTTATATGCAAAACTACCGTAAGTAGTGTTTCTTGTAACAGCAACTGTCATGTATGTATTTCCTCTGTATTTGTAAATACCTGGTTGACCTAACCATTTCTATTCACTTCCTAGTTGCAGATGGCAACCTAACAGAAGTGATTCTCTGGCTGCAGCGTTGCCACCCTTATTGCACATGTGCCACAAGTAAATCCAGAAGAAGACAATTACTTCTGTTCTTCTCTTCAAGCTGCCCCATGTGACTCGTCAATTTCAAGGGCGACTATATTCAAGGGCTACTCGATTGATGTTTCCACACTGTCTCCCAACAACCCACTGCCATGCCGCGGCACATGATTAAGTGTTATCTAACAGGGGTGATTGGTAGAGGCTTCCTTCTCCTGCTAGCCACCACCCATGACAAACATTCCTCAAAACTGAACGGTGTATTTCACATTGTGATTAGTAGCAGTTCCTTCGAAGAGAGATAAAGATTATTAGGCTGGATTCACACTAGAGCATGGAGCGGCTCACAACAGTCCGGTGCGTCTCCATTCAACGGTTCGGGTCCAATTTCAGCTCAAATTTCTGGCTGAATTGGGACCTGAAATAGACCAAAAGACGCACAGAACTCCTGTGCAATTCGCACCACAGCCGTCCCGGAGATGTGTAAACCGGCTCCATAGAGATTCGGTCACAATCTCCTGCTATGCGAATTGGATGCGGAGAAAACCACATCCCATTCGCAATAGTGTGAACCCAGCCTAAATCAACACAAACTCTGTCTCCGCCATGGTTCTAATGACAAATATTGACTAAATAAAGGTTATTTTTATACACATCATAAACTTTTGTAATGCTTTTTTATTTGACCTAGAAAGCTTTTTTCTTTTTTTATACACCTGACTGAAACAATGCCAATCTATACACTTCTTGATATTACACTGTGGAGGGGAGCAGTTTCATGGCATTACGCAACTGCAGCATATGCACTCTGCAAAAAGATATTTAGACAACTTATTTTTCCGTATAATGTATAGTAAGATCTAAATAACATTTTTACAATAGGTTTAATAACACTTTAAAAATGGTTGTAAACTCACATCGAAAAAAAGAAAAAGAAAAAAGACCTGCAAAACAAAGGCATAATGAGATAGTATGCATAGCATAGCCCCCACTACATTGCTCGCACACAGCACCGGCCAGCGATATCGTTCCCGGAGTTGCTTCCGGGTATCGCGGCTCTGGTGCTGTGATTGGCTGGAGCCGCAATGATGTCAGGAGCTGCTGGTAACAGCACACTCACTGAAGCAAATGCCACATATGTGCCATTGCTTAAGTGAGCATGTGCTGATGACGTCGGCACATGCTGATTAGGGATGAGCCGAACACCCCCCAGTTCAGTTCGCACCAGAACCTGCGAACGGACCGAAAGTTTGAGCGAACTTTAGAACCCCATTAAAGTCTATGGGACTCGAACATTCAAAATCAAAAGTGCTAATTTTAAAGGCTAATATGCAAGTTATTGTCCTAAAAAGGGTTTGGGGACCCAGGATCTGTCCCAGGGGACATGTATCAATGCTATAAAAGTTTTAAAAACGCCCGCTTTTTCGGGAGCAGTGATTTTAATGATGCTTAAAGTGAAAAAAAAGTGAAATATTCCTTTAAATATCGTACCTGGGGGGTGTCTATAGTATGCCTGTAAAGTGGCGCGTGTTTCCCGTGCTTAGAACAGTCCCTGCACAAAATGACATTTTTAAAAGGAATAAAAGTCATTTAAAACTGCTTGCGGCTTTAATGTAATGTCGGGTCCCGGCAATGTGGATGAAAATCAGTGAGACAAACGGCATGGGTACCCCCCACCCCCCAGTCCATTACCAGGCCCTTTGGGTCTTGTATGGATATTAAGGGGAACCCCTCACCCAAATTAAAAAAAGGAAAGGTGTGGGGCCCCCAGGCCCTATATACTCTGAACAGCAGTATACAGGCAGTGCAAACAAGGCAGGGACTGTAGGTTTTTTGTTAAGTAGAATCTGTTTGTAATTTTGAACTGGTACATTTTTAAATTGTAGCTCCAGCCAAAAAATCTATTTTTAAGCTTTTTGGAAAACATAGGGAGGAGTTATCACCCCTGTAATATTTGTTTTGCTGTCTGTGCACCTCTTCAGAAGATTTCACCTCACTTTCTGTCCCAATGATAAATGTTTTTTGAAAATTTGGGGTTTTTAGTGAAACAAGGATTGGTGATAAAGCATCAGTGAAGAGGAGACACGTTTTTCCCATATTAACTCTTACAGGAGAGAATTTCCCTTCCTAGGGGTAGATTTCATCTCACTTCCTGTTGTCTCCTTCCGTTTGCAAGTAGGAATCGTTTGTAAGTTGGATGTTTGAAAGTAGGGGCCTGCCCTATATACTTTGCAGAAATTGGGGCCTTAGGTGTTGGTGTTGCCACAACACTATAAGCCCTCACAGTTACTCTTGGTGGGCGCAGGAATGGGCCCTGCCTTGAAATATTAGATCAAGAATTGTAATTACATGCCATTGTTGAACAGTGGTAGAAAAATTGGGCCTTTGGTGGTGGTG
Organism: Aquarana catesbeiana; assembly: GCF_042186555.1. Lineage (NCBI taxonomy): Eukaryota > Metazoa > Chordata > Amphibia > Anura > Ranidae > Aquarana > Aquarana catesbeiana. The sequence continues at coordinate 107,430,369 of NC_133326.1, forward strand.
GTGCTGGTGCCACAACACTGTAAGTCCTCACAGTTACTCTTGGTGGGTGCTGGAACGGGCCCTGCTGTGAAATATTATATCAAGAATTGTAATTACATGCACCTGTTGAACAGGGGCAGAAAAATTGGGCCTTTGGTGGTGGTGCCACAACACTGTAAGCCCTCACAGTTACTCTTGGTGGGTGCAGGAATGGGCCCTGCTGTGAAATATTAGATCAAGAATTGTAATTACATGTCCCTGTTGGACGGGTTCAGAAAAATTGGGCCTTAGGTACTGGTGTCACAACACTGCAACCCCTCACAGATGCTATAGTTGGAGCGCAGGAATGAGCCCTGCTGCAAAGTATTGCATCAAAAATTGTAATTATACGCCCCTGTTAAACAGAGGCTGAAAATTTGGGCCTTGGGCACTGGTGCTGGTGCCACAACACTGCAACCCCTCACAGATACTCTAGTTGGAGCGCAGGAATGAGCCCTGCTGCAAAGTGGTATAAAGAAATCCTGGATAGCCGCACTCTGGGATAAGGACATCTTTATTTCAATAAAATACAACAATACAGTCAATTGCAGAGACGTATAGGGTGGTAGACTGCTAACGCGTTTAACATCATTTGGATGCTTATTCGTAGCTACGAATAAGCATCCAAATGATGTGAAACGCATTAGAAGTCTACCACCCTATACGTCTCTGCAATTGACTGTATTGTTGGATTTTATTGAAATAAAGATGTCCTTATCCCAGAGTGCGGCTATCCAGGATTTCTTTCTACCTCACTGCAAACCAGCAAAGCCAGCACCTGGAACCAGTTCTTACTAGGGCGGTGTCATTCCAGAGCAAGAGTGTTTGTGAGCTGCATTTCCTTTTTTCCCTGCTGCAAAGTATTGCATCAAAAATTGTAATTAAATGCCCCTGTTAAACAGGGGCAGAAAAATTGCCATAACACTGCAACCCATCACAGATGCTATAGTTGGAGCACAGGAATGAGCCCTGCTGCAAAGTATTGCATCCAAAATTGTAATTATATGCCCCTGTTAAACAGGGGCTGAAAAATTGGGCCTTGGGCACTGGTGCTGGTGCCACAACACTGCAGCCCCTCACAGATACTATAGTTGGAGTGCAGGAATGAGCCCTGCTGCAAAGTATTGCATCAAAAATTGTAATTATACGCCCCTGTTACACAGGGGCTGAAACATTGGGCCTTAGGCACTGGTGCTGGTGCCACAACACTGGTGCCACAACACTGCAACCCCTCACTGATACTATAGTTGAGCGCAGGAATGAGCCCTGCTGTAAAGTATTGCATCAAAAATTGTAATTACACGCCCCTGTTAAACATGGAAAAATTGGGCCTTGGCCACTGGTGGTGGTGCCCAGAACCAAAAATGTTCTTACAAGCTATCAGCATGAAAATTGAGGAGAAAGAGGATTGGGACTCAGCATAACAGGATTTTCACTCAACATCAGCATAGGCAGTCTTGAAGGGATCTCACATTAAAAAAAAAAATCAATCGGTTACATCAGCATCAGGTGCTTGGTAGCTGGTGATCCAAAACTGACTAACACCGATTCGGTGGACAGGTGCACCCTGTGATCGGTTACAAAGCCTCCAGCAGCACTGAATGTGCGTTCCGAAAGAACGCTGGATGCAGGACAGGTCAGTAGCTCAATTGCATACTGTACAAGCTCTGGCCAGTGATCCATCCTCAAGACCCATTAACCCAGAGGATTTTTCGGTGGGAAAGGTGTCAAAGTCTGATCTTCCCCCTATGTAATCCTGCACCATGTGAATCAGACGCTGGCGATGGTTGCTGGAACCGATCAGACCTTGGGGCTGCGGACTAAAAAACTGTCTGAACGCATTGGTCAGACGGCCACCTTCTCCACCGCTCCTTCTGTGACTGACCGAAGCCTCAGCAACACGTTGTCCAGGAGGTCCAGGAAATTGTAACCTCCCAGGCTCTGGAAACGCATTGCACAAACCTTTCTGCAAGGCAACCCGAAGATGTTTCATCCACTGTTCCCTTTGCGACGGCAAGATAAGGTCCGCAACCTTACCCTTGTAACGTGGATCAAGGAGGGTTGCCAGCCAGTAATCATCCCTCCCCTTGATACCACGAATACGAGGATCCTTCTGCAGGCTTTGCAGGATCAGGAAGGCCATGCAGTGTAGGTTTGCTGAGGCATTCGGTCCAGCAGCCACCTTCTCCCAGCCACATACAAGTCCATGGGTTTCTTCAGACTGTAAATGATCCCTTGAAGACTGCTGCTGATGCTGAGTGCCAGGCTCCACCTCCATGCTGACACAATCGTCCTCCTCGTCCTCTTCCTGTGTGATCGGCGGGCACGCAGGAACACTGTCTGGATAAAGGGGGCCTTGAGAGGTAAGGAAGTCCTTCTCTTCCTCCCTCTGTTCTGCCTCAAGTGCCCAGTCCATTATTCCACGCAGCGTGTGCTCCAACAGGTTGCCAAGAGGGACAGTGTCACTGATGCATGCACTGTCACTGCTCACCATCCTCGTGGCCTCCTCAAATGGTGACAGGACAGTGCATGCATCCCTGATCATAGCCCACTGGCGTGGGGAAAAAAAACAAGGTCCCCTGACCCTGTCCTGTTGCTATAGTCGCATAGGTACTCATTGATGGCCCTCTGTTGCGTGTGCAGCCACTGCAGCATGGCCAACGTTGAGTTCCACCTGGTGGGCACGTCATAGATTAGGCGGTTTTTGGGCAGGTTAAATTCCTTTTGGAGGTCAGCCAGCCGAGCACTGGCATTATATGACCTGCGGAAATGCACACAGACTTTCCTGGCCTGCCTCAGTACATCCTGTAAGCCTGGGTACCTGCCCAAGAACTGCTGCACCACCAAGTTAAGGAAGTGAGCCAAACAGGGCACATGGGTCAGTTGTCCCTGTCGGAGGGCGGAAAGGAGGTTGGTGCCATTGTCACAAACCACCATACCTGCCTTAAACTGGCATGGCGTCAACCACCTCTGAACCTGCCCCTGCAGAGCAGACAGAATCTCTGCCCCAGTGTGGCTCCTGTCCTCCAAGCACACCAGCTCAAGCACTGCATGGCATCTTTTTGCCTTCATATTTGCGTAGCCCCTTGAACGCCTACGGAGCACCGCTGGTTCCGAGGACAAATCAGCACAGGAAGAGGCCATGGAGAAAGAAGAAGAGGAGGGGGTGGAGGAGAGAGGTGTGGCAGAATCACCACTAGTAGAATTGGAGGCGTGGTGGCGGAACAACATCCAACACTACTGCACCCTGTCCTGCATCCTTCCCAGCTGCCAGAAGAGTCACCCAGTGCGCGGTGAAAGATAGGTAACGTCCCTGTCCATGGCTGCTGGACCATGAGTCAGCGGTAATATGCACCTTACCGCTGACCGCCCTGTCCAGCGAGGCCAAGACATTGCCTTCCACATACCGGTAGAGAGCTGGAATCGCCTTCCGTGAGAAAAAGTGGCGCTTGGGAACCTGCCACTGAGGAGCCGCACATTTCACAAACTCACGGAAGGGGGCAGACTCTACCAACTGAAAAGGCAGCAGTTGAAGTGCTAGCAATTTAGCCAAGCTAGCATTCAAACGCTGGGCACGTGGATAGCTGGGAGTGAACTTTTGGCGGTGTAGCAGGTGGGGCAGGGAAATTTGCCTGGTACAATCTGACGTCAGTGTACCGATAGCAGATTGCCCGCAAGTACTTGGCTGTGAAACATCTAATTCTACACCTTCATTCCTCTCAGTGCAGGTTTCAGAGAGGACTGAAGGTATAGTGGGGTTGCAGATCCCAGCTGATGAGGAGCAAGGAGAGGTCCGCTTTGTTCTTTGGTGTGGGTCTTTTAGGTACGCTTGCCAACGAACTGCATGGCAGGTCATTATGTCTGGTCAAGCATGTGGTGCCCAAACGTGTGATGTTTTGGCCATGCGAGATACACTTGAGACATATGTTGCAAATAGCAGCGGTGGGATCTGATGCACTCTCAAAAAAGGCCCACACCAAAGAACTTTTGGAATAACTCGCAGAGATAGCAGCGCCCTGCACATGCGGAGCTCTGCAGTGTGATGCAGTTGGTGTGCTGCCCTTAAGCTGGCCCCTGGAGGGCATCCTGCCTCGTTGGAGATGTGCCTCCTCCTCCTCTCTCCTATCAGGCACCCACGTGGAGTCAGTGACCTCATCATCCCCTCCCTCCTCATCACTGGAGCAAAGCCGGCAGTATGCTGCAGCAGGGGGAACATGACTGCCAGATTGCTGTCCTTCTTGGGCACCCCCTCTCTCTGGGCTCACGTTACTGCCTTCCACTAGCTGGGTGCCATCATCGGAGCCTTCAAAACTCTGGGCATCCTCCTGGAGCATGTACACAACACTGTGGTCAAAGGGTTCGGGGGACTCCTCAGGAGGACATGGTGGGGCTAGGGAAGGAGTGACTGATGCCATTTAGCCTAGGGAAGAGGCCGCGTTGGCAGCTGCTTTGCCAGACAAAGTACCCTGAGCCTGGGTGAAAGAGGATGAGGAGGATGATGGTCATCCACTCTACCAAGTCTTCCGCATGTTGCAGCTCAACACGGCCAGCTGCCGAAAAAAAGGACAAGCGTGTCCTACGGCCACGTGCTGATGAGGATGCACTGTCTCCACGACCAGCACTGTTGCCTCTAGACACAGAGCCTGCTTGCCCTCTTTTATCGGCTTGTGACTGTCTGCCTCTCCTTGTTGGCCTTCCAGACATACTAATGGCCTGCAGTGAGATGTAGCTGCACAAAGCTGGGATGTATATATATACTGATACTGCAGCTAGCAGAATCAACTGCCTGCCTGTGGTACTAATAGGATCAGAAGAACACCACCAATTTTCTTCAGGTAGCTTTAGGTTCACACTGTGCAGAGGACACAGTACACTAACTGTAAATACTAGTGCTGCCTGCCTGTGGTATTAATAGGAGCAGAACAACAGCAATTGTCTTCAGGTAGCTTTAGGTGCACACTGTGCAGAGGACGCACTACACTAACTTGTAAATACTACAGCTGCCTGCAGTAATAATAGGATCAGAAGAACACCATCAATTTTCTTCAGGTAGCTTTAGGTGCACACTGTGCAGAAGACGTACTACACTAACTTGTAAGTACTGCAGCTTCCTGCGGTACTAATAGGATCAGAAGAACACCACCAATTTTCTTCAGGTAGCTTTAGGTGCAGAGGACGCACTACACTAACTTATAAATGCTACAGCTGCCTGCGGTACTAATAGGATCAGAAGAACACCACCAATTTCAAAAGAACACCACCAATTTTCTTCAGGTAGCTTTAGGTGCACACTGTCCAGAGGACGCACTACACTAACTTGTAAATACTACAGCTGCCTGCGGTACTAATAGGATCAGAAGAACACCATCAATTTTCTTCAGGTAGCTTTAGGTGCACACTGTGCAGAGGATGCACTACACTAACTTGTAAATACTGCAGCTGCCTGCAGTACTAATAGGATCAGAAGAACACCACCAATTTTCTTCAGGTAGCTTTAGGTGCACACTGTGCAGAGGACGCACTACACTAATTGTAAATACTGTAGCTAATAGGACTAATAGGATCAGAAGAACATCAGCAATTTTCTTCAGGTAGCTGTAAATACTGTAAAACTGTCTGTCAGTAGGAAGAGAATAACAGGAATGGTTCTAGCTAAACTGAATACAGTGTGTATATATATATATATATATATATATATATATATATATATATACAACACCTAGGATGCATACATATACACAATACACTGTAAGTGCAGCTAACTGACTCGCCTGCCTACTATATCTATTCTAACTTAAATCAAATGACACTATCTCTCTCTCTATCTCTCTCTCAACGCCGGAACATACTACACAGGGCCGGCGTGCAGACGGCCTTATATAGTGTGGGGCGTGTACTAAACCCCCTGAGCCATAATTGGCCAAAGCCACCCTGGCTTTGGCCAATTACGGCTCTCTGTACAGACGGCGCTGTGATTGGCCAAGCATGCGGGTCATAGTGCATGCTTGGCCAATCATCAGCCAGCAATGCAATGCGATGCCGCAGTGCATTATGGGCCGTGACGCGCCACTTAAATTTGGTGTGAATGGCCCATATCGTTCGCAGTTCGACGAATGGTCGAACATGCGATGTTCAAGTCGAACGTGGGTTCGACTCGAACTTGAAGCTCATCCCTAATGCTGATACAGGGGATATCTCCTAAACCGTGCAGGTTTTGGAGATATCCGGGGTAGCTACAGGTAAGCCTTATTATAGGCTTACCTGTAGCAAAAAGTGGATTGTAAGGGTTTACAACCACTTTAAAGTGGTTCTAAAAGCAGAAGGTTTTTTTTTACCTTAAAGCATTCTCTGCATTAAGGTAAAAAAAAAACTTCTGTAATCAACCCCCCTTATATTTTCATGAGCCGGATCTTGATCCAGTGCTGTGTCCAATAATGGCGGCTCTCTTCTCTCTCTCCCTCCTCATAGGACATGAACGCAGCAGCTGGAGCCATTGGCTCCTGCTGCTCTCATTCAGAGCCTGTGAGGAGAGAGCGGGGGGAAGGGCCATGCACCTTTTTGCGTGTCAATGGAGACACAGAGACCCCACTCGGGATCGAGCCCATGCGAGTGTCCCAATAGCAAGCGACTTGCTCTGGGGGACTCATAAGGGGGAAGGAGTCAGTGGGGGGATCCTAGAAAAAGAGGATCAGGGTGCAAAACCTTTGCAGAGAGCAGGTAAGTATAACATGTTTGTTATTAAAAAAAAATTTAAAAATGTTTTCTTTTACAATCACTATAAAGCATATCTATGGTCAATATGTAAAATTGTATATTAATTTCCACATGATATTTCAATTATTTCTAGCCTACTCCTATTTTTCTGAATGATGTTTAACCACTTCAATACAGGGCACTTATACACCTTTCTGCCCAGACCAATTTTCAGCTTTCAGCACTGTCGCAGTTTGAATGACAATTGCGTAGTCATCCATTACTGTACCCAAACTAAATTTTTATAATTTTGTTCCCACAAATAGAGCTTTCTTTTAGTTGTATTTGATCATCTCTGCGGTTTTTATTTTTTGCTAAACAAATAAAAAAAGACCGAAAATTTTGAAAAAAATAAAAGTTTTGCTTTTGTTTCTGTTAAAAAATTTTGTAAATAAGTAAGTTTTCTCTTTCACTGATGGGCACTGATAAGGCAGCACTGACAGGCACTGATACGGTGGCACCGATGAGGTGGCACCAATGAGTGGGCACTGACGGGCACTGACGATGGGCACTGGTAGGCGGCACTGGTAGGTGACACTGATGGGTGGCACTGATATGCAGCACTGATGGGCATTGATAGGCGGCACTGATGGGAGGCACTGGGTGGCAATGGTTGGCACTGATGGGCGACACTGATGGGCACTGAAAGGCAGCACTGATGGGCACTGATAGGGTGGCATTGATAGGCGGCACTGATGGGCACGGATAGGCGGCACTGCTGGGCACTGATGGGCACTGATAGGCGGCACTGCTGGGCACTGACACATGGCACTGATGGGCACTGATACGCGGCACTGATATGAGGCACTGATAGGCATCCCTGGTGGCATTGGCAGTGGTAGGCATTGGAGTGGGCACTGATTGGCAGCTGCCTGGGCACAGATTGGTATTTCCCTGGGGGTCTAGGGGGCATACCTGGTGATCCAGTGTGGTGGCCATCCTGGTGGTCCTGGTGGCTTCCCTGGTGGTCCTGGGTAGCATCCGAGGGGGGGCTGTGCTGATAAACAATCAGCACAGACCCCCCCTGTCAGGAGAGCAGCCGATCAGCTCTCCTCTACTCGCGTCTGTCAGACGTGAGTGAGGAAAAGCTGATCACCGGCTCTTCCTATTTACATTGTGATCAGCCGTGATTGGACATGGCTGATCACGTGGTAAAGAGTCTCCGTCAGAGACTCTTTACCTAGATCAGAGTTGCGGTGTGTCAGACTGACACACTGCAACAACGATCGCCGCGATGCGCGCCCCCGGGGGCGCGCAGCGGCTCAATATCCTGATCACGTCATATGACGTCCGTCAAGGATATTGAAACCACATTTTGCTATATGGTGGGCGGCAAGTGGTTAAGTTTGTAAATGTATTTTGTGAAGGTCCTCACACAGTTACTTCCATCAATTCTGTGACATGTATTTACTATGTCTTGTGAGTAGGCACTACTGTGTCACACATTTCACAGAGCCTGCCTTCTGTACTAGGTGCTAAGAGGAGGAGTTTCAAGAGGCGGAGTCAGTACAGGAAATACAGTTTGCAGGTAGCATAGCACCTTGGGATATGTGGTCCTTATAATTTGACAGTAGACAGCAGAGGGGAAGCTGTAAAGCAAGCAGAGAATTCAGTAAGTTATGGAAAGAGATGACCAGAAGACAAGGCAGCACTCACAACATAAAAAAGGAGATTTTTAAAGAATGCTTATATTGGATTGTTGGATTGTCAACAATATTGATTGTTTGTATTCCTATTACAATGCTATTACAATGCTGATGTACTAAAATGAAAGTGTAACTGTATTCGATCACCAGGGAACTCATTTAAGCATCACAGCATTCTCTTGAAGGCAGCAAACGGTTAACGTTTGGGTTGAGCATCCAGTTTTAGCTCAGTCTGGTGTGTCTGTTTTTATTCTCAATAGCTGCTGTTTTTTTACTAAATTTCACTCTAACAGAATGATAATATTTATCTCTGTTTTACTCCTTATTTACAAGCAAATGTTATCTATTATAAACTCTATCAAATGAGAGAGCCAGATCATTCCTCCATATCTTCCAAGACTGTATGACCAGCAAGCTGCATTATTATTTTCTGTTTTCCGTCTTTTTATAATACTTTTCATCTCTAAGAATTAAGTGTGTTCACGTTTTTGTCTGCTGATGGAAAGTTTGGCTTTGATATTTTTAACCGAGCACTGTGTGGATAAATAGGGATGTGTACTCCTTGTACCAAATGACTGAAGCATGAAGAGTATGGAGCAAGGCTGCATCTTGCTGGAGGCAGATAAACAAGGTAAGTGTTTGTTTAAGTTGCTGTATTGGTGCTGTGATGATGAGGATGGAGTGGACATTGTGCAAAATAATAGCTGATATGCCATTTTCCCTTCTGTTCAAAGCAGATAAGTGTTTAATACAGATAATAAAGCAGTGATAATCACTGTCACTGTTCTTGGAAATAAAAGGCATTAGGATAAAATATATATATATATATTTTTAATTGTAATTACAATGAAGTGAAAATGCTGAAAGACTTTGATTTACCATAAAGATGTAACATTAGGACAATTGTAATAATATTACATTTTCACAGTGTATATCATTGATAAAGATGACTATAAAATGTGTTGTGCATTGACGATGCATAAGTTACAACAATATTTAATTTTTGCAGAGTTTGTCATAGATAAAGATGACTATAATGTGTTTTGTGGTGACTCTGCATATGGTAAAATAATTAAAAATGTTCACTGTGTATATTATAGATAAAAACGACTATAAAAAGTATTTTGTATTCACTATGAATAAGTTAAAACATTATTATATTTCCACAGTGTACAGTATATAATGGATAAAGACGACTGTAAAATGTGTTTTGTGTGGACTATGCAAAAGTTACAAAAATATTACATTTTCATATTTTAGATCATGGACAGAAACTACTATATTAAATGTGTTTCGTGTTGACTGTGCAAAAGTTACAATATAACATTTTCACAGTGTGTATTGTGAAAAAAGACACAAAAAAATGTGTTTTGTGTTGACTGTGCAAACGTTACAATATTACATTTTTACAGTGTATATTGTGGAAAAAGACACAACAAAATGTGTTTTGTGTTGACTGTGCAAACGTTACAATATTACATTTTTACAGTGTATATTGTGGAAAAAGACAACAAAAATGTGTTTTGTGTTGACTGTGTTGAAAACTTCAATATCCACCAATTTCGGAAATATCATTATGGATAAAAATGGAACTTTTGTTTACTGTAAAAGACTGACATATAAATGCATAATATAACATATTAAAAAGGGGTAGCAGAAAAAATGCAACATGGGGTCCATTATCAAGGATGTTTTTGATTTTCTCTAGGGGCAGAGGAGTCAAATGAAGGTACTGTAAGGACTTGCAATAATATGTATTACTAGGTCACTCACCCTATAATTCTTGTCATCTGAAAGGTCGCATGTACACACATATCCAGGATTAAATGTTTTATTACAGCACTTGCTTGTTAACAAAACACACATTAGGAATAGAGGTCCAGTCCATCATGCCAATTTATTATCCATTGCTAGTACTTCATCGTTATCGATTTTTTAAATCCGTTTTTACTCCATACACCCTCGTTTTATGAGGCCAAGGAGCCAGATCCAGCTGGATCGTATGGAGACATGTGATGGTTTGTATGGGTAGATTAACCACTTGTCCTCCAGAAAATTTACCCCCCTTCCTGACCAGGCCATTTTTTGCGATATGGCACTGCGTTACTTTAACTGACAATTGTGCAGTCATGCAACACTGTACCCAAATAAAATTTATGTAATATTTACCCACAAATAGAGGGTCCTTTTAGTGGTATTTGATCACCACTGCGTTTTTAAAAACAAATTTTGTGCTATAAACTGACAATAAAAAAAAAAAAACAATAGTTTTTACTTTCTGCTATAAAACATATCCAATAAAAAAAAAAATTAAAATTTAAAAAATTGAATTTGTTCATAAATTTAGGCCAATATGTATTCTGCTACATATTTTTGGTAAAAAATCCCAATAAGCGTATATTGATTGGTTTACACAAACATTATAGCGTCTACAAACTATGTGATATATTTATGGAATTTTCTTTTTATACTAGTAATGGTGGCGATCAGTGACTTATAGCAGGACTGCGATATCGCGGCGGACAATCGGAATCTAACTGACACTTCTGACATTTTGCGGAACCAGTTACAATAATACAGTGATCAGTGGTAAAAAAATTCACTGTCACTGTACCAAGGACACTGTGCCAAGGACACTGGCTGGGGAGGGGTTAAACATCTAGCGTGATCAAAGAGTTAACTGTGTGCCTAGCCAGTGTTTATGTGTGTACTGTGAGGTGCTTTTACTAGTGAGGTGCTTTGCAGGAACACGGAATCCATTCCTTCCTCTCTGTTAGAACTGAAATCTGCCTTGTTTACATAGACAGATCCCAGTTCTCTGTGTATTACTGACGATCGGCGGGTGGCGGAGAACATCGAGTGCCCAGCACCCGTAAATCGGCTTCTGCTGCATATATTCACAGTAGAAGCAGGCCGCTATGTATGTGATTCTGCACAGGAGAGCCGCCCTGTAGCAATAAAACTGCTACAGGGTGGACGTAAAGTGGTTAAAGTAGAACTACAGGCAAATCTTTTTTTCCAATTAGGATAAAGGAAGGGAGGGTCATAACTAGTGGCGGTGTGTCCATAAGGGCGTACGGTCGCCACCCCCTCTCTCCAGCCCCCCCTCTATCACCAATAGATAGATTCATGCATTGCATGAATCTATCCATGGCCGCCACTGCCTCCCCCTATTCAGGCGCCCAGCCCCTTTTCGGGCACCGGGCACCTAAATTACAGCGGCGGGGGGTGTTTTTGAAGCACCTGATTAGAGCCATAGGCTCTAAAAGGCGTCAAAAAAGGTAAACAGGGAACGCCATGCTTGGCGCACGCAGTTCACCCAGCTGTGTTAGAAAAGTGAATGAATATTTGCTGTCCTAACACTGAACCGCCTCTCCGCCAATCAGGTGCTCGACTCTGTTACCCGTCACCTGATTGGCTAAAATGACAGGCGCTGTGATTGGACGCCTATCAGGCATCCAATCATAGGAGAGGACGGGAGAACACATCAAGAATATAGATGGAGCATGGGGGACACCGCTCACTGCCCGCTGGGGGGGCACAGTGGCAGCATTCAATGGGCACAGTGGGAGCATTTGATGGGCACAGTGGCAGCATTTGATGGGCACAGTGGGAACATTTGATGGCACAGTGGGAACATTTGATGGCACAGTGGGAGCATTTGATGGCACATTGGTAGCGTTTGATGGGCACAGTGGCAGCGTTTGATGGCCCAGTGGCACCGTTTGATGGGCACAGCGGCAGCGTTTGATGGGCACAGCGGCAGCGTTTGATGGGCACAGGGAGGCTGCAATTGATGAGTTTTTTCAGAATTTTTCAGTTTGTTTGCCCCCCCACAAAAATTTTGAGCACCAGCCACCACTGGTCATAACCCTTGTCAGTTTATTTTTTGCCATCTTTGTCCCATTGGGGACATTTCACTTCACTTCCTGTCCCACAGTCAAAACAGGAAAAGAGAGGAAATCCCTGCAAGTTAAGGGAATCCCTTGGGGACCCCCAGGTCACTAGAACTAGTGTCCCCATTGGAAGACTTCCCCTCTGTTACTTTTCTGGGGACAACCCAAATTTTGGAGTTTTCTTTTACTTTCACTTTCAATGATAATGGTAAATAGGACAAATAGAGAGGGGGAATCTCCTTAGCGGGACACATACAGCAATGAAAACTGACTAAACTGTTCTAATCCATCTCTACTCTATCCAAAACTAAAAAAAGTTTTGACTAGTTGTACTTTAAGGGCGTCTTTTGCTAAAGTGTTATTTATTACACTGACATACCAACCATGTGTTAGACAAATTTATAATAGCCACTATAAAAATGCATTCTCATCTGCCATTGTTTGGTGTTCCTGATCATAAAGATCTGAGCTTGATTCATACAGTTGGTTGCCTCCCCAACCTCGGCAGCCTTCCAGATCTGGCCAGCAGCTGTGGAGGGCAAAGAGCACATGAGGGTTGGTGAGGTACTCAGATCTCACATAGCATTGCACAGAATTCAGCCCCCAGCTTGACACAGTAAGTAACGATGGTGGCACCTTGAATTGATCCAAGCATCAGGGGAGGCAACAATGAGTTTGGTATTTTGGGTTATGCTCATTTCAGTGCTGAGACTATAGAACTTTAACTTCAAGTGTCAAAATGAAACAGATTAGTGGGAACATACTTTTTTTTTTAATTTCCCTCATTTCAGTGATTTTAAAATATATGCAAGATAACCCCTTTAGCATTTTATTCCATAAGAAAGAACACAAGATAATTATCATGACTAGGAGATTAAAGAATCCTAAATGTATTGTTCTGTAAATTGAACTACCAGCAACAGCAATGAACAGATGCTAATCATATGTTATCATTTATTTAAAGGCAAGCATCTGAATTATTGAAATGTATTTGGGTTAGAGTAAATCCAAACAGACCCTCCATTTATCCATGCAAACAAGAAGTAGAATCACATTTTAGAAGTCCATTTGTAGTGTATTCAGAGGGGACAAAGTACAAATAGGCTTCAGGTAGATTCCCCATAAAATGTATTCACACAACAATTTCCCAAATTAGACAAATTACTTTGTCTTATGAGTATTGTGAGTATTGCCTGAAGTCTCCACTTCACCATAGTAATTCCTGTGGGATTTTACAAAATAGGCAGAACAGCCCAACATCGACATCCTGTTTATGAGTTGGCGTTCAGGTTAATAAAGGCCAATGGGCGGGTCATTTATTTAAAGACTTGCCTCGCAAAAGTGTCACTTACCACAGATGTCCTTTCTGCTTATCTAGAGGTCTTTTTTTCCATACGGAAACGATATTCAACCCATTAAAAGGTAAGCTCAACTTTAACAGGCAATGTATGGAATTCCACTCAAGAAAGATGATTTAAAGGAAAGGAAGATTTACCTAAAGCTCGACTCCAAGAAACTTGCAAATTCTCCCTTGCAGTGGGGCTGTACTACACTGAATGAATTACTGCTCATTTAAGTGTAGGGGTATGAAAAAGAAGATTTACTTACCGGATCCTCAGCACTGCTAGACCAGCCCCCACAATATCGTCTTCCCTGTACTCCAGCGGTTTAAGGTCTCGATGTCATTAAGACTGATGAAGGGTCCATTGCCCTACAATGGACATAATGACACCAAGGAACAGTCCACCACCGAAGCATGGAGGAGGACCATCTGCTGGGGGAGTAGAGGATTGGGTAAGTGAAAGTGCTTTTACTCCCCCTTGAATAAACAAGCTGTTAGCCCTTGCAGTGCAGATGCAGCCCCAGAATTTTCACATTTTCCAGAGTTGGGCTTTAGGGTTCCTTGTTGCTGGATAAAAGGCATCATCAACAAGATAATATAAAACATCACTTTCAAGTACAAGTTTTTGCCAAGAGTGGCAATATCTTGATTAACTTAACAATACTAATGGTGTTTAAGTGGGATCTAGCGTGATTGCAACCTATAGTCTGCTATTACTAATTTCATGAAATGCTAGTTGCCTGGCTTTCTTGCTGATACTCTGATCTCAGAACTATGTTCTACAATGTAGGTAGGTCACTGGCCTGAAACAAGTACACTAAAGAGGAGTTCTGACTTCACTTTTACTTAGTTGTTGCACAATGGTTTCAGGTAAGTGACCTAAAAACGATATAAGGTAGGTGATCAGCATGACAGTCTGGCAGCTATACTTTTATTTTTTTATAAGGTCAGCAATGGCACCATACACTTAAGTATACAAACTAGAATTCCACATACATGTTTTAATGCACTATAAAAACATTGCCGTTGTCTACAGGTGCTGTGCTCCAAGTTGCTTACTTAGGTGACAAATGAGAGAAGTATGACATTGGTATACAATAAAAAGTGTGGACTAGGGGACAAAAAAACTGAAAATATAATATATTATTGATGCGAGGGATACACTTTCCCTAAGAATGCAAGGCAAAATGAATTTTCAAAATACACTACCAGCAAAGACAAGCATCCCTAACACCTATTTTTATAAGGCGCTGAGTGTAAAATTCAACAAATATTCACAGCAAGTGTAATTTAAAAAACATGCACTATTACCATACATGTGCAGTGAATATTTAGTGAGAGGCACATTCACTGCTTTATGAATATACCCCTTAGGGCCTTAATTGCAAATGCTGAAGTTTCCTTGATGGGATGTAATTCTGACAAATTCTCTTCACCTTATGTACCAAAAAGTCATTTGTAATGGCCTCCGATTCTCTTCTTTTCGCGTTCCCCGCTGGCACTCCCGGCTCCTCCTCCTCGAGCAGTGCCCCCAGAGAAAGCTGCTTTGCCTGGGGGCACTGCTGCATGCTCGCTCCGGAGCCACTGCTCTATGCATCCATAAGATACATAGAGCCGCAGCTCAGCCCCGCCCCCCCCCCCCCGCTCTCTCCTCATTGGCTCACTGTCTGTGATTGACAGCAGTGGGAGCCAATGGGCTCCTGCTGCTGTCTCAGCCAATGAGAAAGGAGAGTCCCGGGACAGCCGAGGCTATTGTGAATATCGCTGGATCGGAGGAAGCTCAGGTAAGGATGGGGGGGGGCTGGGGGAGGGGGCCGCTACACACAGAAGGTTTTTTACCTTCATGCCTAGAATGCATGAAGGTAAAAAACCTTGAGCTTTTAGGACAGAGATATGCAATAAGTGCCCTCCAGCTGTTGCAGAACTACAAGTCTCATGAGGCATAGCAAGACTGACAGACACAAGCATGACATCCAGAGACAGAGGCATGATGGGACTTGAAGTTTTGCAACAGCGGGAGGTCCGCTAATTGCATATCCCTGCTTTAGAACCACAAAGCATTCCAATCCTATTGACAATTCAAATCCCCAATAGGATCAAATTTAAAGGGGTTCTAAAACCTGTGTGCAGCTCCCCCCTCACCTCCCCTTTTACTTAACTGAGCCCGATCTCGATCCAGAAATGTGCACACGAGCAGCAGCACTCTGCCTTCTCATAGGCTCAGACACACCATCAATCACAGTCAGTGAGGAGAGAGCGGGGGGCAGGGCCTAGCCGTCCTCTGTGTGTCTATGGACACACAAAGCTGACTTTAGATTGAGCCCTCATGAATGCCCCCATAGAAAGCGGCTTGTTATTGAGGCACTCAGTGGGGGAGAGGAGCCATGTGCGCTTATGGGGACCCAAAAGGAGGAGGATTGGGGCTGCCCTGCGAAAACCATTGCACAGAGCAGGTAAGTATGACTTGTTTTTTTTTTTTCTTTAATTTGAACTTTTACAGTCACTTTAAGTTTTAATGTTTGCAGCACAGCGACTTAGTGGTTAGCCCTTCTGCCTTGCAGCTCAGGGGTCCCTTTTTCAACTCATGGTTTATTGTTTTGCATAGTTTTTGTTTGCATAGGTTTTGTTTGCATAGGTTTTGTCCCATACTCAAAAGTTATGCTGGTAGGTTAATTGGTTTCTTTGAAAATTAGCCTTACTGTGTGTAAGATACAGCCTTTAGTTTGTAAACTCCATGACGGCAGGGGCTGATGTGTATGTACAGTATGTACAGCGCTGTGTAAATTGTCTGCACAGGTATAAATACTATATATAAATAGCTGCAATACAAATTTATGTCAGGAATATAGGTGACCTCTTCTGGCCCATGTAAAATGTGAGCCCTGGACAGAGGGTGCCATATCATTATTTATCACTGTAATACACACAAATGCCTCACACAAGTATTTTCTAGCTCAGTCTTTCCCAACTAGGAAACTGTGAAACCCTAGGGCTACTCCAGAGATTGCAAGGTGTTTCTTCAGCAGTGGTGAATTGATCGCCAGCCTACACTGACCACCAATCAGTGGCATATCATCCTTGGGAGCAAAGTGTGCAGTACACACGGCCCCCGAGGGGGATGGGGGCCACTGTGCTCCGACAGATACTGCACCCATGGATGAGACATGTTTCAGGCGCTACAGATGCACCTGTCACTAAGTACATACAGCGCTGCTAAGTTTTTACACCACCGGCCTGAATTATCCTCCCTCCAACTCTCTTGGCACTCTCGACCACTATGTTCCTGCTCTGCCTGCAGAAAAATGCCTATGAGGAGAGGTGGACAAGTGCTGGCAGGATGGGGGCTCATTGTCCGAGTTCTGAGATCCTGCTGGCAGGGATGTCTGCTGCAGGAGTTCATTCTGAGATTAGTGTAAGGAGGAGAATCCAGCCCTATGGTGTATCAACTCAGACAGATGTGTGTGGACGTCATTTTGAAGGGTTTTGTAAGATGTCAGGGGGGACTTGTATGTAGGGACTTAAGGAGAGGGATTGAGAGGGAGAGTGGGAGTGAGAGTAGTGTCTGCAGGAGGATGGAAGGTCAGTACTGCTGCTGTGTGCCTGTAGCCAGCGTCAGTTGCTCCATGCATGCCACTGCCCAGTGGCCTCTGTAGTGCTGGAGCAGTGACTTTTCACACCATGTACTTTCTTACCATCTGCACTCCTCTTCCTGCACTAACTACCCATTATCATACATTTTGCACTTCTCTCCTGCACATACTACACCCGCCATCATACACTCCTCATTCCTCTCCTGCACATACTACCCGCCACCATATACTCCTCATTCCTCTCCTGCACATACTACCCGCCACCATACACTCCTCATTCCTCTCCTGCACATACTACCCGCCACCATACACTCCTTATTCCTCTCCTGCACATACTACCCGCCACCATACACTCCTCATTCCTCTCCTGCACATACTACCCGCCACCATACACTCCTCATTCCTCTCCTGCACATACTACCCGCCACCATAAAGTCCTCATTCCTCTCCTGCACATACTACCCGCCACCATACACTCCTCATTCCTCTCCTGCACATACTACCCGCCACCTTACACTCCTCATTCCTCTCCTGCACATACTACCCCCTTTCCTATACACTCCGCACTCCTCTCCTGAACATTCTACCCACCGCCATACACTCCACAATCCTCTCTGCACATACTACCCACCGCCATATACTATGCACTCCTCACCTGAACATTCTACCCACCGCCATACACTCCACAATCCTCTCTGCACATACTATTCACCACCATATACTATGCACTCCTCACCTGAACATTCTACCCACCGCCATACACTCCACAATCCTCTCTGCACATACTATTCACCACCATATACTATGCACTCCTCCCCTGAACATACTACCCACCACCATACACTACCCACTCCTCTCTTGAACATACTACCCACCGCCATACACTCCACACTCCTTTAATACACATACTACCCTTCAGCCATACACTATGCACTCCTCTCCTGAACATACTACCCACCACCATACACTCCTCTCCTGGTCATACTACCCACCACTAGGGATGAGCCAAACACCCCCCTGTTCGGTTCGCACCAGAACATGCGAACAGGCAAAAAATTTGTTCGAACACGCGAACACCGTTAAAGTTTATGGGACACGAACATGAATAATCAAAAGTGCTAATTTTAAAGGCTTATATGCAAGTTATTGTCATAAAAAGTGTTTGGGGACCTGGGTCCTGCCCAGTGGCGGCTGGTGAAGTTTTAGGATGGGGGAGCGCCAGACCCCGCCCTTCCTTTTTGACCCCTCCCACTTGGTGAAAATGGGCGTGGTTTTAGCAAAATAGTGGGCGTGGCTCTAAGGTGGTGTGGTTAGCGTCTGAGATGAACGAGGGATGGAGGGAGAGGGAGAGAGGGACAGCAGGCCTAGATCCTACACAACAAAAGAAATGTGTATTCTAGACAGTTTAACAATCAGCAGATAAAGATACTCCAAACACCTGGTGTTAGCGCTTCAATCATCCCAGCACCATGGTTGTTATGGTGTCAGGATGATTGAAGCTCATTATTACTATTATTACATTGTAATATAAAATGAAATCGTTCAACTCACCATAATGCAGAATCAGTGGGAGCCCCGAGTGTGTCACTAGCCACGTCGCCTACAACCAGATGCCATCAGGTGTCCCCAGCAGTCCTTTCTTACATGCAGCCTCTGTCACATCAAATGCAGCCTCTGTCACATCAAATGCAGCCTCTGTCTCCCCCCCAAATCCAAATGCAGCCTCTGTCCCCCCCCAAAATGCAGCCTCTGCCTCCCCCCCCAAATACAGCCTCTGTCCCCTTACA
Organism: Aquarana catesbeiana; assembly: GCF_042186555.1. Classification (NCBI taxonomy): domain Eukaryota; kingdom Metazoa; phylum Chordata; class Amphibia; order Anura; family Ranidae; genus Aquarana; species Aquarana catesbeiana. The sequence goes on from NC_133326.1 coordinate 107,449,401, forward strand.
TCAGAGTTGCCATCAGTGTCCCCCCACAGCATGTGTCCCCATCAGAGCCCCCCACAGCAGGTGTCCCCATCAGAGCCCCCCCACAGCAGGTGTCCCCATCAGAGCCCCCCCACAGCATGTGTCCCCATCAGAGCCCCCCACAGCAGGTGTCCCCCACAGCAGGGTGTCCCCATCAGAGCCCCCCACAGCAGGTGTCCCCATCAGAGCCCCCCACAGCAGGGTGTCTCCATCAGAGCCCCCCCACAGCATGTGTCCCCATCAGAGCCCCCCACAGCAGGGTGTCCCCATCAGAGCCCCCCACAGCAGGTGTCCCCCACAGCAAGGTGTCTCCATCAGAGTCCCCCCCACAGCAGGTGTCTCCATCAGAGTCCCCCCCACAGCAGGTGTCTCCATCAGAGTCCCCCCACAGCAGGTGTCCCCATCAGAGTCCCCCCACAGCAGGTGTCCCCATCAGAGTCCCCCCACAGCAGGTGTCTCCATCAGAGTCCCCCCACAGCAGGTGTCTCCATCAGAGTCCCCCCACAGCAGGTGTCCCCATCAGAGTCCCCCCACAGCAGGTGTCCCCATCAGAGTCCCCCCACAGCAGGTGTCCCCATCAGAGTCCCCCCACAGCAGGTGTCCCCATCAGAGTCCCCCCACAGCAGGTGACCCCATCAGAGTCCCCCCACAGCAGGTGTCTCCATCAGAGTCCCCCCCACAGCAGGTGTCCCCATCAGAGTCCCCCCACAGCAGGTGTCCCCATCAGAGTCCCCCATCAGAGCCCCCCACCAGAGCCCCCCACAGCAGGTGTCCCCTATCAAAGCCCCCCCCCACAGCAGGTGTCCCCTATCAAAGCCCCCCACAACAGGTGTCCCCTATCAAAGCCCCCCACAGCAGGTGTCCCCTATCAAAGCCCCCCACAGCAGGTGTCCCCATCAGAGCCCCCCACAGCAGGGTGTCTCAATCAGAGCCCCCCCACAGCATGTGTCCCCATCAGAGCCCCCCACAGCAGGTGTCCCCCACAGCAGGGTGTCCCCATCAGAGCCCCCCACAGCAGGTGTCCCCATCAGAGCCCCCCACAGCAGGGTGTCTCCATCAGAGCCCCCCCACAGCATGTGTCCCCATCAGAGCCCCCCCACAGCAGGGTGTCCCCATCAGAGCCCCCCACAGCAGGTGTCCCCCACAGCAGGGTGTCTCCATCAGAGCCCCCCCACAGCAGGTGTCTCCATCAGAGTCCCCCCCACAGCAGGTGTCTCCATCAGAGTCCCCCCCACAGCAGGTGTCTCCATCAGAGTCCCCCCACAGCAGGTGTCCCCATCAGAGTCCCCCCACAGCAGGTGTCCCCATCAGAGTCCCCCCACAGCAGGTGTCCCCATCAGAGTCCCCCCACAGCAGGTGTCTCCATCAGAGTCCCCCCACAGCAGGTGTCCCCATCAGAGTCCCCCCACAGCAGGTGTCCCCATCAGAGTCCCCCCACAGCAGGTGTCTCCATCAGAGTCCCCCCACAGCAGGTGTCCCCATCAGAGTCCCCCCACAGCAGGTGTCCTCATCAGAGTCCCCCCACAGCAGGTGTCCCCATCAGAGTCCCCCCCACAGCAGGTGTCCCCATCAGAGTCCCCCCACAGCAGGTGTCCCCATCAGAGTCCCCCATCAGAGCCCCCCACCAGAGCCCCCCACAGCAGGTGTCCCCTATCAAAGCCCCCCACAGCAGGTGTCCCCTATCAAAGCCCCCCACAGCAGGTGTCCCCTATCAAAGCCCCCCACAGCAGGTGTCCCCTATCAGAGCCCCCCACAGCAGGTGTCCCCCATCAGAGTCCCCCCACAGCAGGTGTCCCCCATTAGAGTCCCCCAACAGCATGTGTCCCCCATCAGAGCCCCCCACAGGTGTCCCCCACAGCAGGTGTCCCCATCAGAGTTATCCCAAAACAGGAGTCGCCCATCAGAGCCCCCCACAGCAGGTGTCCCCCATCAGAGCCCCCCAACAGCAGGTGTCCCCATCAGGGTCCCCCCACAGCAGGTGTCCCCCATCAGAGCCCCCAAACAGCAGGTGTCCCCCATCAGAGCCCCCCAACAGCAGGTGTCCCCCATCAGAGTCCCCCATCAGAGCCCCCCAAAGCAGGTGTCCCCATCAGAGCCCCCCACAGCAGGTGTCCCCCATCAGAGTCCACCCACAGCAGGTGTCCCCATCAGAGCCCCCCCACAGCAGGTGTCCCCCATCAGAGTCCCCCATCAGAGCCCCCCACCAGAGCCCCCCACAGCAGGTGTCCCCCATCAAAGCCCCCCACAGCAGGTGTCCCCCATCAGAGTCCCCCCACAGCAGGTGTCCCCCATCAGAGCCCCCAACAGCAGGTGTCCCCCATCAGAGCCCCCCAACAGCAGGTGTCCCCCATCAGAGCCCCCCACAGCAGGTGTCCCCCATCAGAGCCCCCCAACAGCAGGTGTCCCCCATCAGAGTCCCCCATCAGAGCCCCCCACAGCAGGTGTCCCCTATCAAAGCCCCCCACAGCAGGTGTCCCCATCAGAGCCCCCCCACAGCAGGTGTCCCCCATCAGAGTCCCCCATCAGAGCCCCCCACCAGAGCCCCCCACAGCAGGTGTCCCCCATCAAAGCCCCCCACAGCAGGTGTCCCCCATCAGAGTCCTCCATCAGAGCCCCCCACAGCAGGTGTCCCCATCAGAGCCCCCCACAGCAGGTGTCCCCCATTAGAGCCCCCCACAGCAGGTGTCCCCCATCAGAGCCCCCCACAGCAAGTGTTCCCCCTTATTCTCCACACAACGGTACTTACCTTGGGTCTCCTGCGGTGTCCTCCTCCTCACACTGGCACCAGCATTCTTCCTGCTTCCTCTCTCGGGCGCAATGAGAGAGAGAACCAGGAAGTGACATCTGACTCAGGGCAGATGTCAACCAAATCTGAAGTGCCAAGTAGCTTCCGCCCGGCGCCTGTAGTATGTATTACTATGGCCGGGCGGAAGCTACTTGGCGCTTCAGAAAACGCCCCAAGGCGGGCTAAACGCCCGCAAATGCAGCGCCACGTCTGCAATCTCGTGATTGCATAGACGTGGCGCTTCCTATAAGTGCACTGTGTCCGGCGTCGCACTGTATCCGGCGTCCGAACACAGTGCACTTAAGGACCTTTTTTTTCCTTTTTTTTTTTTTTAAAGGGCCAGTATTAAAAATTTTTTTTTTTTTTTTTTTTTTTTGCTGCCTGGAGGGGGGGGCGGCGCCCAGGCGCCCCCTATGGACGGGCCGCCACTGGTCCTGCCCCAGGGGACATGGATCAATGCAAAAAAAAGTTTTAAAAACTGCCGATTTTTCGGGAGCAGTGATTTTAATAATGCTTAAAGTGAAACAATAAAAGTGTAATATCCCTTTAAATTTCGTACCTGGGGGGTGTCTATAGTATGCCTGTAAAGGGGCGCATGTTTCCCGTGTTTAGAACAGTCTGACAGCAAAATGACATTTCAAAGGAAAAAAAGTCATTTAAAACTACTCGTGACTATTAATGCATTGCCGGTCCGACAATACACATAGAAGTTCATTGATAAAAACGGCATCCCACAGGGGAACCCTGAACCAAAATTTTAAAAAAATATGACGTGGGGGGTCCCCCTAAATTCCATACCAGGCCCTTCAGGTCTGGTATGGATATTAAGGGGAACCCCGGCCAAAATGTAAAAAAAAAATGATGTAGGGTCCCCCTCAAAATCTATACCAGACTCTTCAGGTCTGGTATGGATTTTAAGGGGAACCCCGCGCCAAAATTGAAAAAAAAAAACGGCGTGGGGTCCTCCCAAAAATCCATACCAGACCCTTATCCGAGCACGCAACCTGGCAGGCCGCAGGAAAAGAGGGGGAATGAGAGAGCGGCCCCCCTCCTGAACCGTACCAGGCCACATGCCCTCAACATTGGGAGGGTGCTTTGGGGTAGCCCCCCAAAACACCTTGTCCCCATGTTGATGAGGACAAGTGCCTCATCCCCACAACCCTGGCCAGTGGTTGTGGGGGTCTGCGGGCGGGGGGCTTATCGGAATCTGGAAGCCCCCTTTAACAAGGGGACACCCAGATCCTGGCCCTCCTCCCTGTGTGAAATGGTAAGGGCATTTCACTAAAAAACTGTCAAAAATGTTAAAAATGACAAGAGACAGTTTTTGACAATTCCTTTAGTTAAATGCAATTGCAATCCTATGCGATACTCCCAATGTCAACCTGTGTAGCATACACACCTCTATATACACATGTTGCATTCATATGCAACAGAGAAATATGCAACCCTGTGCAATAATTGCGATAAATGCGATAATTGCAGTGACAACCTGTAATTTACATAAATCTATATAAAAGTGCATCAATATACAATAATCAATATAGAAATAAAGTGAACCGTGTTTAAAGTGCTCTTGTGCCAAATGAATTCATGCATTAATCTGTGTCCACAAAATCGCAACATAAAGTCCATTCATAACTCCATACATACTCCATTCTTCTGGTACTTATTGCAGACGATAAAACAGATGATATAACAGTAAAGTGCTCGTGTCCACTCTTGTGCTCCCCTTTAGTGTATGCGCTCACCTTAGAGCGTGTGACCTTGCACCTAAGCTCGGTCAAAACACACTTTTAAACCACCTCTGGGTTTATGGTCAGCATTCAGATCCTTGGAAGGTTGCTTGCAACAATATTCATATGGGAAACAGAGGAAACTGCATAGTGTATTACCGTTTTAAAAGTTTTATTTAAAATGACAATATTCTCTATATTCCCTATACTCCCCCTGAGGAGGATACGTTATTTCCAGGTATCGACACGTGTTGGGGAGGGGACAGGACGGTTTGTGAGACAGTGGAGTGATCTCAGAGTGGGAGAGGACACACCAATGCAGCGTCTTTATATTTGATTGGCTTGTTACAGAGTGGTGCGCTCATAGCAACTATTAAATGTGAGTACCCTAATATACAGAATATTGTCATTTTAAATAAAACTTTTAAAACGGTAATACACTATCCAGCATTATATTGGTATAAACTCTTCCTCTGGTTGCTAGGCAGTTCCTGACTATTTTAATGACGTTCTTCTTTAAGGTAGGCTCAGTCAAAGTATTAGCTCTAATGGAAGTGTTTCATTTTAAATAATGATTGTGCTGAGGTTTGTGCATGTATGTGAGACTCTGGCTTGTGGGACAGCAATTTCAGTATATTTTATGAGTACAAGAAGGCTTTTGTATTATTTAAACATGTCCCTTTAAGCCCCTCCCACTTTTACTACAATGTGGCTCCACCCATCATTTGTCATTGTGTGCTACTTAATATTACTTGTTTTTAGGCTTATTACTGAAAATAATTTTACCATACACAGAAGATGGGTGTTAAAAAGTGATCTGCACTGGGTTTTAATTTTTTTTATAAGGGTTTAAATACTTTACGTTCTCTACATTCTTTACTCTTGTATATAAAATTACTTCCTGTTCAAGCTAATGTACTTTCTGAGCCTGTCAGAAACAATGAATCAGACTGAGACAGAAGTACAGTTAAATCACACTTGTTTAACTGCTTCAGATCCGGGCCGTTGTAAAATGACGTCAACAGCGCGGATCTAAATTGCCGGGACGACGGTGCATGAGCGGCCTGCGCGCCCCCTGCAGGGCGCGCGCGGCGCGCTCGGTGATCAGCGAGTCTATGAGACTCGCCTGATCACAGATCAGAGTAAGGGGTTGGTCCCGACCCCTTACCACATGATCAGCTGTCAGCCAATGACAGCTGATCATGTGATGTAAACAGAGCCGGTAAACGGCTATTTTTCCTCCTCGCGCTGACAGCGCGAGGAGGAAAAAAAAAACCCGATCACCGGCGGCCGTGATCGGGACATCAGTCCCGATCACGGCGATCTTCTGACACAAGGCAATAGGCAGCAGTGCTGCCTACCAGTGCCCACCAGCGTCACCCATCAGTGCCCACAGTGCCAACAATCAGCGCCACCCATCAGTGCCCACAGTGCTACCCATCAGTGCCCACAGTGCCACCCATCAGTGCCCACAGTGCCACCCATCAGTGCCCACAGTGCCACCCATCAGTACCACCCATCAGCACCCACATCAGTGCCACCCATCAACACCCACATCAGTGCAACCTATCAGTGCCCATCAGTGTCACCTACCAGTGCCCATAAGTGCCCATCAGTGCCACCCATCAGTGCCCCCCCATCAGTGGTACCTATCCGTGCCACCCATCCGTGCCACCCATTCGTGCCACCCATCCGTGCCACCCATCTGTGCCACCCATCTGTGCCACCCATCTGTGCCACCCATCTGTGCCACCCATCCGTGGCCATCAGTGCCGCCTTATCTGTCCCCATCAGTGCCGCCTTATCTGTCCCCATCAGTGCCGCCTTAACTGTGCTTATCAGTGCCGCCTTAACTGTGCCCATCAGTGCCGCCTTATCTGTGCCTATCCGTGCCCATCAGTGCAGCCTATCAGTGCCCACCAGTGCCACCTCATCAGCGCATATCAATGAAGGAGAAAAATTACCTGTTTGCAAAATTTTATAACAAACTATTAAACATGATTTTTTTTTTTTTTCAAAAATTTCCATTTTTTTTGTTTGTTTCGCAAAAAATAAAAATCCCAGATGTGATCAAATACCACCAAAAGAAAGCTCTATTTGTGGGAAAAAAATGATAAAAATTTCATTTGGGTACAGTGTTGTATGACCGCGCAATTGTCATTCAAAGTGTGACAGCGCTGAAAGCTCAAAATTGGTCTGGGCAGGAGGGGGGTTGAAGTGCCCAGTAAGCAAGTTGTTAAAATTAATAATAAAAAAAGGTAAATAGAGTAAACGCAGTCAAAACATAGCCAGAGTTCATGAACCGGAATGGATAGTCAGACAAGCCAAAGGGAGCCAGAGGTGAGCGTAGTTGAACAGCAAGCAGGATCTGGAGCCAGAAGGAATGTCAGGCAAGCAAGTCTTTAACAGGAACACAGGACAGCGTTTCTAGAGATGTGACCAAGGCGAAGGCAGAGATCATCTGGACTGGACAGCTTAAGTAGGTAGGACTGACGAGCAGGATATCATCAACAGGTGAGTCACTGTGGAGAGAAAGGAGCTGGCAATTACCTGACAGCTGAGCGGCCAGCTTTGAGAAGGAAGTGCTGAGCCCAGCCCTGACAGAGCCATAGGTACTGTATGATCACTTTTAGCAGGGGTCGTCTGAGAACTGAAATTGTTTCAAGGGTTCCATTGGGTTAAAAAGGTTGAGAAAGGCTGTTCTAGCTTAAGTGTATCTCTATTTTTCTGTTGGGGGGATAAAGTAGAAAAAAGCTATTCCCGAGTAAGGGTTCCAAAGTGGCCATAGGCCCAGCAGCAGTTGCTACAACCTACAACCTTTTTCTCTGCAATCACACTATTTTATGTGAAAAATGCATTATGCACTGGAAATAGGACAGCACAGTGGCTAAGTGGTTAGCACTTCCACCTAGCAGCACTAGGGTTGTAAGTTTGAATCCCAACCACAGCTCTACCTGCCTAGAGTTTGCATGTTCTTTCTGTGCCTGCATGGGTTTCCTCCCACACGCCAAAGACATGCTGTCTAGATTGGCCCTTGCACAGTATGTATGAATGTGAGTTAGTGACCTCACAGTGTACACTGATGTGAATGCATAGCTTCCAACTGTCCCTGTTTTCGAGGGACTGTCCCTGATTTGGGGAAATGTCCCTTTGTCTCTCATTTTAGTCTGATCTATATAGATTTATCTATCAAAAAGTGTTTTCCAGCACTAAACCTTTCATCTGATTTCTAAATTGCTGCATTTTTAATTTCCAACAGCCAATATAAAGGAACAGTAGTGGTAAAAAAAAAGCAATTGTGGGTTTAACTAATCTTATTTTTTTATACAATTCTCCTTTAAGGGGGTGTGGCCAGGGGTGTTTCCTATGCCTGCATACTTTTGCTGATAGGTGTCCCTCATTCCCATCTCAAAACATTGAGAGGTATGTGAATATACAATATAGATATAAAGTGCTGTGTAAATTGTCAGTACTATATAAGTGCTGGGGATGGGCCGAACTTCACCCCCTAGTTTGGGTCGCACCAGAACACCAGAAATTCATGCAAACCCTATTAAGGTCTATGGGACACGAACATGAAAAATCAAAAGTCCTAATTTAAAAGGCTTATATGCAAGTTATTGCCATAAAAAGCATACGGGACCTGGATACTGCCCTAGGGGACGTGTATCAATGCAAAAATGTTTTTAAAACAATCGTTTTTTTCAGGAGCAGTGATTTTAATGATGCTTAAAGTGAAACAATAAAAATGAAATATTATGTTAAATAATGTGGCTGGGGGGTCCCCTTAGTCTGCCTATAAAGTGGGGCCTCTGTGCAATGTGTAGAACATGCCGCAGCAATAATGACATTTTTAAAGGAGAAAATGTAATTTAAACTTGCTCGCGGCTATAATGATTGCCGCCTCCTGGCAATATAGATGAAAAATCAATGAAAAAAAACAGCGTGGGGTCCCCCCTAGTACATACCAGGCCCTTTGGCGTCAATTAAAAAAAAATTGGCGTGGGCCCCCCAAAATCCATACCAGACTCTTATCTGAGCAAGCAGCCTGGCAGGTCAGGATGGGGGGGACAAGCGATCACCCCCCCTCCTGAACCATACCAGGCCACATGCCCTCAATGTGGGGAGGGTGCTATGGGTTCCCCCCAAAGCACGTTGTTGAGGGCCTCTTCCCGACAACCCTGCCCCGTGGTTGTGGTTGTCAGGGTCTGTGAGTGGGGGGGATTATCGGAATCTGGAAGCCCCCTTTAACCATGGGGCCCCCGGATCCCGCCCCCCCTATGTGAGTGGGTATCGGGTACATCGTATCCCTACCCATTCACCAAAACAAGTGCCAAAAAGTAAAAACCACAAGGGACAGTTTTTGATCATTTCTTTAAAAAAAAAATGTCCCACGATGTACATCCACCATCAATCATGCTGCCGATGGACCCGGGCGTAAGCGGCGTGATTGAAAATAGATGTACATGGTGGGACACTGGATGTGCATGATGGCACCCCAAAGCACCCTCCCCATGTTGAGGGCAAGCAGCCTGGTAGGGTTCAGGAGGGGGGGGCGCTCACTCGTCCCCTCCCTTTCCTGGCCTGCCAGGCTGCACGCTCGGATAAGGGTCTGGTATGGATTTTGGGGGGGACCCCACGCCAATTTAAAAAAAAAATTTGTTCCTTAAAATCTATGCCAGACCCAAAGGGCTTGATAGGGATTTTGGGGAGGGGGACCCCACGTTGTTTTCTTTTTAACTTTTGGCATGGACTTCCCCCTAAAGTCTATACAATAAATTCATATTCATTTAAATTGATTAACTTAATTAAAAAGTTGAATATAATACAATTTATAAATAAAAATATAAGTATTTTTTAAAAACTGTCATTTTCGGTTTCATGTTCGGTTTTCGGCCAAGCGCATCCTACATTTTTGGTTTTGGTTTCGGCACCAAAATTTCCATTCGGTGCACCTCTACTTTTTACTACAGTATTCCTCCTGCAATATCTTATCAATATCAATAAATCAGTACTGTTCCATATTATTTAGGCATAATAAAGGGTCAAGATTTTCAGCTAAGACGGTGGCCTATGGATGACACAACACTTTAGCCTTTAGGGTCTTGGCTTTGTTGAGTCACATAACTTATCCCCTTGCGCTGTCAAGTTATAACGTTAGGACAGTGCCATTGGGTGCAGGGACTAAGAAAATAATTTCCGCCTGTCTCCAGAAAACTAATGACATCATTCTCCCAAAATACTCCTCACAGGTCTAGGCAAAGTTACCTGCTTGGAGCTCAAGAACTTCTTTTTAGAAAGCAAAAAAAAAACAATTACTGTTAATGTACATTGTAACATAGCAGGAATGTATTAATGAATGCTTCTAAAATTACTGATGGTCCATTTAAAAGTGATACTAAAGGATCATTTTTTATTTTTTTTAAATAACAAACATATCATACTTCACTTCATACCTTCACTGTGCAGCTCGTTTTGCACAGAGTGGCCCTGAACATCCATTTCTGGGGACCCTTGGCGGCTCTTGCGGCTCCTCCCCACACCAGATAACCCCCTTGGAAAAGCACTCTCCCAAGAGGGTTACCTTGCAGGCGCGATCCCTAGTCCAGCCTTAGGCATCCATAGAGGCCGAAAGCAGGACTCGCCCCCCCCCCCCCCTGCTGCCCGCGTCATTGGATTTCATTGACAGCAGCGGGAGCCGATGGATGCGCTGCTATCAATCTACCCAATCAAGAGCTGGGAACCCATGGAGAGAGGGACGGCCGACAGAAAATTCGGGGCTCAGGTAAGTAAAAGGGGGGGGGGGGCCTGGGGGGCTGGTGACTGCAAGATGTTTTTTCACCTTGATGCATAGGATGCATTAAGGTGAAAAAACATGAAGGTTTACAACCCATTTAAATATAATTTGTTAAGAGTTCTGCGTCAGGCAATTATACAATAATGGCACTTATATTTTGAAACACTTAAACTAAATAAGAGAAAAATATGAAATATAAGTATCATCTTTAACAATTTCTGCAAAATGAGATCAAGTGACAGCTTTTGGCAAATATTAGTAGGCTTTCATGATTTATTGGGACAATGATGCCAGGGTAGAATTTCTTCAGTCACAAAGTAAAACCTAGTGCATCATTTAGCACTGTATATTCATTTTTGTGTTGATTTTGTAAAGCACTGCACAAACTGTTGGCACTATAAAAACCCTGTATAATAATAATAATAATAATGATATGTGATTGTATACAGTATGTCAACATGTAATTGCAAATAGACTTGCTTAAATTGCATAAAACATAATTCTGCTCTAGTTTTAAATGTAATTTTATTATTTCATACTAAAATCATACTTTTTTTGACAATTCCTATATTAAAAAAGAAAAAAAAAGTACATCCACCATCAATCACGCTGCCCGATGGACCCGGGCATCGGGCAGCATAATTGAAGATGGATGTACATGGTGGGACACTTTTTTTTTTTTTTTTAACAGAAAAAGTTTTTTATTGAGCAATAAGACAGTACAGATTTAGAAGGTGTCATACATAAGATCTGTTGATAAATAAACAGCTAGAATTCTACAGTAGTATATACCCAATATTTTGCATGCTTTCCTCTAACAAGGTATAGTGTATCCATAGCTCTCATTAAAGTTTCTGATATTAATAGGTGTATTATAACGTCAGAAGCATTCATGTGAAAGGTACAGTTAAAGAAGGGCAAAAAAGCCCAACCTATGCGATGGTGGCTAGTCCCTGTCCCCCTGACCAGGAACAGAGGAGGGGAGGGGGGGAGGCAGCATCAACCCATTCTCGATTTAATAATAAGCTAAATTTGTAGCTCCAGGTTCAGAAAGCTAGCACTAGTTCATTCCCACCTCACCATGCAAGATAAATTACAAGTGTTAGCTAGCATTGTAATTCAGCAATCCTCGACAATACTCAGCCGCATGCATCTACCCAGTTCGACCAAATTTTCTCATATTTCTGCAGGCAGTTTCTACTTTCATAAGTAAGTCTATACAAGGGTAACACACCATTGATTGATTTCTGCCATGCTTTTATAGATTGAGGTTCTTTTTGCTTCCACCTAAGAAGTATTTCCCTTCTAGCATAAAATAGGGAGTAGGTTAGACAAAGTTTAACATAGCGGTCCCCCTCTATATCATCTAAATGACTCAGTAACAGGGTTAAAGGATCAAGCGGCACTTTGACTCCACATATTGTGCCTAGGATATCTGCCACTAAAGTCCAGTACGGGCGCAGCTTAGTACAGGACCAGACTACATGGAAGAAGGAGCCCACCTCCACACCACATCTATTACAACTGGGGCTAAGTCCAGGATAGATATTAGCCAGCCGTTGTGGCGTGTAATATGCTCTGTGCAAGAATTTTAACTGAACAAACCTGTCCTTAGCCGCAATCATGGAGGGGATGAAGGCAGTTAGGCACTCCTCCCATTCCTCTTCCCCTAGAGAGGGTATATCAGCCTGCCACCTGGTCATCGACCTATTGGTTTTAACATCGTGTGCCACTGTGAGGTGGAGGTATAGGGATGAGAGAGGTTTATCCAGTATTCCCGAGATCAAGAGACGCTCAATCGGGTTTGGTTCGAGAGTCACCTGGGAGGGAAACTGAGCTCTAAGAGCATGATGTAACTGCCTTTACCTAAATAAGAAGGACCGCGGCAATGCATGGTTCGACTGCAGCTCCCGGAACAGAACTATACCCTCCCTTTGGATAACCTGATGAAGTCACGTGACGTGACGATACGCGTCAGGATTGGAGCACGGGAACTGTCACAGACTGACGATAGGATACGAGCTCGGTGCTCGTGGATGTTTTTTACTATAGCCTTCTGCTAAATGTAAGTGTACTATGTTGTTTTTAACCTAATAAACTGATTTATATACGGGATAACGCTATGTGCACTCTCTTCCAACACTCCACATATATTCATCCCATTGTGACGAGCATTGAGGAAATGGGGACGGTTTGAAGACACCCTTTTAAGGTATACAAACTCGGCGTTCGTTGGATTGACGCCCACACTCATTTTACAAAAGTGAGTGCATCCCCCTTCTGTGTCCTGTCCCTTTTTCCACTCTGGCCGCCACGGAGGTATACTATATACTGTCTGCTTATGTTTTTTATATACCATCCTGCACACCCACCACCCGAATCGCCTGAACTACTGGATGGGACCCTTGCCTGCTGGTGATTTGTTATTGGATTACAAGCTGTTGTCTTGCAGCAGTAAGGTGAGCTGCTTGCGAGCACAGAGGTGTCCCCACTGAAGATTTTTTTCCCTTTCCTGTGGCTTGTGGACTTGCCTTTTTGGAACTGATGACTCATTGTTTGAGCACTTTGTAGTACAAGGTGGTGGGACTGTTCACCATTTATTTATTTACTTGGAGTCACTAATAAGAATTTGCTGAGTTACCACATATGTGCTAGTATGATACTAGCCCTTTTGCACTGAGATTTTTTTTTTTCATGTCAGTATTTACAATATTTTTCATGTGCTAGTATGATACTAGCCCTCATGCACATGGACTTTTTTTGATTTATATATTTTTATTTGGTTCAATATATATATATATATATATATATATACGTATATATATATATATATATATATATATATATATATATATATATATATATATATATATATATATATATATATATATATATATATATATATTTTTTTTTTTTTTTGTACCCACGTTGTATTTGTCACTCATTTTATAGCTTTTTATACTTTTTAGGCAATTTTGTTTCCTCAGTCTATTCGGATTTAGTGCCCATTTCATTATACTGTTATATTTTGTATAATTTTTTCATTTTGCCTTTTTGGAACTGATGACTCATTGTTTGAGCACTTTGTACTACTAGGTGGTGGGACTGTTCACCATTTATCTATTTACTTGGAGTCACCAATAAGTATTTGCTAAGTTACCACATATGTGCTAGTATGATACTAGCCCTTTTGCACTGAGAACTTTTTTTTTCTTTTGTTTCAGTATTTATAATATTTTTCATGTGCTAGTATGATACTAGCCTTCATGTTTATTATACTTTTTAAATAATTTTTTTTATTTTTTCACTCACCTCTCTACACATTTGAGCTAGCCCCTTCCCCTTCCTGTTTCAATTTAACAATACCCTTCTTGGCCCAACTCGCCAGATCAGTGATAGAAAGTAGGTGAGGGATCATGGGATTAGCCCAATGTGGGGTGTGCGGGGGGATACAGGATTGCCCCAGGAGGGTTTTTTCTTCTTTTTAATAAAGGAATTGTCAAAAACTGTCTCTTGTGGTTTTTACTTTTTCACACTTTTTTTGGTGAATGGGTAGGGGTACAATGTTCCCGATACCCATTCACATGGGGGAGCGGGTTCTGGGGGCTCCCTTGTTAAAGGGGGCTTTGATATTCCGATAAGCCCCCCGCCTGCAGCCACCGACAACCACCGGCCAGAATTATCAAGAAGAGGCCCTTGTCCCCATCAACATGGGGACAAGGTGCTTTGGCACCCCAACGCATCCTCCGCATGTTGAGGGCAAGCAGCCTGGTATGGTTCAGGAGGGGGTGGGGCGCTTACTCGTCCCCTCCCTTTCCTGCTCTGCCAGGCTGCATGCTCGGATAAGGGTATGGTATGGATTTTGGCGGGACCCCACGCCAATTTTTTTTTTTAATTTTGGCGTGGAGTTCCCCTTAAAATCTATGCCAGACCCAAAGAGCCTGGTATGGATTTTTGGGGGGGACCTCAAGCTGTTTTCTTTTTAAATTTTGGGGTAGAGTTCCCCTTAAAATCTATAACAGACCCAAAGGGCCTGGTATGGATTTTGGCGGGGACCCCACGCATTTTTTTTCTTAATTCTGTAATAGGGTTCCCCTTAACCGCTTCAATACACTGTATTATATACTCTGCACTGCACTATATACCCTTCACTGTATTACATATACTACACTGACTACACTATATATTTTCCACTGTAATATATATACTACAATGCCTATACACTATACACTCTGCAATGTATTATATATAATACATTGATGGCACTATATACTCTGCACTGTATTTGCTATACTACACTGACTTCACTACAGTATATACTCTTCACTGTATTATACATACTGCATTGACTGCACTATATACTCTGAACTGTATTATATATACTACACGGGCTGCACTATATACTATGAACTATATTGTATATACTATATGGACTATATGGACTGCACTATATACTCTCAACTGTATTATATTTACTACATGGACTGCACTATATACTCTTAACTGTATTACATATATACTACACTGATTGCACTATATACTCTCAACTGTATTATATATACTACACTGACTGCACTATACACTAACTACCTGCCTAATCTCTATTCATTCACTATATTCAGCCACCGTGTAAGCAGCAGCCTTATGTAGTGTGGGGCATAGTCTTAACCCCTGAGCCATGATTGGCCAAAGGCGAATCAAACAGCTGATGTTCGACTCGAACATCAAGCCCATCCCTAATAAGTACCTGTAATAAATAAGTCTGTGAAGTAAATTTATTCTTTTCAAGATGTTAGAAAACAAAATAATGTAAAATGCTTTAGGCTCCATTCACACTTGTACGACTCCAAAATTGTGCCGACTTTACAGTGCAACGTTGACGCAACTTTGGATGGATGCAACATGGATACAACTTTGGCTTTAACCAGTGGTAATGGACAACTATTACACACAAGTTGCATTGTTTAAAATTCAGGTACGTCTTTCATTCAACTTCTGAGGGTTAACATTGAAGTCTATGGCCTTCAAGTTGCAAGAAAGTCGGACCAAAATAGTGCATGAACTACTTTGAAGGTGCTGCAACTTTAAGTCACACATATATGAATGGGTATCATTGGAAAACATTGAGAACTACTTGTCATGCAACTTTGATGTCCAAAGTTGCATGGCAAGTCACACAAGTGTGAATGGAGCCTTAAAGACAATATTTGTGCAGGTGTAACCCTCATAACTTTGTACTGGCGATGCACTGAAATTTCAGCCGCCGAAAAATTGGAATTTTGGATGGAGAAATGGTGCAGAGTGGCACCAAAAACACACAGAGTTTTTGCCATGATTTTACTGCGGCTTTTCCACGATTTTACTGCGAATCCACAACGATTTTGCTGCAATTTTACCACAGTATTAGGCCAATTTTACCACGATTACTGTGCTTATGGTGTGTTTTTCATAGGTCATGTGACTCAAAATCCGCATAAAAAACGTAACACAGGTGCGTTAATGATGCGTTCTTGCTGCATTTTCAATGCATTTGAACTGAGAGGTGCATTTTTTGTGCGTTTTTTTTTAACTGACCAAAAATGCACCAAGCTGGATTTTTAACATTACAATGGTAGCGCAAGGGATCACTGTGATGACATACATAGAATTTAAAGGGATACATTTTTTTTTAGCTTTTCTTGCGCTAAAGGTGCCAGTAATGGCCTGCAATAAATTTATATTCATTTAAATTGGTTATATTAATTAAAAAGTCGAATATATTGCAATTTATAGATAAAAATATAAATACTTTTTTAAAAACTCATTTTCGTTTTCGTGTTCAGTTTTCGGCCAATCGCATCCTACATTTTTGGTTTCCATTTTGGCACCAAAATTTCCATTTGGTGCACCTCTACTTTTTACTACAGTATTCCTCCTGCAATATCTTATTAATATCAAACCCCATTGTGTACTTAAAAGTGGGGTATGCCTGTAAATCAGTACTGTTCCATATTATTTAGGCATAATAAAGGGTCAAGATTTTCAGCTAAGACGGTGGCCTATGGATGACACAACCATTTAGCCTTTAGGGTCTTGGCTGTGTTCAGTCACATAACTTATCCCCTTGCGCTGTCAAGTTATAACGTTAGGACAGTGCCAGTGGGCGCAGGGACTAAGAAAATAATTTCCGCCTGTCTGCAGAAAACTAATGACATCATTCTCCGAAAATACTCCTCACAGGTCTAGGCAAAGTTACCTGCTTGGAGCTCAAGAACTTCTTTTTAGTAAGGAAAAAAAAAACAATTACTGTTAATGTACATTGTAACATATCAGGAATTTATTAATGCAGACTTTTAAACTTTTTAGACTGATGGTCCACTTTAAATCTTATTTGTAAAGAGTTTTGCATTAGGCAATTATACAATAATGACACTTATATTTTGAAACACTTAAACTAAATAAGAGAAAAATATGAAGTAAAAGTATCGTCTGTAACAATTTTTGCAAAATGAGATCAAGTGACAGCTTTTGGCAAATATTAGTAGGCTTTCAGGATTGATTGGGACAATGATGCCAGGGTAGAATTTCTTCAGTCACAAAGTAAAACCTAGTGCGTCATTTAGCACTGTATATTCATTTTTGTGTTGATTTTGTAAAGCACTGCACAAACTGTTGGCACTATAAAAACCCTGTATAATAATAATAAGATTAATGATATGTGATTTTATACAGTATGGCAACATGTAATTGCAAATAGACTTGCTTGAATTGCATAAAACATAAATCTGCTCTAGTTTTAAATGTAATTTTATTATTTCATACTAAAATCATACAACACATTTAACCACTTGCCCACCGGGCACTTAAACCCCTTTCCTAACCAGGCCAATTTTCAGCTTTCAGTGCTCTCACACTTTGAATGACAATTACTCAGACATTCAACACTGTACCCTTATGAAATTGCTGTCCTTTTTTCACACAAATAGAGTTTTCTTTTGGTGGTATTTAATCAGTTTAATTTTTTATTGTTTGCGCTATAAATAAAAAAAGACCAAACATTTTGTAAAAAAATGCTTTTTTCTTTGTTTCTGTTAAAAAATGTAGCAATTAGTAATTAGTAAAACATATTAGTAAAACATATCTTTGGCAAAAACTAGGTGTATATTATTTGGTCTTTGTAAAGGTTATAGATTCTACAAGCTGTGGTGCCAATCACTAAAAATTGATCACACCTGTGGTACTGATGGTCATTTCTTGAGACACTAACAAGACAGGAAAGTGCAAATACCCCCCAAATGACCCCTTCCAAGGCGAGTTTTTTCCCCACAATACTTTGCACAATGAAGATTTTTATTTTTTTTTATTTTTTTTCACAAAATTGTCATATTAAGAGATTATTTCTCTAACATGGCCTGTAAATACCACAAATTACACCCCAAAACACATTTTGCTACTCCTCCTGAGTATGGCAATACCACATGTGTGAGACTTTTAAACAGCCTGGCCACATACAAAGGCCCAACATGCAGGGAGCACCATCAGGCATTCTAGGGACATAAATTACGCATAGAATTTCTTGACTACCTCTTACACTTCCGAAGGTCCTGGAGCACCAGGACAATGGAAACGCCCACAAAATGACCCCATTTTGGAAAGAAAACACCCCAATGTATATTCTAGGGGGTATAATGAGTCTTTTGAACATGTCATTTTTTTCCACGTTATTGGAAAATGTGGAAAGAAAATCAAAATGCATTTTTCTATGCATTTTGTACACTTTTTTCCGGAACTGACGGGCACTGACGAGAATCCACTGATGAGCACTTACTGATGGGCACTTTATTGGCACTAATGTGCACTTTAGTGGCACTGTAGAGCACTGCTGGGGCACAGATGTGGCACCCCAAGGCACTGATGTGGCACTGCTGGGGCACTCCTGGGTACTGATGTGGCACTGCTTGGCACTGATGTGGCACTGCTGGGGCACTCCTTGACACTGATGGGGCAATCCTGGGCACTGATGGGGCACTCCTTGGCACTGCTGGACACTAATGGGGCACTGATGGGCTCTGATGGGGCACTCCTTGGCACTGCTGGGCTCTGGCGGGGCACTCCTTAGCACTGCTGGGCTCTGATGGGCACTCTTTGGCATTGCTGGGCTCTGATGGGCACTGATGGGGCACTCCTTGGCACTATTGGGGAACTCCTTAGCACTGATGAGGCACTCCTTGGCACTGATGTGGCACTCCTGGGCACTGTTCCACACTTAAGAAGCCTCACACTGCAGCTTCACCCTCCTCTCCTCACACGATCAGTGTGAGAAGGGAGAGAACTGGACATGACGCCGGTTTGTTGACAGTGATTGCTCCATCCAGTTGGGGGCGCGCGGAAGCATGATTCTGGCAGGACGTCATTGTACGCCCTGCCAAAATTATCCAACCACGCTGTAGCTGTCATTCAGCTATGGCCCGGTCGCCAAGTGGTTAAAAGTCATTATAAATGAAAATGTTTGATAACTGAAATATATGATTTCTGTAGCCTAGAAGCATTTAGATCTCTACTTTATAGGATATAGAAGAAAAACACAATACGTTTAGGAAACACATTGTAGAAAGTTTGTCAAAAAGAGAGTTTTGCTACTAGTTCTCTAGTAGTTATTGAGTTGTGATACGATATCTGCTATAGAATTGTGTTGGAATTCATCATTTAGTTTTATTATTATACAAGATTTATATAGCGCCAACAGTTTGCGCAGCGCTTTACAACATGAGGGCAGAAAGCACAGTTACACTACAATTTGATACAGGAGGAATTGGGTCTATTTATAAAGCAATGGATGTGGCTTCTCCGGTGAAGAATCACTTACTGTCATTTAAAACACACAGACCTGGAAGATTCACCTGCAGAGAATGTTTGCTGAATATCAGACTCACTAGAGTTGATTTACTAAAGGGAAATAGGTTGTGCACTTTGCAGTTGCACCAGAGTATTGTAGTTGCTCCAGAGCTTAGTAAATTAGGTAAAGCTTCACTTTGCAAAGAGTACCCAATCACATGCAAGGAAAGAAAAAAACAGCATTTTTGCTTGCACATGATTGGATGATGGAAGTCAGCAGAGCTTCTGCTCATTTACTAAGCTCTGGAGCAAATGCTTTTGCAGAGTGCAACTGCACTTTATTAAATCAACCCTAATGTTTTATAAATATGCCCAATGTCTCTGGGGCCTATTTAGAAAGTCGGTGCAAAGAGGAACAGACCTTTTTTACTTTTCATCAGCACATAGCTCCCATCTGTCCCTGATTTGGAGGGACTGTCCCTGATTTGAAGCAATGTCCCTCTTTCCTCCTCATTTGTCCCTCACTTTGGTCTGATCTATATAGTTGTATATAAAATGCACTTTTTATCAAAAACTGTTTCCCAATGCTAAACATTTCATCCAATTTCTAAATTGCTGCATTTGTAAATTTCAAAAGCCAGTAAAAGGAATAGTAGAGGTAAAAAAAAGCCCTTGTGGGTTTAACTAATTTTTATTTTTGGTTATTTCTCCTTTAAGGGGGCATGACAGGGGGCATGTCCTATGCCTACATAGTTTTGCTAGTAGGTGTCCCTCATTCCCATCTCAAAAAGTTGGGAGGTATGTCAGCATACAGAGGTCAGTTACCAGTAACAATATGATTGAGATCTCGGAAAATAAGGATGCAACAAAAATAAAAGAAGATCATAAGAAAGAAACATAAATACATATAGGGGGTGTCTCATGATTGTACATTTTGAACATCTTTTATGGGGGAGGGGGCGGTTGGACGGGTGGAAATGACACCTTCTAATTTATATTTAATTTATTTATTACAGCACCTATTCATTTGCAGTATACTTGTATTGAAGTACGGAAGTCAATCAGATGATTGAGGATTGGGCAGTGACCACCCCATGTAATTTTTTTTACACCCCTTGCCTATTAGCCCATAAAATAGGCCTTTTTTATTTGACAGATTCGGCCCGTGTTAATTTCAATGGGGTTCGGGTTCAGCATCCGAACTTTTTTGAAGTTCGCCAAATCCTACTCAAACTGAGCACAGGGCAGATTGGCTCATCACTAATTATATCTGAACAGCAACATTTTTTGTCCCCTGATGAAGTCATGAATAGGGATTAATGGGGCAAAATCTGTAACACTGAGGGATTGTTGGAATATTTGTTGGGGAAAAAGATTTATAGTTAAAAAAAAAAAAAGAAAGTAAAGAGTATAAGTATATGTGGGAGGAGAGTAAGTCCCGGTTCACACTATGAAGCACACAGAAATGTGACGCGCATTCCTGTGCAATTCTCATGTGATTCAGTGCGGTGTGATTTGTCACACTGCATCGCACCAAAGGTAGTGCATGCTCTACTTTCAGAAACACACTGCAACCTGATCATATGGTACATTTGTACTGTGCGATCTGGTGCAGGCAGACACACTGCAATTGTGACCTGCATTTGGGGTGTTGTTAAATTAACATTACAAACAAGATATACCTGTGCTCAATACCAATAGCTTGTACATGTATTTGAACTATCAGGTGCTAAAGCGGTGTGACCACATGTTAACACTACAAATTCTGGTTGGATCCTCTGCACACCACTATACAATTCCCTGCAAACTATGCAATGAAAAACAGGTATATTTAGTTTGCATGTATTGCAATACATGTTTAAGCTGGCCAACTGTGCCAAAGTAATCCCTCTTCTGGCCAGTCCTACACTGCCTTGTCTCTGCAAATGCTAAGGTGGACACCATGCCAACATGGGGCATAAAGACCCAAGGTGGGGAAGAGTGACTAGGTTCAAATCTGGTCACTGACCTGCGTTACAACAGAGAATAACATTAACACCTGCTGCAGATCGCAACTGCAGTGCTTTTTGAACGCGGTGCAGGAAATGCGCATAGAATGCGTATTTTCCACACTGCGTTCTAATGTGAACCTAGTCTAAAGATGATAAGTACATGATTGAGAAGTATATAAATAAACAGACCCAGTGCAAACACAGCTGAAGATATGGATACTTTTCTTTGTAAATGCATATACATAATATGCATGGTGACCTTACAAGACATCAGTTTGCCTGTGAAAAGTTTTAGATAAAGTAGAAATTTGTTTGACAGCCTGTTACAAACTGTTGTTAGAGTGCTTT
Source organism: Aquarana catesbeiana (assembly GCF_042186555.1). Lineage (NCBI taxonomy): Eukaryota > Metazoa > Chordata > Amphibia > Anura > Ranidae > Aquarana > Aquarana catesbeiana. Next base: position 107,470,887 of record NC_133326.1, read on the forward strand.
GGAATTTAAATGCATGATTTCAATGTGGCCAATGAATAGTAAACACTAAGTAAACCACATAAACCATATTTTCGAGCCATTTGTGCTATAATGGAATCTGCAATCATTACAAGGTCATTCCTCTTGCCAAGTTCACATTGTTGTTCTTATTTTATTGGTGTCGGTACTTGATTCCCCAGGTGTGTGAAGTTGTATTTATTTCTGCTCAGAAACATGAATATTATTCATCTATAAGATATGCTTCGGCTTTTTTCTCTAGGCTACATTCACACCTGTGTTTTTGCCTGACAGCATGTAGATAGGGGGAAATCAGAAGGGGGTTCCCAGTGATTTGCTGCAGGAGGCAGCCGTATTGAAATGTGAGTAGCAGCAATCAGCTGCGGGAGCCGGCAGACTCTCATTGCTTCAGGGGCCATCTTTGGTATCTGAAGGATTATTCTGCACAACACATAAATAAACAGGTGGGGGGTCTTGTTTTAGAATCTGTGCCAACATATTTGTCATTCGTCAGCTAAGGTGTGGCACTCATTTCTCATGCTTACATATACAAGACAGATATTAAGGAAAATAAAATGTATAGGCATAGCTACCGGCTTTCCCATAGTTTTATATACCATGATTAATGACTGTTGTGAAGCTTTTAGGATAAGGTAAAGTCCACAGATGAAGCTTTTTCAGTTTCAAATGTACTTTGCCTGGTTTAGTCTAAGGCTGGCCATACACTTGAAGATTTTTAAACGAACGTCCTCATGAAAATTCATATGGATTCATAAGTAAATTTTCTATTAACATTCAATTTTGGAATGAGTGGACTTTCCCAAACGAAAACCAATTCTCTATTACAAATTTGTTCTTTTCCATCCTACTCCATTGAATTGTCCTGTAACTGTGGTTGAAAACAAAAGTCCATTTGCTCTCACAAGATATTAGAATATCAAATTTACCACTTGCCGCCCACCACATAGCAAAATGACGGTGGCAAAGGGGTTTTAATATCCTGATCAGACGTCATATGACGTCTTCAGGATATTGAGCCACGGCGCGCCCCCAGGGACGCGCATCACTGCGATCGTTGTTGCGGTGTGTCAGTCTGACAGCCCGCAACACTGATCTAGGTAAAGAGTCTCTGGCGGAGACTCTTTACCACGTGATCAGCCGTGTCCAATCACGACTGATCACAGTGTAAACAGGAAGAGCCGGTGATCAGCTTCTCCTCTCCTCATCTGTCAGACGCGAGTAGAGGAGAGCCGATTGGCTACTCCTCTGACAGGGGGGTCTGTGCTGATCGATTATCAGTGCAGCTCCCCCCGAGGATGCCCACACTGGACCAACAGGTAGGCCACTAGGACCACCAGGGATGTCACCACTAGGTATGTCACCCTAGACCACCAGGGATGCCAATCAGTGCCCACAATGGATGCCAATCAGTGCCCACAATTGATGCCAATCAGAGCCCACAATGGGCATCACTGATTGGCAAGCATTATTGTTTGGCACTGATTGGCATCCATCAGTGACATACATTACAGTACATCAGTACCACCTATCAGTGCCCATCCATGCCCATCCGTGCCACCTATCAGTGTCCATCTGTGCCGCCTATCAGTGCCCATCCGTGCCATCTATCAGTGCCCATCAGTGCCACCTATCAGTGCCCATCCATGCTGCCTATCAGTGTCCATCCGTGCCACCTATCAGTGCCCATCTGTGCCGCATATCAGTGCCCCTCAGTGCCACCTATCAGCACCCAGTGGCACATATTAGTGCCCATCATCAGTGCCCATCAAAGTTTTGTAAATGAAACAAAAAAAAACTTTTTTTTTCCAAATTTTCTGTCATTTTTTGATTTGTTTAGCAGAAATTCAAACCCCATAGGTGATCAAATGCCACCAAAAGAAAGCTCTATTTGTGGGAACAAAATGATACAAATTTAGTTTGGGTACAGTGTTGTATGACCGCGCAATTGTCATTCAATTGTCATTCAAAGTGCGACAGCGCTGAAAGCTGAAAATTGGTCTGGGCAGGAAGGTGTATAAGTGCCCTATATTGAAGTGGTTAAAGTTCTTAGAATTAAAAGTTTCAAACAAAATTCTACATATATGTATATATATATATATATATATATATATATACACGTGATCACGCACTTCCGTCTTCAGGGGGAAAGCACACGCCACCGGCGCGCCACTTTTGCTGTGATTGGCACTTGATGTCTGCACTTGCCAATTGTCAGGCAGAGACTCAGAAGGGAGCTCTGCATAAATAAACAAGGCAGAGTTCCATTCTGACAGGGAGGAAGGGATGGATTCTGTGGTCCGGCACAGTAGGGAATACAATTCATCACTTCCCCTAGTAAAAGCAGCTCACATATTAACACAAACCCTGGCTAGGGACACAGTTAACCCTTTGATTGCCCTAGATGTTTAACCCCTACCCAGCCAGTGTCATTAGTACAGTGACAGTGCATATTTTTAGCACTCATCGCTGTATTAGTGTTACTGGTTCTTGCAAAGTGTGAAAAGTGCCAGTTAGTGTCCGATTGGCCACCACAATATTGCAGTCCCACTGAAGTCGCTGATTGCCGCCATTACTAATTAAATAAATAAATACAAATTTCAGTATACAGTATCTCACAAAAGTGAGTACACCCCTCACATTATTGTAAATATTTTATTATATCTTTTCATGTGACAACACTGAAGAAATGACACTTTGCTACAATATAAAGTAGTGGGTGTACAGCTTGTATAACAGTGTAAATTTGCTGTCCCCTCAAAAAAATGTAAAAAAATAGTTTATAGATGTTATAACGTTTGTGTAAACCAATCAATATACACTCATTGGGATTTTTTATAACAAAAATATGTAGCAGAATAAATATTGGCCTAGATTTATAAAGAAATTAGATTTTTTTTTAAATTGGATGTTTTATAGCAGAAAGTAAAATATATTGTTTTTTATTTTCAAAATTGTCTGTCTTTTTTTGTTTATAGCGCAAAGAATAAAAAACGCAGTGGTGGTCAAATGCAACATTTTATTTGTGTACAGCGCTGCAAGACAGCGCAACTGTCAGTTGAAGTAACGCAGTGCTGTATCGTAAAAAGTGGCCTGGTCATAAAGGGGGTAAATCTTCTGGAGGTCAAGTGGTTAAAGTAGGTCTCGAAGAAAAACTTGTTTTCATTTTTGATTAAAGGAGGGGGTCAAGTTTTTTGGCCATCTGTGTCCCATTGGAGAAGTTTTCCTTCGCTTCACGTTCCATAGCCAAAACAGGAAGTGAGAGGAAATCCCTCTAAAGTGAGTGAATCACAGGGTGTCACCAGGGTCAGGTTATACATTTTGCAATTTTCTTTCCTTCCACCATGAGCATCCCTCTCACTGCACTGAGTGCGGGAAACCTTTGCTGCTGGCAGAATACAATGATTATTGTTGCCATCTTATAACTGGAGACATTAATCTTTCTGGAAAAACACGAAAGGCTGGTCGTACACAAGTTTATCAATGGATCAACTTGTGTGCAACCAGGGTGCCCATACATAGATCAAAATTAGGCCGGTCCCTGCTGAACAGGTCGAATTTTGATCCATGTATGGCCAGCTTTACTTCCACCTTCAATGATAAAGGTATACAGGACAAATACAGGGTGAATCTCCCTGATCGGGGACACAGAGAGCAATAAAAACTGACAGGTGTTCTAATCCCTCTCCACAATATCCAGAGCTAAAAAAAAAAAGTTTTGTCTTTACTTACACTTTAAGCTGGACATACACTAGTAAATTTTCATTCAAAATTTTAAATTAATTTGACTTTCTAATGCGGGTTATTTGTTTGATAATCTTCTAGTGTATAGCCAGCCTTAGCGCCATACTCATTAATGTTGTCTGCATGGCAGCTGCAAGATTATGGTCCTTGGAATCTCCTAGAAGACATGCAGTGACAGTTAGATCATAATCATAAGGTGGAGTCCTAGTCAAGTGTAAGGTTGGGTAAGTGGCAGACAGGCAGAGTAGAGGAAACAAGTAGAAGGTCAGGGCCAGCAGAGATGCCCACCTCTCCACCTCGGACAATCAGAAGAACTTTTGTATTAATTCATAGTATACCGAGCTTCCCGTGAATGGCTGAGAAGCGCTCAGCCCAACTCGATTTAGTTCCGAGAGGAGGACAGGAAATCTTTGTCCCACTGCCGAAACACAGCGCTGTATACTATATGTAGCTGAGCCGTTGGTACAGTAAATAGTTTGTTTAGGCCAGCTTGGCCCAAACAAACTATTTAATAGGACATTAAATGTTAGGCTTAAACATTAGACAAACTGGGGGTAAAAAGAGGAACTATGGGGTGAAATCCACATACTACTGGGGAAGACCCAGATGACTCATTGGTTGTATTAGGTAAATATTGCCCAGGGGAGTAAGGCAACCCACTCATAAGTCATTTTTTTCGTTCAACCAGCAAAAAAAAAAAAAAAAAGACTTGATTCCCGCATCCACACATTCAATGTGGATGGGAGCAGGGCCGGGACATGACGTGGGCAGGAGGGGAGGCTGCCCTGGGTGCAATGGTTTATGGCAGGGATGGGGGCACCCTGACCCTAACCCTAATGGAGGGGGGGGGCACAGTGTGGCATCTCTGCCCTGGTGCTGGATGACTTTATCCTGGCACTGGAATGTGGAATTCTCCTACTAAACTATTGTATTCTGACAGAGGGAATTCTTCCCTGCATCCAGAATACACTTATCAGCACTGCAGCACTGATTGAGTGGGGAAAACACGACAGAAGTCGATTGGTAAATCAGCTTCTGTACAACCACAGTACCCATACATGTATGGCCAGCTGAACTCAGCTCAACTGCCTTGATGAGGAGATACTGTAAACTTTCACTGCTCTTGATACCAAACCTGATGAACTATTTCTGTCTGTCTGAGGATGGTGAAATAAAATGTTAGCAGTGGCAGCCTATACTGTATACATACCTCCCAACTTTTTGAGATGGGAATGAGGGACACCTACCAGCAAAAGTATGCAGGCATAGGACACACCCCTTGCCACGCCCCCCTTAAAGGAGAACAAAAAAAAAAAACAAGATTGGTTAAACCCACAAGTGCTTTTTTTACCACCACTATTCCTTTATATTGGCTTTTGGAATTTACAAATGCAGCAATTTAGAAATCAGATGAAAGGTTTAGCACGGGAAAACACTTTTTGAAAGATAAAAAGTGCATTTTATATACATCTATGTAGATGAGACCAAAATGAGGGACAAATAAGGAGGAAAGAGGGACAGAGGGACATTGCTCCAAATCAGGGACAGTCCCTCAATATCAGGTACTATACTATATATGGGATCTATACTATATACCTTCACAGTGCGGGTTTCCTAACAAGTGTACTTTTTCCAGATCGTTTGCAAAGTTCAGGGCACTGTATACCAGTGTTGCCAACCTACCAGACTGAAATTTACTGACGTGATACTCAAAATTTACTGGCACAGTTACATTTTTACTGGCATGTCCTAAAGTTACAAAATTACAGTTTTAAGTGCAAATTTCAGTATTTAGGCTACAAATAAGTACAATATGCAATTAGCAATATGATGTAAGGTAGATATTAAGGCAAAAAACATATTTCTTATTTTATTTTGGATATAGTAAGTAAGTAGCTCAGGGACAGGACTCAGGAGGGCAAGAAATTAGAATAGGTGGCATGCACATGAAACTGACTCTCACAGTGACACTGGCAGCAGTGTACAGCAGCACAGATGGCACCTCACCGACATGTCATGTCCCCTCCTGACAGTCTCAGTGACAGTGACAGTGACAGTCTTTCTCCACACTAGGTGATCCCTTTAGTCCACTCCAGTCCAATCAGCACTGACAGCCCTCCTCCTGGCTTGCCTTGATGCCGTCCCGCAGACCCGCACATGAGACTCCGGACCGCACCGCTTGGCTCCCTTGCACCATGACATCACACGACATGCTCAGGCACCGCCTCCACCAGATTCGCCTCCCCACCAGCACTGCCTGAACACACTGTAGCAGGCATTCACATGGTTTAAAACGGCTGCGAACCAGAACTGCGTATGCGGAGTTTCGAGCAGAGCGCCACAGCCATATTATTTACTGGCAACCTTTTCCTGTCACTGGCATTTACTGACAGGAGAAAAGTGCCTGTTTTTTACTGGCTACCAGTAAAAATACTGACGGTTGGCAACACTGCTATATACTTAAATATGCTTGTTTATGATTTCACATAAGTGTGAACTGTATTTATTTCTGCCCAGAAACCTGTGAGCGGTTAATCTATTACAAATACAACACACCCTGCTTCCTTCCTTAGTTACACTTATATACTCTTTAGAGGCCATTGTTGCTTCCTGAAGGATTAACCTTCACAGAGATAAGGCATTATTGAGGTCTTTTTTTAAAAATGATGTTGGTTTATTTGTAATTTTTCAGCTACTGATCAACCCTAAGGCCCCATTCACACCTGATCATTTTGTAGCTTGAAGCCTGAAGCTACAAAACGCTTGAGGGGAAAAAATCGATTATTCTCTATGGAGATGGTTCACATCTCCACTCCAAACCACCTGAAGCTCAAGCAAGTTCTGAAGCTTTTTTTGTCGCTCGAATCAGGCAGATTTGGGCGTTTTTGTCGCGTTTGTATTCCCATAGAAATAAATGGAAACACGTTTTTGCGTGTTACTGCGTGCATTTTTGCGCGATTTTCTGCTCAAATGAAAAAAAGTACAAAATAGATTAGTAATAATATATGAATAAATAAATGTAAAATAAATACACAAATAAGTAAAAATCATCATAAATAAGTAAAATAAATGAATAATATGTAATAATATATTAATAAATAATAATCAACCTCTAACCTTAAAATATATTAAATACATGACATGGGAATTTTTATATAGGCAACTCCTATCCTCATATTGATTAGTGGTTCCAAATTAATAACTACTGCAGTAGGGAACAGACACAAAAGATACACTCCGCATCTTTGCAAATAACGGTTTGCTTTATTATGACGCAATTGAAGGTTTTTATACACATGTTTACGTAGGTATCACATTAATATTACAATTGTACTTTTATGGTAACAAGGGGCTTAACATAGGCAGGCTAATTCTAATCAGGACTCGAAAGAATGCAAACATGTACTGAAAACATTATTAGTGCCGTGTGCACAGTGAGGGCAGTGTGCACTACATACAAAATAGAATATAAAACAATTATATAGAGAACTTTAAAATTTCCTTTACAATACATCATTATTATTATTATTATTATTAATAATAATAATAATAATAAAATAACAATAAACACCCAAACTCCAACAATAAAATACATTAATAATAATAATAATAATAATAATAATAATAATAATAACTAGAAAAGGTACAATTTCTGGGGAAATTGTGAAAGTGTTCTTGCCTCTACAACTGGAGTGGGCGGAGTAACTGGGTGCAGTGGGCGGAGTAACTGTGAAAAGTGTTAAAAAGCTTAGTATTTTAAAAAGTATAAATAGTAGTAAAACAGTTGAAGTCCCATCATTAGCTGAAAGAGCTGAACATTTTTTTCAAAAATGATTTTTTTTTTCAAAAATTATTTTTTTTTTAATGATTTTTTTTTTTCAAAAATAATTTTATTTTCAAAAATGAATTTTTTTGGTTCAAAATTTTTTTTTTCTTTAAAATAAATTTTTTTTTTCAAAAATATTTTTTTTTTTTTTCAAAAATATTTTTTTTTTCTCAATAATATATTTTTTTTTTTCAAAAATGAATTTTTTTTTTTTCAAAAATATTTTTTTTTTTTACATGGGGTGGTCATAATGTTTTGGCTGATCATGGGGTGGTCATAATGTTTTGGCTAATCAGGGGGTTGTCAGCTTTTGTCACCTCCCACTCTAGTTTTGAACATTTCGCCATTCATTCCTATGGGAAAAATTTCGTTGCAAAAACGTCATTTCGTGGACCATTCGGCGAAAAAAGTTCCACAAAGTAATAACACACCAATCGGGAACAATCCGCTCGTTTCGGTATATTACTTGTCTCTGTAGTGTAAAAACTGTGGGAGGAGTCTACAAGCATTATCAAGTCACATGCATTTGGGGTGTCTCAGCATCTTGTGTTTACAACCACTGTTTCCTAGCAACGCTCATGCCCTGTTTATGCTTTCCAAATACTGCTTCATCAAATCTGCCCCATCAGAATTACTCCATCAAAACTGCCCCATCATATTCCTCTATTATAAATCAGTACATGGTGTGTCTGTCCCCTCCCCCGGGCTCTGTAATCAGAGCTGAGATGCTCCAGCAACCTCCCCCCCTGTGTATAACAGAAGCTTTGGTAACCATGGCAACAAAAACAAACACTAACAGTACACTCTGATTAATGGCTAAAATTTCCTGAAATGACCTCTAAACAAATGGCCGTATTTTAAAAACTATACATCCTACAGCGAAGATCTTTATATTGTGAGAATCACAAGACCCAGACCTAGATTTTGATGTATAGTATGTCTGTAAAAAATTAAAAATGAAGGCACAGTCGCAGTTTAGAAATTGCCCTTCAAATTTGGAGGGGGCTAGAGTGTAGTTTCAATGAATGTCAATGGACGGCGTGAGTTACAAACAAATGGTCATATTGTGAAAACTATCAGGACTATGGCTTAGCCGTGGACATGTTTAGTGGCAGCAGGGATAGCTGAACGTTTTGATATAAGATTTGTGTAGGTGGGCTTGAAAATGAGGGAGTGGCGGCA